>NW_005871202.1:1988203-2062541 GCF_000147115.1 Myotis lucifugus | reverse complement strand
CCCCTCTCCCAGCAGCAAGTAAGCACAGGGATGGGTCTGTTGATGACCCATCTCCATGGAGCTTTCAGTCCCAGAAAGTTTTTGCTGCTTTACCTGTGAGGACACAGCTAACTGCCTGCTGGCTGTCTGGTCTGCCCCAGATGCAGGACAGGACTGAAATGGGAGTGGGTTGATCAATGGGCTCTGGATGCCCTCTGCTCTGCCTGCAGGAACTCATAAGGGCCATGGTTTGTCACAAGGGTAGGCTCCTTAGATATGGAGCCCGACACTCAGGGGAAGAAATGCCAAGACCTAAACCAGTGACTCCAAGCTTGATATTGTTGTATCATTTTCAGAGCTGATGCCTGGGATGGTGATTATGCTGGGTAAGGGCAGGGGAACTGGAAACTTAGAGACTTCAGGGTCGGTCACACTGTGCGCTCATGAAGGCTACTGCCTTCAGCTCTTGGTTGCTGACACTGTTTGCAGAACCGGAGAACCCTGACTTCCCCCGTCCACCAAAGGAGCCATCACTTGCTTTTTATGATTTTTGTACAAATCTTTTCCATCGGTGACACTGGCTTCACTCATGGAAGTTTGCAGGGTATCAGGTCTACTCATGATGGGTCCACGGGTATAAGGAGCTGCTGGACTTTAGAGGAAGTAGTGCAGTTGTAATTAGGCATTCCATATTCCTAATTGTTCACCAGATCATTGACAATCAAGTCACTCCCAGCTTAAACCTTCCCAAGGCTTCCTACTGTAAACAGTCGAAATCACCAACTCACAACTAGGGCAGACACGCCTGTGTCCTGGACGGCTCCCACACCCTGCACTCCAGCCATAGTTCCTTCTCACCGTGGCCCTTCCTGCTGCTTTCCTCACTGTAGCCAAACGCCACCGGGACTCATTCTTAACGGCCCAGTCTCTGCAGAAATGTTAACTCTTCAGAGCTAATCCAGAAGAATTCCCTGCTACACAAGGTTGTATGTTTACTGCATAGCAACTACTAAAACTGAAAAAAGCTTTAAACTTGTCTATTTGCTATTGTCTGTATTTTGTTCCCTACAGAATCTTCAGTACCTAGAACAATTCTTAGCAACTAGTAAGTATTCAATATCTCTTTCTTAAATGAATTTCTCTAATTCTAAATTCTACTGGATCACCCATCATGCACCTGCCCACCAATCAGTTTGCATTCCTTATGGGCAAAATATTGTGCAGATGGGTGCATGAGTGTCTGTGATAGCAGGCATATGGATAGCGAGGTGATGGGGATACAGAGGAAAGTAAAAACATGCCCCTGTTTGCAGAAAACTTCTGAGGTTTGAGAGACCTTGGCATATGGAATACACTGATCCACCCTTAATCATGGGCATTCCACTCACTTTCATATAAATTCACATTATAGTAGAAATTAAGTAAATAATTAAACCAAGTTGCAAATCATTGGCACTACAGATATTTCTTACCCGTGTTGTTACTTACATTTACTTGCCAAAGGAAAATGGAAAAACAAGTCCTCATGCGCGCTCTCTCCCTCTCCTTCTCTTAGCCCAAATCAAGAAGACCTGCTCTGATAACCCAAGAAACTAACACAGGAAACAGGACTCTTAGTTACCGCTGGTTATTAAAAAGCTACTTAGAATTTCCCTGCCTCAGTTTTCTCACGGTAAACTTCCTTCTTCATATGGGTAATAAAATGCCTTTCTCAAAAACGCATTAGTCCCTAGTAGATGGCAAAAAAACTCTTCCCCAGAGGCAGATTTTTCAAAGGTTTCACATTCTTCTGTCTTTCTCATTGCCGCAATCACTATGAATACAATCAGCTAACACATTTTGTTCATGAGGTGCCCTCTGACCTTGTAGAATTAATACTATATTTTAAACTAGGAGGAAAATTCCCTCTAAGCCTTAGTGGGAGCATGGCTGGTATATAAAACCCTCATAATGTATTTTGAGCTGTTGGGAGTTCCTTATATTGGATGTTTGATGTACCCATTCTGTTTTGCTTTCCACTGAAATAATTCATTTGCTTTCTAAATGGAATCATGAAAATACTTAATAAAAATGGTAATACATCCAAAGGCACATGGTTATAACTGAAGGATTGATGTAGAGAAAATGTTAGCGTGTGATGGCAGGGGGTGGTGGATGGTGGCTGAAGTAGGGGTCGGGGTATGCATCAAGTGACAGTTGGCTGCATGTCATTTTTCTTTAGAAAAATATTGAGTTGTGGTCTGGTTCCTTTTTGTAAATTTTACCTGGGGATAATACATCTTTCCCTGGTGTAGCTTTCATAACCAGTCACAAATCAGAGAACTAGTTTAAAATATAGTATTCACTCTACAAGGTCTAAACTGTTATACTGAACACATTACACTGGAGAACAGCTTGGAAGGCACAGACTCTCATATGCCAGTTCTAGTAGGTCTTGAAGGCATGAGCATTACAGATACACCTCTCTGATCAGAGAGCAGAGATTTAAGGAACATCAATATTAATTTCCCTGAACAATCAATCATTAGGCACCTGGGAACCTAGCTTTCAGCCTCGGGCTTTGGATTCCCCTCCACCCTCCATCTCCAAAGATGGACAAAGTCTGACTGTGGGGGACCTCAGGCCAGGAGGGTGACTCTAAGCCAGATGTCCAGAGTCACCTTTCCCTTGCCCTTTGTCCACAGCCTGTCCCCTCCCCCCCAAAGCTTCTCCTTCACCTCCAAATCCTAGAACATCGCCATTGAAGGAGCTACTTTTGGATTGAAAGTCAATACCTACCGAGCTACACAGAGGCCTAGAAAATCAGCATATAGTTTTTTCCATCCTCAAAGTTTCAACTCCCCACAGAAGTCCATGAGGCACCCACTGAGGACCTTGCCTGCATCTTTTGCCAAGAGGACCAGGTTCAGTTGACCTTCACTGAGAAAAGGTGATAAGCCCACACCAAGAGGGGAAAAGCTGAACACAGAGACTGTGCAAACTCTGAAAGGGTGGGAACGAAGCTCCTTGAGCACCCTTGCCCTTAGCAAATGGGGTGACATCTCAGAATTACTTAGAGGCTGAACATCCAGATTCTTGGGTCTCACCCAAACTTCCGGAATCAGAATTTCTGGAGGTGGGCCCAGATAGCAGCATTGTAAATAAACTTGGTTCCTTGTGTCTGTTGATTGCAACAACAACAACAAAACATACTAAAAAAGAGGGCCCATTCTTTTTGTAAGGGAGAGCTGTGAAGATAACATGCCATTAGGCCCAGGCAGGTTTGCAGGACAACATCCGAGTTAATGAGAATTGGAGGAGCTGAGAGTAACAGCAGCTCCTTACAGTGGCTCTTAAATATTTTGGTCTCAGGCTCCTTTTCATTAACAAAAATTTGAAAGACTCCAAAGAGCTGTTGGTCAATATTTATCATATTGGAAATTTAAAGTGGTAAATTAAAATATATTTATTTATAAATTCATTAAAAATAATAGACCCGTTATATGTCACATGTTTTAATGAAGACTAACGATAGTTTCCACAGCAAAAACACAGTGAGAAAAGTGGCACTGTTCTAAATTTTTGCAAATCTCTACAGTCCCGCTTAAGAGAAAACCTGTAGATTCTCCTGCCCCTTCCGCATTCACTGCTGCAAAGCCCCAGGTCTCCTGGCTGCCATACACCCGCAGTCCACTTAGGAGGAATAAGAGTGAACAAGTCAAATGACATCTTAGTCTTACCATAAAAATTGTTTTGATCCAATGGACCCCCATACAAAGAATCTCCAGAACCCTCTCAGTGAACCCCCTTTTGCAGCGTGAGAACAGCTTGTTTATATTAATAAACCAACCCAGTTCTGAGCTCTTTAAGTCATTCAACCCTCCCAACAACCCTGCGAGGAACACCCTATTATTATCATTATCCCTATGTTATAAGTGAGGAAACAGGCGGAGAGGGTTTGTGCGAAGTCAGTGGCACAGCTGGACTTACACCCAACAGTCAAATTCCAGCACCCTGGACCTTGACCCTGATCCTGCACTGCCTCTGGTATTAGAAAGCTGAGGACAGGCATATTCCCTGACATCCGAAGTAAGAATTCAGGCAACTGGCAAAGCTTGGGAGATGACTCTGGGGGTGAATACCAAGGTCCGCCCCCCCTTTCTTATCGCTCCCCCGACCAGAGCCCTGGGCTTTCCCTGGACCAGCTCAGCTTTGTTAGTGTGGCCTCAATGGTGAAGTAATCCTTTGGCAGAGGGCATGGCATGAATACTCAAAACACCCAGTAGCAAGCATGGGAACAGCGAGAGGGGTAGTTCCCTCTGTTATTCACCTCCTGGGCTAGGGAGGCAGGAGTGTTTTCCACCCTTAATCTCTCTCTTTCCAGCACCGACTCTTCCCAGAGGAGAAAGGCCTGAGTAGACCAGCTCACACACACACCTACATTCTCTCACTGTTTCCCAACCTACCAGACTTCACGGTAAGAATGAGAGTAACTCTACCTTCCCAAAAGAGAAAATGCCATAACATGTTTCAAAGCTGCTGTGGAGCAAAACATAAAGCCTATTAAAAATTTAATACAAATATATGGCTGTAATATTTTTATTATTTCTCCTTATTGTCTTTTAAAAATATTTTTATTGATTTCAGAGAGGAAGGGAGAGGGAGAGAGAGATAGAAACATCAATGATGAGAGAGAATCATTGATTGGCTGCCTCCTGCACGCCCCCAACTGGGGACTGAGCCTTCACAATCAAACCTGGGACCCTTTAGTCCACAAGCCGACACTCTATCCACTGAGCCAAACTGGCTAGGGCATATTTTTAGGTATAAACATTTTCTTGATCTTTTTTTTTAAAAATATATTTTATTGATTTTTTATAGAGAGGAAGGGAGGGAGATAGAGCTAGAAACATCGATGAGAGAGAAACATCGATCAGCTGCCTCCTGCACATCTCCTATTGGGGATGTGCCCGCAACACAGGTACATGCCCTTGACCGGAATCGAACCTGGGACCTTTCAGTCGGCAGGCCAACGCTCTATCCACTGAGCCAAACTGGTTTCGGCTTGATCTTAATGACATATTACTTAGCTTCCCTACAATGGAAGTCTCATAGTAGTTTGTCTTTTATAAACAACCAAGTAATGTGTCTCGCATCACACAATATTTTTTTAAAACTTGATCTTTAGGTTATCGAGGCTGAAATGGAAGTAATAACCTCAGGTGAAAAAAAAATCAATTAGTATGTTAGGGCCTTTGGAGAAGGTGTTCTCTTCATGCCATCCAGTGTTTTCACAGACTGTTTATTCCGTCAAATAAGAAGAGTTAAAGAAAAAGAAACCACATACACAAACTGTCCTTCTTAAAGTCTGAAAGAACACAGCGGGGGCCCAGTCCGGCTGCTGGTGGTCAGACCACACTGGTGCTGAAGAAGTTAAATATGACCGATCTCCTCCTCTGTGCTCATGTCTCCATCAGAGCCATTTGGCTCTCTCAGCTGTTTCTAATTAGGTATTAATGACCTCAGAGTTGTGCGAGGCTACCATGTTTGTACCTCATTTGATTCCCCCCCCCCTGGGCTAAAACAATACCGAGAGGACTGGAATGAAGATAAAACACACGTCCAGAGTCCCAATGGTTATGGGATCAGAGGTATATAAATACAGAGAAGTCCAGAGGGAAAGATTAGTACTAACCCTGCTCCGTGACCTATGCCAACCAAGAAATGAAAGTAATTATAGTGCTTTCTTGTGCCGGGCAAGGGGTCCGCACACACAGGAATCAGGAATGAAACTGAGATGTACAGTACGGCTGGCGTTTCTGAGGCTGGAGGGGTGGGGACTGATGGCAACACAGGGCACCTGGGAAGTGTCAGCAAAAGAACGTTTTTCTCCTGAGGTAAGGGAGACACACTTACCATTAACCTTCACCGCAGAGCTAAGTAAATGAGAAAATAATAGAGTAAGAAAAAATAGATGCATTATATCTGGTGTCTGATAGCAAAATGCAACACTACCTGACAGGTTTCCACAGTCATTCCCAGGGACTTTACAGTCAGTTCCCAATGACAGAACACCATTTAACTGGTGAGTTAATTGATGATTATATGCATACTAGAGGCCTGGTGCACAGATCCGTGCAAGTGCGGGGCCTGGTCAGCCCACCCTGATCAGGAGTGGGGATGGGGCCGATCAGGGGCAAGACCAGTTGGGGGGAGGGTCTGCAGCCGGTGGGGGGTCGGGGGAGGGACAACTGGGGGTTGGCTGGCCTCGCCCCCTAGTCGAACTCCTGGTCAAACTCCCAATCAAGGGGACAATTTGCATATTAGCCTTTTATTATACAGGATATGCCTGTCCTCTATATACTCCAGCTTCCTATTTGGGAATGAATGAGAATGAAGTAAATATTTCCTCTCCAGTCATCTCGGTGCAACATTTTATTGATTTGCATTTTAAAGTTTGCACTCATTATAACTCTGTAATTGGCAATGGCTCTTACTAAGAACTCATTCGGTTGTTAAAATTAAAAAAAAATTCTTAACAGATTTTAGCCAAGGATTAAAAGGAAAAAGAATTACCAAACAAAACTTCAACTGTTGTAAAACAAGATGAGTCATTTTGAAGTGCTGTTAAATCTGTAAATCTTGAACAGACTCAAAAATATGCCTGAAAATAAAGTGACCTGGGTTTCACTTAAAGAGAAGAAAGGAAAGAAGGAGGAGGAGGAAGAGGAGTAAAAGAATAATAATAATTAGTAGTAGTAGTAATAATGGGGTGGAAATAAAAGCTTACAATATGCTATCATAGCACATTGACTGAGCTGGTAAAGTCACCAGGATTAAAATGAAGTGATCCACTTTGAACTAACTCTAGTTGACTTGTCTGAGGTGCCTGGGGATTGTCTGTGGCAAGCCCCGAGGAAATCTTTTATGCTTCAGTTAGCAATCAAGCTGGAAAATCATTACTCTTGCAAAGATGAACATAGAAATGTCTGTGTTCCTGCATTATTATTCTTTCACCCTACAAGTAGGCTAGCTCTGCTGCTTAAACATGGGTGTGGTTTTCACAGGTTGTACTAGTTTAAATCTCATAAACCCCTTTGCACACTAAAGCTCCATCAGTCAGTGAAGTTAGCTTATGAACACAGGGAATACCATGGTGTAGGATGCACCATAATATAATCAGTAGTGGTACAGGTGACTGCTGGACGCATGGAACCTACAGGTGTGGCTAAGATGATTGTTGTTACCGCAGACATGAGATCAGATGGCCTTTTGGTCTTTTCAAGGGGACTGTCCTGGGCAGCATATCCCATTTGGTTTTATTCCTTAGAAAACCAACCCGTCTGTGAGAGGCAGATGTCTTGTGATCTTTCGGTGGGAGGATGTGTTTCTTGCACCCGCTCTCCCCTGAGAAGCACGCAGCTCCCACTCCGGCGTGCTGACCGAGTCGGCCTCTTTACCTACAGGGTGTGAAACACAACCAACCACACAAAACCCAGATCTGCTCCCTCCCTGCAGAAATCTGCGAGCCCATTTCACAGCGTGGGCTGACAGCTTCGTGACGGCGTCACCCCCCCATTTCTGTGATGCTAGAGGCAGAAAGGAATTGTCCCCTCCTTCCCTGGGATCCACCCCGCCTTCTCCTTGCTTTCCTGCTGCTGGGAAAAGACAGCCCAGTGCGGTGCATGAAGCCGAGTTTAAGAGCCTCCGATCACTAGACGAGGTTGACAAAGCTCGGGATTAAAATCCAGCCACGCATGCACAGAGTGTCATCAGTGAATGAAAATGTATGTTCTGGGTCATTTCTGCTTTAATAGCACCTTTGTGCGAAGGCACCCAAACAGCAACAGTCGCCTCAGACACGCCTCACAGATGAAATAACGTTGGGTTTGCCGGAGCTAATGGCACACAGCTCGCTGGGAAGGAGGCCTGCGCCGCAGATGGATTTCACGGGCAGGTCCAGGGTGGAGCGCGCCCTCATCTAAGATGCAGCTCCATTTACAGCGGCTGCAGCACCGATGGGCTCGTCTCCATTTTTCAGCTAAATAGAGGTTTTCTTTTTTCACTTCACATAAAGTCTTCCACGAGCTCGAGCCGTCTAATAAATTGCAAACTCGGTAACCATATATCTTCTATTATGTCGCTTGTTACTTTACTAAGACAGGAAATTAAAGCAATAAAACACTTTCGAAATGATAGGGTACACGCAGGCAGTCATTTTTCTTATGTTCCAGTCTTATTCTTCAAAAGACCTTTTATGATACTAATATTAAATTCTTTGAAGTCTGAAGAATCTGTTGAAAGTGTTGAATGTCTAAGATATAGAGCTCAAATATTGCATCTACTCATGCATTTATTAAAATGGAATATGTGGTAGAAAACTTTAAAACACAAAATACAATACGGTTAAATAATATATGACCAGATGCATTTCCAGTCCACATTAGAGAGTCCATTGTGTGGAAATTTGATTGAATGCTCAGGAAAATCTATTTTGCTTTTTCGCACCTTATGTGGCCAAATGCACAGCAGATGTGGTCATTCATACAAAAGGCTGGAAACGGCAGAACGAAGCCCTGAGAACCAGGCAAACACCATAATGGTCACTTATGCAGCTTGTTCGCATAAAGGAAATTGAATCAGGCGTACGAGGCTATGCATTCTTTATTAACCTCCCGGAGAAAGGTCGGACGACTGTTCTTTTAATGGCAAGAACACGACGTGAAAGAGAAATGCAGAAAGCTGCAATATATCCTAGGCATCATATTAGGCAATTGCATTAAAAAGCTTATAGAATGTTTTTTGGGGAAAAGGCCCTCTTCACTGACGTTTATGAGAAAAAAGTGTCTTTTCTTTTTGGCAGTGAGCAGTTCCATCCAACCTCATAGAAAAATAAGAAGAAAGAAAATAAATAGGAGGAAAACCATTGAAGGTGTAAATTTAGAAGAAATAAGAGCTCATCAAAAAGGTCTCCTCCCTCCTCTCACTTCCTTCCCTCCCTCCCCTTCCTTCCTCCTTCCTTCCTTCCTTCCTTCCTTCCTTCCTTCCTTCCTTCCTTCCTTCCTTCCTTCCTTCCTTCCTTCCTTCCTTCTTCTGCAAAGATTTGGGGGAAAAAAGAAGCAGGCTGAGGGATGAGCATCCCTTCCCCTAGGACTAAACAAACCCCAGCTTCCCAGGAGGTAAAACTGCGGAGTTGAGCCTCTTCTTGGGAAATCCCCAAACCATTGATGTCTTCCTCGATGTGTCATTTTAAACAACTGCTATTTAGAGGGTGTGAATGTTCCAATTAAACAGCAAATGCTCTTTGAGGCAATGCAAAGATACTTTGCCATGTTAGGCTCTTTCCCAATGCATGACCTTTCTTCACTTAGCTGATGGGGGTCACACTTTAAAATTAGAAAACAAAGCCCTTGAACCCCTTGTCGCAGCTATATCCATACTTGCTAACATTAAGGATCTTCCACACACAAAAGGGAAGTCAAACAGGGCCTGCATGCTGCTAATTTACTTCGTTTCTTTACCAAGTCCTCTTCCTGGCTCAGAAATTTCCGTTTCATATTTTTTGAAACATCGTCCTGATTTCCCAGTGATAAAATTAGCTGGTCCAATCTGAGGCATTCCTCCTCAAGGACTTGTTTCCCTTCTCATCGGATACAGTTCCTCTCTGCTGGATGACATGTTACTGTATTTAGGGAAGCCTAAAGACCCCACCAAAAAAACCACTGGACCTGATTCATGAATTCAGTAAAGTAGTAGGATACAAATGCATATCCAGAAATCACTTGCATTTTTATATACAAATAATGTGCTATCAGAAAGGGAAACTAAGAAAACAATCCCATTTATAATTGTATCAAATAAACTAAAATACCTAGGAATAAATTTAACCAAGGAGGTAAAAGACCTGTACTCAGAAAATGGTAAAACACTAAAGAAAGAAATTGAGGAAGATAGAAATAAGTGGAAGCATATACCATGTTCATGGATAGGAAGAATTAACATCATTAAAATGCCCATTCTATCAATAAGCAATGTTTAGATTCAACACAATTCATATCAAGATACAATGGCATATTTCACAGAACTAAAATTAAAATATATATATATATATGGAACCACAAAAGACCCCTAATAACTACAACAATTTTGAGAAAGAAGAACAAAAGTTGGAGGAATCATGCTACCCGATATCAAACTATTATACAAGGCCATATTAATCAAAACAGCATGATACTGTCATAAAAACATATGCATAGATCAATAGAACAGAACAGAGACCACAGAAATAAACCCATAACTTTATAATTAATATTTGACAAAGGAGGCAAGAATACACAATGGAGTAAAGACAGTCTATTAAATAAATGGTGTTGGGAAAATTAGACAGATACATGCAAAGAAGAAAAAATGTGAAGCTAGACCACCTTCTTATGCCACACACAAAAATAAACCCAAAATGGATTAAAAACTTAAATGTTAGACTTGAAACTATAAAAAATCCTGGAAGAAAACATAGGCAATACAATCTTGGACATTTCTTATAGCAATTTTTTTTTATATATCTCCTTAGGCAAAGGAAACAAAAGATAAAATAAACAAATGGGACTAAATCAAACTAAAAAGGTTTTGCCCAGCAAAGGACCATCAACAAAATGAAAAGTCAACCCCCTGAATGGGAGAACATATTCGCCAATGATACATCTGATAAGGATTAATATCCAAAATGCATAAAGACTTTTACAACTTAACACTAAAATGATAAACAATCCAATTAAAAAGTGGACAAAGGACCTGCATAGACACTTCTCCAAAGAGAAGTGGCCAACTGATATATGAAGAAATGATCAATGTCCCTAATCATGAGAGAACTGAAAAATTAAAACCACACTGAGATATCACCTGACACCTATCAGAATGGCTACCATCAGTAAATCAATAAACAACAAGTGCTGGTGAGGATGTGGAGAAAAGGGAGCCCTCATGCACTATTGGTGGGAATGCAGACTGGTGGAGCCACTGTGGATAGTAGTATGGAGTTACCTCCAAAAATTAAAAATGGAACTGCCTTATGATCCAGCCATTCCACTTCTGTAATATATCTGAAGATACCTGAAACACAAATTTGAAAGAATATATGCACCCCTATGTTCATTGAGGTTCTATTTACAATAGCCAAGATTTGGAAGCAGCCCAAGTGCCCAGCAGTATGTGAGTGAATAAAAAAGTTGTGGTAGATTTACATAATGGAATACTATTTGGCTGTAAAAAATAAGGAAATCTTACCCTTTGTGACAACATGGATGGAACTGGAGAGTTTTATGCTACGTGAAATAAGTCAGAGAAAAAATGTACCATATGATTTCACTTATATGTGGAATCTAATGATCAAAATAAGCTAACAAACAAAATAGAAACAGACACACACATACAGAAAATAGACTGACAGCTGTCAGAAAGGAGGGGAGTTCCAGGGCTGGGTGAAAAGGATGAAGGGATTAAGCCAAAACAAACAAATAAACAAAACAAACCTCATAAACACAGACAACAATATGGTGATTACCACAGGGAAAGGTGGGTGGAGGAAGGTAATAGAGAGTAAATGGGGGGGGCGGGTAAATGGTGATGGAAAGAGATTTGACTTGGGGTGGTGAACACACAATATAATATACAGATGATCTATTATAGAATTGCACACATGAAGCCTATATAATTTCCTTAACCAATGCTACCCAATTAATTCAATAAAAGATTAAAAATAAAATTAGCTGGTATAATCTGAAGCATTTGTCCTCAATAGCTTGTTTCCCTTCTCCTCTGACACCGTTCCTCTCCACTGGAATTCCAGAGCAATCAGCACCCTGGGGACCTGTTCCCCAGAGACCTTTCCTAGCACACTGTGTCAATTAGCACAAAAGCAATTTTGGCCCCCCTCCAATACACCACACTACCATCTGGTCTCCCTGGAACCGCATGGAGAGAGGCAGATTTCAATTTGTCAAAACAATGCAAATTCCCAAATTATTTTCAAATTATGCATGTTTACGTTAATGTTGTGCCCATTCATCTCTTAAAATTCCTCTAAATTGATTCTCCACTGCTCACACACTCCCTCTCCTCCTCCCCTCTCAATTTCAAGAAGAAATTAGGATCTTTTTAGGCTAAAATTTAACTCAAAAGAAATGAGTATGTAAAATCTACATAGCTTACTAACCAAGGGCAGTAACGGATTATTAGACGTGCTCACGGCCTACAAGCCTCGGTGCCGGTTGCCCAGTGATTCCTTTGGGAGTATCATTTTTAGGCAGCAAAACATTTGATATTATTTGAGAGGCATCAAGAAGACTCCTTCATCAAAGAAAAATGTTCCAAGTATCACCGTTTGTCACCCCTTTCCTTTAAGGCTTTCAACATTCCTGATCGAATATAAACGCTTAATTTGAAAGTACTAATAAATGAAGTCATTTTTCATGCATTATAGTGGATTGATTCAGCAGATTACCTTGAAAAGTTTGGGTGTGAGGATGAAAGGAACGATCTAGAATGGTGCTTACAATTTTAGACCTTCAGCTCCTTAGACACATAAGCCACATTTCAAGTGTTCTGCATCCTGCGTGGGTAGTGACTACATGTTGGACAGCACGGGGAGAACACCTCTGTCACAGAAGACAACTCCCTTGGACACCCCTGAGACTCAACAACACGGCGTGTTCCAGGTGAAGGGTGTGTACACACAGAAATATATATATATATATAAAATCCTAAGTGACCTTTAAGGTGAAACGACCGGAACGACCAGTTGCTATGACACGCACTGAGCAGGCAGACAGGTGAGTGGTTAGGAGAGAGCAGGCAGGCAGGCAGGCGAGTGGTTAGGAGCAAGTGGTCCTGGATTGCAAGAGGGATGTCCGACTGCAGGGATCGGGCCTAAACCAGCAGTCGGTCATCCCCCGAGGGGTCCCAAATTGCAAGAGGGTGCAGGCCAGGCTGAGGGACCCCCCCCCCCCCCGCAGGTGCATGAATTTCATGCACCCAGCCTCTAGTTCTTGGTATAAAAGATGGGAAATGGCCCCAAAGCAGGCAGGACAAGTCTAAGAGAGTCAATGGAACTCTTCCTCCTTTGACTGAGAATGGGCCCTTTGCATCACCATGAAGCACAAATGAGAACATCTTTTATTTCTTGGTGGCATGTAGTTGGACAGATTTAGTTCATTCTTCTCATGCTTTGGATCACTGGGACCCAATGTTGGAATTAATTATCCTTGCACAATTTTTCGCCAAGTGCTCTAACTGGGGCTGGTTCTGCCCCTGGCTCTGGGGAATGACCCTAGGAGGGCAGACTAGAATGTCACAACCTCCTAGCCATAGCAATAAAATAAAAATTGTCCTGCCTGGCCAGTGTAGCTCAGTGGCTGAGCATTGACCTATAAGCCAGGAGGTCACGGTTCTGTTCAAGTTCTACTCAGGACACATGCCTAGGTTGTGGGCTCGATCCCCAGCAGGGGGAGTGCAGGAGGCAGCTGATCAATGATTCTCTCTCAACATTGGTGTCTCTCTCTCTCTCTCTCTCTCTCTCTCTCCCTCTCCCTCTCCCTCTCCCTTCCTCTCTGAAATCAATAAAACATATATTTTTAAAAATTGTCCTGCCCATGAAGCTTAGCCAATCAGGTTTCATTAGAGGGCCTGTGGCCTTCTGAGTGAGTGGCTTGGAAGGAGATGCACCTCCCGTACTGCTGGACTAGCTGAGAAAAAGACACATCAGACTAGCAACCATCTTACTGCACAAAAGCAGGTCTGCCTGTGACTGATGGCTACAAGGAGGTCAGCAGAGCCAGTGAGAGACCAGGTTCTGGGGACTGCCTGCCAGCACTGGATTCATTACGCTCAGAGACAGGTTTTATCGGATTAATACAATTTTCTCCAATTCCAAGTGGTCCACAGTCTTATCTCTCATAAGTGAGTATATGTACACATACATAGACATGCACATGCTATGTAATAGACATAAAAGTTGTATAAAGAGTATTCCCAGCAGAGAGAAAAGCACCAGCAAAGGTCCTGGGGCAGGAAAGTGTCTGGCAAATTGAAGGGACAAAAGAAGGCAGCATAGCTGGAGAGTCATGAGCTAGGTTGGTCGAAGTGGCTGAGCGACAAGCAGAGACATGGCATGGAGGTTGGGGTTTATTTCACAAGCAGTGAGAAAACATCAGATGGCCCTATTAAGAAGGGTGACATCCCTTTGGCTGCCCTGAGATTGGAGAGAGACAAGACTGGAAACATAGTGTCAAGATAGGAAACTCAGGTGGGAGACTGGTGGATTAGACCAGGAAGATGGCAGGAGGATGGAGAAAACCAGATGGATGTAAGATGTCATTTGAGGGTAGAATCAAAAAGACCTGAAATCAAGGTTTTTGGCTGGAGCACCTGGGTGGGTGGTGATAACATTTACAAGATGAGAGCCTGAGGAAGGAAGGGGAGAGGGACTCACAGCAGTACCCCCCAAGTCATTTGATGAAAATGATTAACATGGACTGTCCAAATTAAATTCAAATTTACAAATGAATTCTACACTGTCAGAATTGGAAATTGCCCTAAGGAAACATTGAGTCAAAAATTCAACTTATGCTTAAATCCCATAGGCTCAATACTATCAGAAGATTTTAACTGCTAACTTGTTTTTGGACAATTAGGGTACCACTTATTAAATTATAATAATGTTCCAAAAATATCCTTTCGAATGTGAGTTTGATTCTGTCCTAATACTTTTTCTAGAACTCTTGCTTTATATTCCTTCTCTTATGCTTAAGATGAGCTGGTTTTCCAATAATTGTCTTCTATTGCGCTGCTTTACTTATTTTCTTCTTTATTCAGTCATGTCATTGCGTTGCTTACCAAATGACCAAGTAGGTCCATAGTATTGTAGTTTTATTTTCAAGTTATCCTTGGCCACATGGTGAATCTAAGTTTACATGACAGCCAACACTTACTGGATATTTTGTACAATCACATGTAGTAAATCAACCTCCACAATAATAATATGAGTTTGTCTAATGACTCCATTTTACAGATTCAAAACTTAAGTGCAGAGAGGTGAAGTAACTCCCCAAGACCACAGATTGCTGAAATTTGACTCAGGACATTTGTATCCAGAAGCCAGAGTCTGATTCTGTACTGCCTCCAAGGTCATGTGACCAGAATCTTGATTAGAACACAGAGCAATGAAATAGCATACATAAAACACCTTTATTTTCTACTTGGAAAACAGCTACTATGATGGCAGAACTTCAAACCTCAAGATAAAAGCATAATGTGCCATAGATTTTAATACATGGATTTAGAAGGTCTTAGGGAAACTTTCCTTTTCACAAGGTTATCGGGGGTCAGGGTAGGGGAGCAAGGTGCTCTGTCATTTCATTTCATGTTCAGTGTAAGGAGCAGGACGGTGAGGGATAGTGGCACCTGTCAGGGCAGCCACACACTGCTTGGCATTCAGGAGTGAGGCACTCTTTGGACTTTCCACTGTGTGTGGTCTCCAGGGGCTCCGTGGGGTTCTGCGGGGAACCCACAGGGGGCTCAAAGCAGGGAAAGGTGCTTCTGAAGTGAGAGGTAGGGAGTACTGAAGTGCCCTCTTAAGTCAAAATAGGGAGAAAAATTTATATATTGAAGGATATGCTAATGACTCCTATTTTTTTCTCTCTATATATAGTGAAATTTCTGATGAAGTGCCTTTTTTCCCTTATTTTGAATGATATTTAGTAGAGGACTCTTTATATTCAATGAGATATCATTCAAATATTAAGCAGAACTCCTCGTCTATTAATGAAGACTTCTACTTTATTGCATTCCTGATAGATCCAGGCAACTCAAAGCTCCAATGACAATAGCTATTTCTTCAGGCAAGCTGAAGTCATCTTTATTTCTCAGCTTCTTCCATGCAGTTTATTGATGATGACAGATTCTCTTCTGAAGCTGGTACCGAAAGCATCTTTTCTCTATGGTTTCATTTCCAACGGGCTTTAACATTTTTTGAAGACAGGGATTATATCTTTATTCAGTTTCTACAGTTCCTTGCATGTGGTAGGTGCTAGTTGGAAGGGAAGAAGCACTTTCATATTTCATTATTTCTATGATATTTCCTATAATTTTTATTGAATCTTTAGAGGAAACATTTAGGGTACAATTTTCCATGCCCCCTGCATCTGTGTTTTCTTTTCTTTTTAATCTTTATTGTTGAAAGTATTACATTTGTCCCCCTTTTTCTCCTATTGACCTCTTCCAGCCCTCCCTGCCCCCCACCCAAGGCCTTCACCACCCTGTCTGTGTCCATGGGTTATGCATATATGCATACAAGTTCATTGGTTAATCTCTTCCCACTATCCACCCTCCCCAGCCTTCCCTGTGAGGTTCGACAGTCTGTTCGATGCTTCTATGTCTCTGAATCTATTTTTGTTCATCCGTTTATGTTAGATTCCACATATGAGTGAGATCATGGGATACTTATCTTTCTCTGACTGGCTTATTTCGCTTAGCATGATGCTCTCCAGGGCCATCCATGCTGTTGCAAATGGTAAGAGTGGACATACAGAAGGCCAAGGGGCATATAAAAAATGCTCTAAGTCACTAATCATCCGAGAGGTATAAATCAAAACATGAGGTACCACCTCACACCTGTCAGAATGGCTACCATCAATAAATCAATAAACTAGAAATGTGGGCAAGGATGTGGAGAAAAGGGAACCCTCGTGCACTGCTGGTGCCACTGCAGACTGGTGCCACCTCTATGATTTTCTTCTTGAATGGATGATTGCTCAGGATCATGAGGTTCTGGAATGTGTCATTGGTATTATTATCTGTCTTCTCTTAGGAGAATTCTGATTTCTCTGTTTGTAGCAAACAAGTCATAACTGAAACTATCAGTAATAATATTAAACATTTAAATTATACTTTAAGGGTCACAATTGTCTTTCACAACCAATCACTTCACTTCCATAGACCCCCCTCCCCCAACAATGCAATTATTGATGTATTAGGCTCTTCCATTGGGGTTTGCTGCTCTCAAGTATTACACCACGATACATGCAAGATCAGCGGATTGTCTCAACTGGAAATTCAAAAAGTTTGACTGCTTCATATACAGTCAGTAAATGACTATTGCTGTAATTTCAACCACGATGGCATTTTGTCATTAAGAGCCTCTTCATTTCCTGGGAGCTTCGTGTTGAGTCATCCAGATAGCCTGCTTCTGTCCCTAATAAACGCCCGGAGAGGAGCAGGAAATAGCCATTTCAGCAGGTGGCACCGCACATATTTGCAGTTTCTGATCCTCCTTTAGGCAACACAGTTGAAGGCTGCATGATGAATGAGCAACCACTGATTGGTCCTATTGTGCATTTGCGATTCTTCTTTTTTTATTTCTAACTTGGGGACGCAGAAGATGCTGATGGTGATCTAAAGCAGATATGTGGCATATGCACTAATCTGAAATATAACAATGACGTGTGGTCAGATGTTTTTTTCTTCAGGATGTATTGGGCTGATGACAGGCGCTAATGGCGGTGTCCAAGTGTCAAAAGGGAGCTAGCGATGTTGAAATTTAGTCCTTAAAAACGGAAACTCCAAATACTAGAAGTACCATACAAGGGACAACTAGTCCAATTCTGCCACCTCTTACTCCACCTTGTTTTTTCCCTTTTTTAAACTTTGAGAGAAACAGTTCTTAAGAGTAGATGACTTGCCCTGAATTAGACAAGATTTTTTTTGACAGACATTAAGGTTTGCTGATGATTTAGAATTTTTATTTCAAGGTTATACTTAATATAAAACTTGTCACTAATGACTAAATAAAATCTTGGCAAAATCTTGTACAAGTGTCCATTTTCAATACCTAATATTAACTATAATAATAATAATTTTAAAACTCTTCAAAAACAATCACATTAGTAGGATTCAGAAAAATGCAAACTAGGGCAACAATAAAATGCCCTTTACCTCCATTTTATTGGCAAAAGCACTCAATGACAAACACTGCTTAGTGAGTGATAGGATCAGAAACAACTGAACCCCTTGATATTGCTGTAGGCGTATGAACTGGTGCATCCGTTCTGGAAAACAGTTTAGCTTGTAAAGTGGAACATTTGTATATCTTTCTACCCAGCAATTGCATTTTAAATATATTATTTAGTTTTGATTGCTTTTCACTTTATAAAAATGGCATTATGTTAGACTGAATTGTGGCCCCTTAAAAGATATGTCCACTCTGAATTAAAACAAACAAACAAACAAATAAAAAAAAAACAAAAAAAACCACATGACCTTATTTAGAAAAAGGGCCTTATTGGATGTAATTAGGTTAAGACTCTTGAGATGAGATCATCTTGGATTAGGGCCGGCCCAAAGTTCGGCCCAAAGTTCAAAGACAAGTGTCCTTTGAAGACAAGTCACATAGAGACGTAAAGACAAGGCAGAAATTGGAATGATAAAATGCCAAGAATTATGGATTGAATTGTGTGTCCTCCAAATTTATGTCTTCAAGTTCTAGCCTCCCAGTGCCTCAGACTAGGAGTTCATTTGGAGAAAGAGCCTTTAAAGAGGTAATAAGTTAAAATGAGGCCTTTTGGGGGTGCAGGAGGGGGAGGGCACAGAGCAATGTGACGGGTGTCCTTATAAGAAAAGGAGATTAGGACATGCGCAAGCACCAGGGGACAGCATGCACAGAGGGGCAGCCCTGGGAAGAGGCAGCAAGAGAGTGATACCTGCAAGTGAAGGTGTGAGTTGTCAGAAGAACCCAAGCCTGCTGGCACCTTGAACTTGACCTTCCAGACTCCAGAACTGTGAGAAATACATTTCCGTTGTTGAAGGCCCCCAGTCGATGCTAGCTCCTTAGGTCAGCCTGGGCGACTAATACCCAAAGGGCTGCTAGAACCACAGAAGCCAGGAAAGAAGTATGAAAGGAAACCCCCTTACCCCTCCAGAGGGAGGGCGGTCCTGCCAGCAACTGCACTTCAGACTCTGGCCTCCAGAACTGGGAGAGAATAGAACCCTCTTGTTTCCAGTCACCAGCCCTAGGAAAAGGAATTCTTGCACATGGGCACTCACAGTCCTATTTGTACACAAGGCACGTGAGAACCCCTGATTGAGCCCCCCTCTTGGGAGGACCCTACATATCACAAACATGGAAATACAAAGACTTTTTAAAAACATGTCTGGTAATATAAGACATTTTCTTGAAAAATGGGTAATGGAGTTGATGAGAATTAGAGGTGAGGGCCCCACCGGCCCATCAGGTTCATGTCCGGGAGTGGGAGTGTGGGTGTGTGGGTGTGGAGCGTGGGTGGATCACAGCCAAGCCCTGGGAGACCAGAGAAAGGATGGCTGTTCCCCAATTACCCAGGGCCAGGGGCCAGGCAGATCAGGCTCCCCAGACAACACACTGCCTCCCTTCTGATTGGATGGTAGAGTTTTGGGAGGGGCTTAGAACTACCTGAAATCTCAGGTGAGAAAAGCCAGGGGACTCACCTTACATCGCTGTCTAGGAAGCTTCACTTTGTCACAAGCGAGTGCAGGTGGGGCCCGTCACCTCCCTGGCATTCTAGCCCAGGTCCAGCTTCCGTTCACTCTGCCCCTCAGATCATGAAGGCATGGGAGCTTAGGACATGGCATACTTCCTTTACTCTGTGGGTTGGGGGTGCATTCCTGAGGTACGCCTGTGGGTCCTCGGGTAGGGATCATGTGTAGCTGAATTTATACCCTTTAGTGTTTTGAGATATGGTGTGCAAGCTTCCATTTGTGGCGGTACTTTGGAGGCCTCAAATGCTAGAGGCAGGCTTGTGTAAATAAGAATATTTGTAACAGCTTTTACTGTAATGGCAGCACTAATCCAAAAGCCCATAGTGGAAGAATGGATGAATGCACTGAGGGTATATTTACACACCAGAATATTACACAGCAGTCAAAATGACTGAATAGTAGCAACAAGGAACAATGTGAAGTAATCGTAGCAATAAAATATTCGGTGAAAAAAAGTAAGTCACAGGGGATTATATACAGCATAGCTATGCAATACAGTTAAAAACAATCAGAACTAAAAATAGATAATTTTAATGACACACTTCTCCAGATTAGAAGAAAGAGCGTGATAGACGCAAGATTCAGAGGAGGGGTTCTTTCTCTGGTCCCGGGGATAGAGGATTCAGGATGGGGAAGGGACTTGTGGTAGAAATAAGTTACTTTGAATGGGCTAGGTCTAGAGTTGGGAGGTGTGTTGATGAGAGTTAATATATTTTGGTTATAAATAAGTAGATGAATATATGACAAGAGAATGTCATAGATGGATACATGATGGGAGGTATCATGAAGCAAGGACTTTCCAATTCTGTGCATATATGGTCAAAGAATTATAGTAAAAAGAGCAATCGCCTTTTCTCACATGATGTGTTTCACTCACAACTCTGATCCTGTTTTCATGCAGATATTACTTTCTACACCTTACAAGGAAACTTGCTCAAATGCAATGAATACTGGGTCAAAAATGGGGAGCGGCAGTAGTTACCTCATGCCGGGCCCACTTATGTATCAAGCAACCGATATTCTTGCTCATGTATACAAACCTAGTTGTGTAGGAAACAGGAATAATTCGAAGGAGGAGAATGTGTGCCAATTATTTGGCCATTTTTGGGTTGTGCGTCAGCACCACTCTAATGGCCTAATAATGTGCCTGTGACAAAGGACTGGGTCACGTGACTTGCTGGTGCCCCTGAACAAGTTTCTCTGCTGGCCCTCCTTCACCATCCAGGTGACAGTGCCCTGCTGTTGCTTTTGTCCCGTTTTCGAATGTGGCACTTGTCATTACAGTGGGAATCGCTGGACCCTCCTCTCTCTGGCATTTGCTCATAGGGAAGGGAACTAGGGTACACTTGTCCAGTCGGGGTGCCTTGAGATAATGAGGTCTGTGACTAAGACGTCTCTGCCCAATGGGATTCCTTCCTCCACTCTTACTAGTAACTTGGTCGGCAGAGTCTACCTGTGTGCGTGTTAACATTTGGGGATAAGTAGGTATTTTTGCCTCTGCCTGGATGTTTCCACCACCTGACACCTTGCCAGTTTCAACCATGATGGCTGAGAGCACAGAACGGAATGAAAATGTCAGGTGATTAAATTGTCCATTGGTTACACAAGTGTATCTTAAAAAGGGCAATGCCTGCAAAGGGAGACAGAAAATTCTGGGCCCCAGGTATGATGAGATTACTGTATATACATTTGAAAAACCTGCTATAGTTAAAAACAGTCCTGTAATCTTCTTTTCAGAATACTTGAAAAATGGCAAATTGTTCCTTGAAATAAGAAATAAGCAATTGCTCTCTTTATATGCATTCTGGTCCAAATTTCATGGCTGTGTGATTACAATATTTCCTCCCTTGGGTGGCCATATTATATTTTTCTTTATGCCTCTTTTTTTTAAAACTTTACTGATTCTAGAGACAGAACTAGACAGGGAGAGAGGGAGCGAGAAAGAGAGAGGGAGAAACACTGATTTGTTGTTTTACTTATTACACTTTCATTGGTTGATTCTTGTATGTGCTCTGACCAGGAATCGAACCCGCAATGCTGGCAAGATTGGGATGACACTCTAAACAACTGAGCCACCTGTCCTGGGCCATACTTCTTTAATAATAAAGTCAAGATATGTTAAGTATTTGGCATTTTGATAACGGACTACTGTAACTTACACAATACCTAAAATATTTTGCCTAAATTCCACCTGTTCACCTTCGTCAAAATATCTTTTCATTGTGTCCTATAAAATGATCAAAAATATGTATCCTTTTAAAAACATTCTTAATAAAAACATTTAGTGAGGATTAATATCAGCATTTTTACATTTAAAGGTAGAGGCACAGTCTCTGCTAAGACCTTAGCTAAATATTTCGGTGGTCCCCACTGTCAGGTGCTTGCCCAAAGCCTGCACAGAAGAGCCCTGAGCTGGGCACAACTGACAGGAAGGTATCCACGTCACCCTTTGGGTCTGATTGCTGGGGATTACCAGTATCACTCAGAGGTGAGACACATTAGAAACAGGCTGGTAAACATAGAACCTTCCAGAACAGCTCTCTGCCTGGCATGGGAAAAGCACAGGGATTTCCCTGGAACCTTCTAAGGCAACACTGGAGCTGAATTATTGATGAATGGAATCATTCAAAGCTGCGAAACGTTTTGGACTCCTCTGTGTTAATCAGAACTGCAGCTTTAGCTCTTCCCACTGGGTTCCCACACCATGGGAGCGCTGATTTATCGAGGGGATGGATGGAAAGCGAGTTTACAATGCTTTTTCTCCAGGCAGACTCAGTGGCATATCAATTAGGCGATACTCGGCACACTAAAATATTTTATCGACAACTGTTAAGGAATATTTAAATAGGATTAAAATAGAGCCCCAGATATGCTAATACTTTAAACGTAGAAAAAGAAAAATGTTCCCTCAACAGGCAAAAATTTAATCAAAGATAATATAGAGATATGTTAGCAGATGAAAGATAAAGAGGAACATACAAAAAGAAGCACGGACGGCATGCTCTCTCCTAAGGAAGACGCCCGGGCTGTGAGGTGCTCTTGAGGTTGCAGCCAGTATCCTGCTCAGGCCTGTTAAATGCAGGTTAGGAAAAGCTTGGATCTATTAGATTTACGGTCAAGTGACTTCAATCACTCAATAGTAAGAGTGGATCTAATTTTTACCTAAATAAATGGATGCTTATTGTTTGTTTAGGAATTCGCCATTCTTTAGCAGAAAGACCAATATGGGTTGAATCTAGGCATGTTACCCATGTCATACTATTTAATCAAAAGTTTCATGGGACATTGTTACTTTAACTACGTATATCGTATCTCACAGCAACTTTAGACACTTGAACCAGAAGTTCCCCTGCATCCTTATCGATGGAAATATTAGCCACATGCCCGAGTCAGGAACACGCTCTTCACCACCAGGCTGTCCTGAGAAGGGCTCCTTTTCCCCGAAACAAACAGAATGCTGCCTGTGGCTCAGGCAGGGGCTCTGAAATGTGTCCTCTGGGGTGCAGCCTTGTACAGTGTTTAAAGGTTAGGCCTCTGTGAACAGGTGAATTAAAGTTTGAGTAAGTACCAGCCTCCTCAAACTTATTCTCCTTAAGAAAGGAAGAAAGGAAGGAAGGAAGGAAGGAAGGAAGGAAGGAAGGAAGGAAGGAAGGAAGGAAGGAAGGGAGGAAGGAAAGGTTTTGAGCCTCATGGTCTATTGTCTTTGAGAAGGGGAAAATATAAGGTCTTCTTGAACTTTCTTAGCTCTCTGTGTGTGTGTGTGTGTGTATAAGCAGCTTTTTTGAGGTATAGTTGACATATAATAAATGGCACATATTGAAAACGTATGCTCTGGTGAGTTTGGGCATATGAGCACACCCGTACAAGCATCACTACAATGAAGACAGTGAACACATCTACCACCCCTAACATTTTCTTAGGACCTGTGTACTTCTTCCTTTCCATCTCTCCCCAGGCAATCCCCAATATGTCCTCCATCACTTTACATTAGCTTACCTTTCCCAGCCCTTCATATAAATGGAATCAGACAGCAGTACTCTTCTTATGGCTTTTTGTTTCCCTCAGCAAAATGATTTTGAGATTCCTCCATATTGTTGTATGGATCCATAGGCCATTGCTTTTTATTGCTATATTGGTAATATTGGTAATATTCTATAGTTTATATAGACACCATGATCTGTTTATGCATTCATTTATGGATGGACATTTGGGTTGTTTCTAGTTGTCACTACGATGAATAAAGCTGCTCTGAATTTTGGCATAGACGTTTTTGTAGGGACACCTGCCTTTATTTTTCTGGGGTACATTCCTAGGAGCTGAATGGCTGGGTCATAGTGTAGGTCATTTTTCAGTTTTCAGTAAACTGCCAGACTGTTTCACAGAGTGCACATACCATTCCCATTCCCATTATCCTTGCATGAGAGATCCAGTTATCCCACATGCTCACCAATACTTGGTATGGTGAGTCTTTTTAATTTTGTACAGTCTAATGCATAGAACAATTATAGTTTTGGCCTTTGGTTTTATGTTTTGATTAGCAAGAACCTTGTTACATACACTATATTGAGGCTTTGGTATTGTTTGCCAATGCAGATTAACCAAAGGTGCACAAGATTCATTGTTTACCCTTGACATTACACCTTATAATACAGGCTTGAGGTAAACCAAGAGAAACGTCATTAATAATAAGGGTAGATTGCCATAACTTGTTTGGCTCAAGGGGTAGAGCATTGGCCTGGGGCCTGAAGGGTCCCGGGTTCCATTCCAGTCAAGGGCACATGCCAGGTTGTGGGCTTGATCCCCAGTAGGGGGCATGCAAGAGGCAGCCAATCAATGATTCTCTCTCATTCTTAATGTTTCTATCTCTCTCTCCCTCTCCCTTCCTCTGTGAAATCAATAAAAATATATTTTAAATAATAATAATAATGTTAGATTATTTCTATCAAAATAGTTTAGTTAACAGAGCATGGTAACCACATGTATATCATATGCATCCCTATCCTTGCTTGGAATAAAATAAGTTAATGAAATGGAAAAAGCTAATTTGTTCTGTTGTTTTTTGTTGTTGTTGGTTTCCCCCACATAACTAATCTGCAATGTATGAGAAAGAAAGAAAAGGAAACACTTTCTTGGAAATACATTTCAATATCTGAAATTCTTCTGTAGGTTCTGTTTAAGGATCCCTGCTCTAGACTTTTATGTTTTTATCTGTTGGGAAGGGAACTCTCTATTTTTCTTTCCATTTTTACTGGCTCCTTCCAAAGGCGAAGAAACCGTTAATGGGGTTGATCAGAGACCAACACTGATTGGACCGCATTTTACTGGTGGAAGCATCCCCGTGTGTAACAGGATAGTGTCCATGCACCGTACAGCCTAGTGATCCCCTTCCACTCCTCTCAGAGAAGCTCCCTGCGGCAGGGGCAGCCTGGCCCCCAGCACAGACCTGCCATGCGTTTGCTGTTCCCAAATGACCACCTGGGCCTGGGTAGATGACTCAGACAGGAGGCTGTGCTTTCCTGCTGGGAAAGCTGAGAGCTGTAGATTATGGCGCGGGAGGAGGAAGCAGAAGGTTCTGCTCCAGCTGATTGGCTGAAGCTGTATTTTTCTCTGATGTTTTTCCGAGGGAGCCCTGTTGGGAGTGCCAGGCCCTTGCTGAGCTATTCAGAAATCAGTGCTCCTTTCCCATTCCAGTTGGCACTGTTTTCTTCATCAACAGCCCCACTGGAGAGAGTGATAGAATGAAAGGATTTGGGGCTACAGCTCAAAATGGTCTCTTTCAGGTGTACTTCAAGGTTAGAATTATTTTTTATTCAATACCTCTTTCTTCATAATATTTTATCCATTTCTCCCTTTTTATTTTTTGTTTCGTATCCCCAGTCCAGGTCTTTAACCTACATATCTTGATTTTCACAGTTGTTTCAAAACCCTACACACTTCTATAGAGTCTAATATACATAGCAATCAACGTTTTCCAACAGAATTTAGATATGAAACAATAATATTAAACATAAAACATGAAGGATGTAACAATTTCTGCTAGGACTAGCCTTAAAGTAGTTCATAAACCAAAGTCATAAAAATAGCATGGAGTCAGAAAAGTTCACAATACAAACATAAAACCCACTTATATAAGGTCACACAATCAGGACTATGTCAAGTTTTTACCAATATTTACTTAATGTTCCCCTACCAACTTAATTTTGTCCAGTTTCCTTTTCCAAGGCAGATTACCACCAGAAGCACTGAAGACAGATGGTAACTTCTGTTTTTAAAAAGTTCTAGAGCTGATAATTTCACAAGCTCCTTTGGTAGTCTGCTGCAGTGTTTAATCACTCTACGCTCAGGATGTCCTTTCTTATGTCTAATACATGATGTCTAAATAATGAAATACACTGAGTGGAATAAGGATAATTTTAACTCTCACAGCTGCTAGAACTAGAGACCTAAACAATTTTTCAATGAGACATACGGTACAATTATGCTCTATATGGGGCTGACCTCTCCATCCCTGACCTCTCACCCTCTTTATAAGTCTATAATTCTTACCCTCCACAGGATATTGTCTCCTGAATATCTTACAGACATTTGGAAATTAAATGAATCATGGTAGACTCTTTTTACTTCTTAAAAATGCAATTTCCTTCAATTTGTAGTTCTAGGGTTTACTTTGTCTTCCAAGTTGAGCTTTCTCCCTCTCTTTTCTATGAACAACACAAAATTCAGCAAACTGCTAAGTCTGTGTATTAATTATCCCATTGTATTGCTCAAAAGCAACTTGGTAGTCATGGTTTTAGTTAAGGATCTTAGGGACTTCATTTGAGCTGGAATGAATCTCTACTCTTCCTCACAGGGGTGGGGACTCCCTTCATCCACATAGGACTTGGGGTAGACAATGACAACATGCTGAACAAGGCCATTTTACTTCCGGCCCTCTGTCATCACCTTTCTTCCAACCAGGAATGTCTCCAAAGTAGCTATGTTTAAGTATACATTTTTATTCTTACATTTCTTTTAGGTGCCAGGGAAGCCTTTAGAAAGGATTTACAGGTGATTAAATGTTAGGGGATACAGCTTCAGGACTATCCCTTACTAGGGTAGATGAACTTCAAATGCCTTGAATGTTAGGGAAGGGGTTACCTTCCTAGGGGGTTCAGTTCACATTACCACACAGCTCATTCTCTCTGGACAGTGACCACAGGCAGCTCCCCCTTTCCATTGCCTGCAAATGCATGGACATAGGGTAACTGGCTTGTCTCCTAGCATCACTCACTACCCAACACCCCCATCCCGAAGACTATCTTCTCGCTCCTCACAGTCAACACGATCAGTTCTTCCTTCTGTTTCAACCTGCCCAGATTCTCACATCAATAATGAGAATCATTGATTCCACTTAGCCCTGTCAGTCAGTCACTGAGGCAGGCCCCAGAGTGACTCTTTCCAACTTTCCCCAGAACATAGGATTCTAATACTTATAGATGAAGATGAAGATGATGATGAAGAGAAGGCTCCCAGCACCGAGGCACAGTGCCCAGAATTAAACATGGTGATTGAATTTGGTAAACTGGTAGGGGTCTGTTTCCTCAGCTACAGTAGGAATAAGAAATAGGCATAGGCATATAGGAAGACTTTAGGGTGAGGTGGGGTGGAATCTGATGTTAACAATATTGGCCTAGAAATCTTTTATTAAGTAAAATGGTGTGGTTTGCTGGCTGGGCAGGATGAAAGTTGAACAGAAGACAATAATCAATACAGCCAGAAAGCGCAGGGGAAAATGCAGATAAGAATTTTAAAAAGCTGGTGGGACTGATTTAATTAATGTGTTATTGAGCAACAAAAGTTTACTGGTAACATGCCATTCTTATTAAAATGCCTAAGCAATGTCCTTTAGGAAAAAGAATAGTTTTTGTTTCTTTTTGTTTATTTGTTAAGGAAACTCTTAGACTTGGCCTTGGATTTGAACTGAGGCAGTTCACCCTTTTGCTTGAGTACTGGAAACATTGATTCCATTAATTAGGATATCGCCCAACATGTACACCTGACTAGAACTCTCTGGTTCTCCTTTGGTATATGTTCCAGGTTAGTCCTCACAACAAGGAGGTGATGGAGATATTTTTACTATTATTATTCTCCTTTCACAGGTGAGAAAATTGCCACAATTATTGTCAGCGGGAATCTGAGGGCTTCCACTCCTCTCTGAACACATCCCTTCAAATGCTAAAGGGACTTCTACTGTGTTTTGTGATCAGGCAATTGCCACGGGCATTTGGGATTAGGGAAACCATTCAAACAGCCATCCAGTTCAGGGATGACAGATCCACTTGAAACTTTGGTTGGGACATGAGTTCAAGTCTTCCCCGTTGGTCCACCTCAAACAGTTCAAAGCAAAGAAATGATTACTTGTCAGTTTTGTTTTATTTTGAATAAGTTCTACACCCATGCCCTGCATTTTAATGATTAAGGCAAAAGCTGGAAATAAAACATTTTCCTGAATTCTAATTCTTGCTGAGTTCCCAACTCCCTGGGAGACCCGAGGATAATCACTTAGCCGCCCTGTGCTTCTGCCAATGCAGGGGTCAAACTGCAGCAAAGAGAGAAAACTAAGCCAGGTCCCCTCTAGTGTAAATTAATAGGAAAGATGTAGACGGAAGAGGCAGGATGCGTAAAAGAAGGGAAATAAAGGTTTCTAATGGGCCAAGAGGAGTTTATAGAGGTCGCACACACAGTTTGCTGACAATAAATACGTGATTAAAAGAATCCTCGGCATTTGAGTGCAATGGGTTCGTATGCTATTTAGTTTTCTAGAGTTAATGGTGTTTGTTCTGCTTTACATTCTTTCATTCCATTTAAATAATAATTTTAAAAAGAAAAGAAATGAAAACACAGGACCGAGTGCCCTTTTTGCCTTGCTGGAGGGAGAGGACAATGCTAAATAGTCTCATTTTTTGGTATATCATCACATTTAAAATGGAGTTTTCTCCCTCCATTTAAATTAACCTCCTCGTTGCAGTAGTTCAATGCCTTTTCTTATTGGCCTTTTGTGATTCCTTTCCCCCAAACGGCTTGCCTGGTAGATGAATATACAAATGATGTCAAAAGCTTCAGGCTGTGATGTACAAATAAGAGCAGCAATAAGAGAAAATGCAAACTAGAATTCAATTCAGAGCCTGCATTTGTTTTTTCTGCATACATAATGCGGCCTACTACTGTCAATAATAAGGATTTAATTTTTAAAATTTGGTTCACCCATGAATCAAATACAAAGTGCTTTGTGTCTTCTAAAGCAATCATTTTTGTATGGGGAAAGATGTTCATCATAGTGGGTTTTTTTTTTAAATATCTATAAATACTTTTATTTTATTATTTTATTATTTTTTTATTTAGTGGTTTCAGGTGTACAGCACAGTAGTTAGACAATCATATACTTTCCGACGTTTCCAGTACTACCCTGGCACCATACCTAGTTTTGGCAGTGTTATTGACTATATTCCCTATGCTGTACTTTACATTCCCATGACTATTTTGTAGCTACTGATTCGTCCCTTTTAACCCCTTCCCCAGTTTCAGCCAGCTCCCCAACCCTCCCTCCCTCCTGCAGCCACCCATCCCCTCTCTGTTTTCTGTTTTCATGAGTCTGTTTCAATTTTGTTGGTTCATTTATTCTGTTCTTTAGATTCCACACATAAGTGAAATCATATGGTGTTTGTCTTTGTCTGACAGACTTATTTCACTTAGCTTAATACCCTCTAGGTCCGTCCATGCTGTTGCATTTAAAGCAATACATTTTAAACTAATGAAATATACATTTTTTGACCAAGTTATGTGCACTTTTCCTACACACAAGGAAAAGCTGCAAAAGTAGTTAGTGATCCAATCATATAGACTGGAGATCCTTGTTTGGGTAAATCATTGGATGGGTGAGAGGAGGAAGACTTTCCAGCCACTGCATAAATTTGTTATATGCCACTCCCTTAATTTAATTGTATGAGGAGTCGTGCTCCTTTGATTTGAAGCAACCCTATGGATTAATCAAGTCTAATAACAATGGCCAAAACAACCTGTTTTATGCCTTTCCTTTCTGTTGCTAACTATAACACCAGCCAAGTCAAAGGAAAAGTTTTTATTAGGCACCTAATGTTTGTGCATACTGTTGCCATTACCAATGAAAAAGTGACATGGAATTGTAATTTTTAAAAATCTAATTAGAAATTTTAAAATCTAAATGTAAGTATTTTAGAAGTTGTAATTTTTAAAGCATTTTCTTTTAACAGCATGCCACTGGTTTGGTTGAAGGAAGAACTGCTTGGATGGAAAGCTGAGTCCTGAACCAGGACTCACCTCAGTGCCCCTCCTTGCGGGTCAGGGCTGAAATAGAAATAGTTTTTTCTGCATTAACTTAAAAACATTTGTTTAAGTAGTTGGATATGGCAAAGAAGAAATTTCTAACCACTGAAGGTATTTAGTTTATGTCATTCCCTTAAATGATGTATACAGTTATCAAATGGAAATAATACTGCTAAAAATAACAGTACTGTTGACATTAAAACGAGGCTAAGGCGGGTCTGGGGGGGCTTTTCACCCGGCCATAATCACCCCAGTCATTCCCACCCCGCCCCGCTCTTTAATATGAGTAACTGCTCTCCCAGAGCAGCCCTGAGTGTGGTATGTGCAGATTCTCACTCCTAAAGCACAGTGCTAGAAATATCAGAATAACTGTGACAGGACAAAAGCACCCCCATAACGACTAAGGGTTGGTGTTGGGACTAAGACACAAGCCGGGAGCTGGGCGGAGGTGGGTCTGGACAGGGAGGCCGGAGGACTAAACCGCAGTGACGTCACGCAGACGTCAGGAGTGGCGCCTGAAGTTCTGTCTGAAGCAGACGCTTCTCCCTGCGCCGGAACACCCAAGGCCTTCTGGTTAGACTGGTGCCATTTGAGCCTCCAGAGAAAAGGAGTCACCCTTCCCACCCCCGCCCTGATTGTGCAGGATCCTTCAGTGTGTATGTGAGATGCTAGGGCCCTTCTCTGCCTTTCCTAGGATGATATTGCTAATAATCCTTTCGACCAGGATACACTGGATGTGTATTCAAGCGTCAGTGCTATTGCTCCAATGTGCTTGGTGTTGGACAAGTAGTGAGAGGCAAAGCAAAGGGCTCCTGGCCTGCATGGAGCTTAGAACATAGGGGATAGAGAACCGAACCAGATAAACCCTTATAAACACGGAACTGCTCTGAAAGGGGCCATGAGCGGCAAACAAGGGGGAATGGCCTACACCAGTGGTCGGCAAACTCATTAGTCAGCAGAGCCAAATATCAACAGTACAACGATTGAAATTTCTTTTGAGAGCCAATTTTTTTAAACTTAAACTATATAGGTAGGTACATTGTTATTAACTTAATTAGGACACTCCTAAGGCTTAGGAAGAGCCACACTCAAGGGGCCAAAGAGCCGCATGTGGCTCATGAGCCGCAGTTTGCCGACCACGGGTCTAGACTAAGGGGGCAGCAAACGCTTCCCAAAGGGAATGGATTTTGAGTTGAAAATAAGAACCAAGTCTGTTTCTGAAATTTGTACTGAATTTATATTAGCGGTAGTAGGATAGTATCCAAAGACGCTGGGGTAAATGGAAAGAATTACAAGGCTTAGGAGTCTGTGTGTTGGAATATTTTGAAAGGGCAGATACTGTCAATGACAAGGCATGCTTGCATTTCTGAAACTGGCAGGCAAGATAGTTAAAGTGCAAAACAAAATCATGGGCACGTTACCAAACCTTACTTTCCTCAATGTGAATATAATTTAATCTACCTCAGCAAGCCCTGTGAGATTCAGTGAGGTAATGGATATAAAGTACCTAGCACAGTAAGTAGTGTGTTCATTTTTTAAACTGTTGTTTGGAAGGGTGAATTAAAGGCACAATGAATAGCCCACATGGCTACCCATAACTAGAGTGACCATCAAATGTACTGTGCAAAGCACTAACAAGTGTTGGAAAAGTTTTGGAAAAAAGGGAACCCTCATTCACTGTTGGTGGGTTTGTGGACCTTTATGGAAAGCAGTCTGGTGATTCCTCAAAAAATTAAGAATAACGCTACCATATGACCCAGCAATCCCTCTCCTGGGTATTTAGTTGAAAAAACTTGAAATTATGTACTCACAAAGAGATATGCACCCCTATGTTCATTGCAGCATTATGCACAGTGGTCAAGACATGGACACAACCAAAGTGTCCCAGGAGGGAGGACTGGATACAGAAGTTGTGGTGCTTATACACAATGGAATACTACGCAGCCATAAGGAAGGATGGAATAGCACCATTTGCAACAACATGGATGGACTTGAGAACATTATGTAAGTGAAATAAGTCAGTGAGAAAAAGCTAAGAACCATAGGATTTCACTTACATGTGGGATATAAAACTGAAACTTGTGAACACAAACAGCAGTGTAGAGCCTGCTAGAGGGAAGAGGGTTGGGGAGGGAAGGAGGCCATAATATATGGTGACAGGAGAAGATTTGATTTTGGGAGGTGGGCACACAGTGCAATATACAATCTTGTAACATAGAGACCCACACCTGAAACATATATGTTCATGTTGACCAATATCACCCCAATCAATTTAATTAATAAATAGTTTTAAAAATGTACTGTTCAGACCAGGACACTTTGAACACTAAATGTGCCAGGACAAGCGGTACAAACTGGAAAGTGTGGTCGCCCTAGCTGTACTTCGCTGCCTAGCAGAGAGGCTGCAGAAAAGCAATCAGCAAAAATTCCACTTTGCAAACACAGAGTATGGCCAACTCCTTCGAAACCACCCTTCAGAACCGGGCCCGGCAGAACCCTGCCTGGAATATTCTGACATAAACAACTCTGAGAACATGGATCGCTTAACACAGGGCGGGGCAGAAGTAGGTTTACAGTTGTGAGTACATAAAACAGAGTTTGTTCTTGTGTTAATATTTATTAATTATTGTATTATTTTCCATATGAACAACTCTAAATCGACTTTTCACACACTGTTTATGGGAAATAGAAGGGAAGTTTCCTGGCTATTATGGTTTCCCTTTCATTACAAAAGTAATATCTTAAAAAAACAAAACAAACAAAAACAACCCACAACATTACAGAAGGGCATGAAACAAAACATAATAGTCTCCAACCTCTTACCCAGTCCCACTGCCCAGGGGAAACCACTGCTAACTATTTCTTGAATATCCATCCAAGGATGTATGTGTGTGTGTGTGTGTAGGTTTATGTATATATGTATGAAATACCACATGTGTGATAACATAGTTTGCATCTCTTGAGAAATAAGCATGCTTAGAATCAATAATTATTGCTGAGGACATGTAACTTCAAATATTTCCTACTTTAAGACCAAAGGCTGCTGGTAGTTTCCCTCTTCAGAATCTGAGGACCTTGGCCACCAGTGCGGGGGGGGGGGGGGGGAGGGGGGTGCGCGGGTTGGAGGGGAGGCCTTGTGCAGCCTGGCTCCATGACCCTGGGCTGCTACTCTCAGTTCCTTTCTCACCGCTGACAGCAAAGGAGTGTGGTTCCAGGTCCCTGACCATAGGATACTCGTTGGGTGGTGGAAAGTCACAGCCGCATTGTCTTGATTAACCCGGCTCATCCAACTGAAGTGCATCCATATCAGGCAATTAGGACTCGCTCCTGAGACAGAGCAGGGGACTGTAAGCCAGCTCTTGTTCACACACCAACCACAAATGATCCTTCCCCTTTTCTTTTTCTAAATGCAAAGCAGGCACACAGCTGTGAATATGAGAGACAGGCCAGTGCCCTGTGCAAAGAAACACTCACCAGCACTGAGAAAACACTATGGTGCCTGCCATCATGAGCTGGTGAACCCAGGAACAATGAATACATTTAGCCACTAACAACTTTATTTCCAAAGCGAACATATGTGCTTGCAGTGGGAGCCCGTGTTCCCTGAGAATGAATTGCTCCACAATAGCGCACCGAAGGAGGAGCATGATTTGTGAGGGGCACACACTACGGAAGAAGTTCCCAACAGACGAAACAGGTGGAGTCCCCTCCACAGCCTTACTAAGCAGCCGGTGATTGGCTTTCCTAACTTTTTCAGAAATGCAGTGGTATTTTACATCTGAGAAGGGAAAAGTCTGGTGTTCCATGGTGTCTCTTACAAAAGACTGCTAAAGGCAAGACAGTAGGAAACGGGTTTTGAAGACCTAACGGTGGCTTTTCTTGCTGGTAACTCCTCCTCCTTCTCATTATTTTCCTGGGGCTACACTCTCCTTCCTCCGCCACGTGTACAGTTTCTCCTGTGTGCCTTGGGCTGAGAAACACGGGCAGAAATGTTAGGATGTCATGTCCCTGGGTTTTCAAGGAAAACAGAGTAATATAAGGCAACCTGGCCACTTGGAGAGTCTTCCCTGTTATATGTAAGCACACACTCCCTGCTCCCTCATCGATGATATGGCAAAAACTCTTCATTCCTTGACTCTGAAAAATTCTGAAACTACAGGGACCACCAAACTCAGTGAGAATCTAGAGTTTATTAAAGAGGGGGGGGGGGATGATACCAAGTCCGGATTATTTTCTGCCTGATCAATTCGGCCAGAATTTATCTTGTATTTCTGCCTGATCAATTCGGCCAGAATTTATTCTTTATATTGGCACTTTTCAAATGATGAGGTAAAGTGTCTCCCCTTCTCTCTCTCTAATCAGGGTTGCTGAGACTTTCTCCTCCTGGGGGGTCCTGGACCCCCAAGATTCCCCTTTCACCTCTCCCCTAAAGAAAACGATATGACCATCTTAACCAGAGTCAGGAGCTTGGGGCCTCATATTCCCATCTGAGCTATTGATAGATTGTCTTTTTTCCCAAAACATTGTTTATTCTCGAGATCCCTCTGTGAGAGAGAAACACTTCACATAGACTCCCCCTCCCTCTCTCAAGGTTGGTATGGAGAGGAGCTAGTTGGTCCTCTGCCAGTGGGGTTGGTGATGGTGAGTGGAGTCCTAGCATGTGGGGAGCTGATAGAGGGAGAAGTCACACTCCTCCCAAGCTTCTGGTATTTCTACTGATGACTTATTCAACTTTCTGGAAAGGCGCTCAGTCATGGGAATGTCTGTGAGCACCTTTAAGTTAACCCAGGTGGGAAAGAGGTTAAATAGGAAATGAGAAAAGTCTTCCATTTGACAGACTGAGGCTTCTCTTCACGGTGGTGACCTACAGGAAAAGGATATTTGGAAATTCTGGCTTAGAAATTTCCCTCAGCCTCAAGCATTCCTGAAACCGGAAGGCTACTAGTCCCTTGCCATCTGCGTGTTTCTGGAAAAAGATGCTGAGTTGAATGTTACTGCAAAGATTTGATGATAATTTACATTTCAAAATTCAAAGTGACCAATTTGGTATAGTTATGAAGATTCACTGAAAAACCCATATCTTATCATAATTTATCTAAGAAATGCATTCAACCTTCCAGCCCATTGCCTGCCTATTTAACTCCACAAAGAATATTATCTATATGTAAGAATTGGAAGCATTTGACAATATTCTACTTATTTTTTTTCAGAATTTTCTTGGAAAGAATAGCATATCAAAGAATATTCTGGGGAAAAAAATAGAATGCTCTTCTTAGGATTTCTGTGATTAAAAAATTCAAGCTAAGTATTTCGAAAAGATTCCTGTGGCTGTGGTGTAGGAGATAGATTGGAAAGGGGGTAAGAATTAACGTGAGGGGCCCATCGAGGAGGCTCCCGGTATATGAGGCCTGATTCTGGGTGGGGACTCCCCTGCTGCCTGGGTCAGGGAGGAAAGGTCAGCCTCTCCCTGCTGATGTCCACCTTCCTATCCCTGGGCAGCCAGTGAGCAGGCTCCTGACTTGAACTTGGTGATATCTGGCTTCTTCCCAAGCCTTCTATGTAGAGCAAAGACAACAAAGGACCAGGAACATAGGAATCAGATGATCAGAAAACATAGACAATGTTTATGGAGAGGAGAACGCAATTCTTCAAATTTATAATAATATCTCTCACTTACGGGGAGCTTACTATGTACAGGGACTGCCCCCATGGCTCACAGTGTTCTAGGCGGAACTGTATCGTCCTCAGATCCATAAGTTGCAGTCCTAACCTCAGGTCCTCAGATTGTGACTGTATTTGGTGATGGGGTCTTACCTAGGTAGTCAACAGGGAACTGCACATTAAAACCACGAGATATGGCCTCGTGCGTGTCAGGTTGACTATCAAGGAGTCAACGAGTAACAAGTGGTGGCGATGGTGTGGAGACGAGGGAACCCTCATGCACTGTCTGAGAAACTGTTAATTGTTCAGCCACTATCAAAGCAGCATGGGTATTCCTCAAGAAATTAAAAATAGCGCTACTGCATGACCCAGCAATACCACTTCTGTCCATTTTTTGTACAAAATAAACACACTAATTGGAAATAATATATGCACCCCTGTGTTCATTGCAGCATTATTTATAACAGCCAAGGCATGGAAGCAACCTCAGTGTCCACTAATAGATGAGTGGATAAAGATGAAGTGGTACATAGATATAATGGAATACTACTCAGCAATACAAAAGAAGGACATTTTGCCATTTGCAATGGCATGGATGAACCTAGAGGATATTATGCTAAATAAAAAAAAGTCAGAGAAAGACAAACACTGCATGATCTCACTTATATATGTAATCTAAAACAAACACACAAATGCATTAAAAATAGCACACATGAATTAAAAACAAAACAAGACTCATAAATATAGAGAATTAGCTGATGGTTGCGAAGGGCAGAGATGTGAAAATAAACGAGGTAATTAAGGTAAAACAGGGTCTCACGTGTGGGCCCTCATCCAACATGGTTGGTGTCCTTGTAAGGAGAAATTAGGACAGATAGCACTCACCTGGGCACAACCGTGAGCGGACACGGAGAGAAGGTGGCTGTCTGCAAGACAAGGACACTTTGATCTTGGACGTCTAGCCGACAGAGCAGTATGATAATAAACCTCTGTTGTGTAAGCCACCCAGCCTGTGGCATTCTGTTTGGCAGCCCTGACAAGCTAGGATAATAAGTATTAAGTCGTTTACTCCACATGCCAATCCTTCCATGTAGATGCTGTAACTGTCCACCGATGCCCAGGAGACCAACTTGTGAAGGTCACATCCCTGGCAGCTGGCAGAGTCCCCTGTGAGGACAGCTGGCTCCCTGGGCCACGCCTTTCCCCCTGGCGCAGTGCCTCTGAGGCTGAGTGAGAGAATGGCTGAGAGCAGGCAGAATAACCATGGACTTGCTGGGGTTTGGGCTAGAAGCTGCCGCTTCTTCTGCCAATCAAATCTGAGGACTGTCTCCTCGGAGGGAAGCAGACTGCTTGCAAAGAGGCCCGGGCAGAGGGCTTAGACCTCAGGGAGACGCCGTGCAGACTCCAGGGGAAAGCTGGGCTCCACATTGGGCCCAGAGGGAGCGGGACTAAAGAAAAGGCAACTTGCACGCAAGGAAATATACCATGGTCTCCATCCCCGGCCAGGCTCTGCTTTTGTAGCTGCAGGCAGGGACCCTGGCCCTCCTGCTGCTCCCTGTCCGCCTCCCCGACACTGCGGCCTGATGGGTCACGTGGCCACTCGTGCAATTACCCTGAACCTTCCCCACCTGCACACAGGCTTGTGGAGGAAACAGACCTGGAAACAGCAGAGAACGCCAACCTATTTGTTCACTAGGAGCCAGGAAAGAAAACCTGAAAGAGTGGAGTATGAAGGGAAAAACTTTCCTCACAGAAAACTGAGATACTCCTAGAAACTGAAGAGACACTTTCTAAAAAAATAGTTAGAATTCTTAAACAGATTCTAGAGGAGGGTATTTCATTAAAAATAGATCCAGTGGCTATAAAAAATGAACTCGGATATTAAAAACGTGGTCACACTCCCTCCCTCCCTCCCTCCCACCAAAGTGGAGGGTGCACATAATACGCACTGAACAGCGTGGCTGGAGATCGCAGAGAGAGAGCGGAGGTACAGTCATCCCCCCTTATTCAAGGGAGATATGAACCCCAGGGTTCAAACGGTGCTGAACCCTAGATCTACTATGATTTCTCCTGCACACACATATCTATAATATAACTTCATTTATAAATTACGCACATCAGAGATGAGCAACCATTACCACCAATAAATAGAACAATCGTAACAACATACTGGGATGAAAGTGATGTGACTGTGGCCTCTTTCAAAATACCTTACTGCCCTGTACTCACCCTTCCTGTGCTGAGGCGAGAGGAGACAGCCCTTGATGAGAGGAAGGTAGGTGGATGGCGGGCCGTTGTGACCCAGCGTCAGGCTCCTTGCCCCCGTCTCACAATAGGTAACATGCACAGTAGGCACATCCGAGTTGCCGGCACCACTGTTGCGTTTTGAGGCCATTATGAAGGCAAAGAAGGGTGGCTGAATGCAAGCACCGCGATACCTCCACCTTGATCTGATCACCAGGATGGCTACTGAGAGGCTCAGGTGGGGAGTGTCTACAGGTGGAGACACTCGACCAGGGATGATTCGTGTGGGAGGAGCTGGGCTCAGGAGATTTAATCCCCTCCTCACAATGGGGTGTGATGAAAAAACATGTGAATGCTTATTACTGGAATTTTAATATGTTTGACCCTCAGTTGTGAAAACACAGAAAGTGAAATTGTGGATAAGGGGAGGACTACTGTAGTCGGTGTATCATAAATACAGAAGAAAGACAAGGGGAATAGGCTGTTAGAGAAAGGTGTACAGGGATGGAGGCAAATTTTAAGTCCAACAATTACCAGATAGGAACTGTAGGAGGGGACAACAGAAATTATATTGTAAAAGAAGCTGTAGGAAGGAACAGTGGAATTGATACGTTCAAGATTTTGATTGAAAGGACTCACCATTATGGATTAGGATACAGGAAGAACTCCCAAATCTAGACACACCCTGGTGAATTTTTAAGAAAGGAGGATTTGAACTGAAAATTTTATAGCTTAATTTGATAATATATACTCCAATATATTGAGTATAAGAGTGATAATTCAGAAAGTTTGCTAACCAATTAATCTATATAAAAAATCTTACTCTTCATATTCACTAAATTTAAAAAAATACATAATTCCAAGAAAGGCGGCAACATGAATTAAAAGAAAGAACAGTTGAGACTGACTTAGATGATAGAAAGAAAATAATAGCATATATAGTATACTGGACACTTGGTAATACCCTTTTTTAGGTGGGATGATTTATGATTACACTTTATATTTCATGGGCCCAGTTATTCTATTTAGTTTTGGAGCCAAAAATTGACATTTTCACAGAGTTGTAAATGCTCTTTGCTTTATTTTAGATCAACCTACAGATAGAATGTGAAATAATCACAGGTTAAATATGAAGAGTAAGAATATAATTTAAAAATGAGAAAGTAGAATTGATAAACTAAATTATTGAAAATTTTATTTGGAGGACAATAGATTCTTCCTAAATTTCATAAATTAAGAAGAAGAAAAATAAGTACAAGACCACAGAGTAACTAGAAACTGTACTCCTACTCGTCTGTGGAGAGGGGGGTGAGGGGGAAGGAGACTGAGAGGGTCAATAATTTTATTTTACAATTTTATGTATTTCTGCATTGCTAGCATTTAAAGAAAATGAATTATTCTATAATAAAAATTTCCCCCAAAATCCATTCAATTCAAAAAGTAATAACATTCTAAATGGTGAAAAACAAAGCCAGATGTAGAATTCTCAGAAAACCTTAATAATATATTGGCATCTCCATAATTTTTACCTAATCTCTAAATTCTGTTGCACTAGGTATTTAGTGTAGTAATTTACCTTCTCTAGTGCATGTTCACTTCTGTAAAATGAAGGCTTTGATTTAAATCATGCCTACGTTCTAGCTCTCCAATTCTAGGTTCTTATGACCTTGACATAATGATGCTATATTTAAAAACAAAATAATTCTCACTGTAATAAAGAGAAGCAGTGAATTTTATTTCTGTGGTGGTGTCTCCTTTCATCTTTTCAGGCGGACTTTAGTTACCAAGACCTTTATTGAGCTTATTTACTTCAGAATCAATCATTATATTCAAATAAAGAAGATAATATTTCCAAGATATTTGTTGCCTTTATAGCCAAGACCTCAAGAAAAGTCATTGGTCAGGAAGTTTAAAAGAATTTTTTCTTAACTGAACCGACCATAAAATCAGGTATCATAAATAGCTGTGGAATTACTGACTGTGTATCCCTCAATATTAAATCTTTGGGGAGTTTCAACTTATGAATAGCCTCATTTCTGATTCCTCAATTTCTGTAGGACTTATGAATATATCTCAGTGTGCAAACTATATCCATATGATATCATGAATGGCTTTTTTCCCTTGATTCTGCAAGTACTTTTCTCTGACCACCAATTTTTAATTTGAGATTTTGGGGACAGATTAATTCTGAACAATGTACTTCTACCAGAAATGGGGCTTGCTCACCACCTAGACGCTGTGAATAAGAGTAACTGTAATGCTTGTCTACATTAAAAGAACAAAATGTTTTAAAATATTTTTTAAATAAAGCACTAAACATGAGTCTTTTTCAAATTATAGTATTTATTTTCTAACATAACCTGAGTCTGTTACTGGGTTCACATTTTAGCAGTAAAGTATTTGTATTTTTTATGCCTTAAGGCAGAGAGAGACGAAGAGAACGAAAGAAGAAGAAGAAGAAGAAGAAGAAGAAGAAGAAGAAGAAGAAGAAGGAGGAGGAGGAGGAGAAGAAGAAGAAGAAGAAGGTGGAGGAGGAGGAGGAGGAGGAGGAGGAGGAGGAGGAGAAGAAAAAGTTGTTAATCCCTTTCTATAGTTCATGCTAACACAAACTCATTTCTTATTAACAAGGATTACAGTTTTATATAATTATTAGCACATACTTTTCTACTAGAATAAAACAGTACTGATTAGTCATCTGGCTATATAAATTAAGATAAAATTGAGATTTCTATTTCTTTAAGAAAAAGTATTTGAGGATATATTGCTTGTATTAGGTATGGCTGTCACATTTTTATAATATAGACATACCCAGCTTTGTAAATTTTTTGTTTATTGTATCCCATATACCTTCTTACTTTTAATGTCTCCAAAAAGAATATAAATGTAGCACTACATTAAAAATAAATAGCCTATCCGGCTGGGATTTTCTCTGTGAGCCACTGTTAAGAAGAACCGAAAATCTCCACAGGTTACTTCTCACGAGGCTCTCAGTCCATCTGTTTAGTATTTTTGTTTTTAGGAAAGTTTTACTCAAGCATTCAAACTCTTGGAACTGCTAAACCAAGTCTCAAAAGCTGGTAGAAGTTTCTGAGAGGAAAGATATTTGTAAACTTGTTAAATTTCTTAGTTTATCATAATGATGGTCTGTCTTTTGTTTACCAGCTTCTGCAGCATCTCTAAGGGTAACATTTTGTGAGATAAATTCTGCTCTGGCCAGAGGGGCTGCTTCTTATTTGAGATAATGTATACTATGAAGACTCATATCATGGTGATCAAATATAGATGTAGGTGCTCTTTTCTTATCTAAGAAAGATAATAATAATACGGATAACAAGAAACTAGAATTATTGGCATGTCTGTGATGTCTGACATCTAGTAAGGATGTCATATGCTATGAAGAATGGAGCATGCCCTATCTGGTTTGGCTCAGTGGATAGAGCATCAGCCTGTGGACTGAAAGGTTCCAGGTTCGATTCCGGTCAAGGGCATGTATCTTGGTTGTGGGCACATCTCCAGTGGGAAGTGTGCAGGACTCTCTCATCGATGTTTCTAACTCTCTATCCCTCTCCCTTCCTCTCTGTTAAAAAAATCAATAAAATATATTTTAAATAATGGAGCAAAATATGGTGTAAGTTATGTCTAATAAAAGTAAATATTGTCCTGGCTGGTGTAGCTCAGTTGCTTGGAATGTCCAACCAAGAACCAAAGGGTTTTTGGTTTGATTACTGGTCAGGACACATACCTAGGTTGTGGGTTCTATAGCTAGTCAGGGTGTGTAAGGGATTCACCCAATTAATGTGTCTCTCTCTCTCTCTCTCTCTCTCTCTCTCTCTCTCTCTCTCTCTTTCTCTGTTTCTCTCTCACTCCCTCACACTACCTTTCTCTCTAAAATCAATAAAAAAGCATATCCTGGTGAGGATTAAAAAGAGAAAAGATTGATATTACAGAGAACAGTTGATCTGTTCATTTTATTATTTCAATTAATACTCAAAAATATATCATTTTATTACTGAGGATCAATAAGATAAATTCCAAAAATAATTAAAAATTGTAATAGCATTTAATGGATGCCTACTATGTGCTGTTCACTGACTCGGGATGGTTTTCTCAGTAAATGCACATGGTTCCTCTCTGGTCCCTTCCCTTTCTGCCACTATGAAAATCACCACTCAGACATCCTGCTGTGGTGACATAATTAACGAGCACCCACTGTTGCCCCTCTCATTCCACTACCTCCTTCATGCCTGAGTCCATAAATCCCAAAACCCTCAGGCAGCACAGGAGGGGTAGAGTCTAGATCAGTGGTTCCCAATGTGAGGCACATGCCCCACAGGGGGGCAATTTGATTTTTAAGAGGGGCAAATCGAGAATGAGTTATTAACAGTGAATTTTTGGCATTTCTTATGGTTTTAGGAGCCTCATATACAGTATATAAATATAGATTGAGACATATTTATGCATTTCAGTTCTCTGATAAATTTTTTGAAACTTTGCTATTTTTTATGTCACTTCATATTATTATTATTTTAAACAATTTCTTAGTGATTTCTTCCTCAGTACTTCAACTGTCCTTTCGTTCTTTTATTTTTCTTTTTCATGGATGCCATGTTTCTTGGAAGCTTGTTTAGACCAAGTTAATGGCCTTTTAGGCTTCCTCCACGGGAATAAAAGTTCACTTTTTGAATAATAAGAATTATATGTCACGGGGCGTGTGTGGGGGGGCATCAGGATTTTAGAGATGCTTAGGTGGGGTGTGGCCAAATAAAAGGTTGGGGACCACTGGTCTAGATTCATGCCTAAAAGACACAGGACTCCTCAGCGGGGCATCTGCCTTTAAGGTCCAGCGATCAGAAGGGCATTACAAGGTAAGCCACTTCTTACCCAGGGTCCTGGCCCCACCCTCCACTCCACAGGGACAGGACTTCATGGAGGTCTGAAGGCTGTTCCTGCCCCCTTTGGCTCTGTCGCCTTTTTCCTTCACTGTGTCCCCCCAATAAATCTTTTGCAGACTTCGTCCTGTGTTGGGTGACTGCTTGAGGGAAGATCCCAACTCACAACAACCCTTTTGGCATCTGCTAAGGACCTTGCTACTCTTCTCTGTGCTTTGCCTGCCTCTGCCCACCAGGGCTTCCTTCTCATTTCTTCTTATTCTCTTTGTTTTCCAACCCCTGCTTCTCTGTATGTACCTTCTTATTCCACACGTCTCTCTTTCTTCTTCAGGTTTGTTACTGCGGATAGCCTGCTATATCCTGAATGACTAACACTGTGGCTGACACATAGTAAGTACTCAGTAAGTATGTATGGAAATACGTGTTTCTGAGAAAGACTAAAAATCATAGCTTTGGAATGCGATTCTTTTCTGACAATGGAGATGCAAGCCGGCTCTTATTGTTCCTGACATCTAGTGGCAGGACGAAAAACTAGCCTGAGACCCAAAGGAGTTTCATTGGCTGGCTAGCATCCAAAGAATAGAAAGTATCAAAAGGTTTAAGTCTTCAAGGCATGCACAACTCTTATCGGGTTAGCCTACCTTTGAGATGTGTAACAGGCTATGTATTTATTCGTGAAAATGCCAGTAAATTTAGCATGAAGGGTAGAAGCCCTGTGAGACAGGGTGATTCGGTCCTTCTGGGTAAATGAGTGAGCGAGCTGGCTGAATCTGACCATCTCAGGGATTCTACAATCCTGACATCCTACTCCATCCACCGATGAAAATAAAAATAAAACATACAAAACATACAAAAATTGCAAGTTGTAGTATAGCAGTGACAGATCCTAGAGTATGGACAAGGAGTGAGGTTGCAATTCCCACGTTCCCAATGGCCAAATGTGAGCTCAACAAGAATCTCAAACAAGGACCTGCTGAACTATATATTCACACCATGTTCTCAACTTGGATAACCAGAGAGCAAAAGGAGAAAGAGCTGGACCCCAGGGGAAACTCACGTTTATTACTTCTCTCCCTTCTGTGACTGCATTCCACAACTACAGGTCAGTGCCAACCATGTTCCAGGCTCTGTTCCAGGCTCTTGGGATACACCAAGGAACAGAAGAGATAACAGTGCCTGCCCTCAGAGCTCATCTCTCTTCTTCTTTCTCCCAAAGGCCTAGGACTCAAGATGCCCTGGCAGGACAAGAAATCTGCTTGTGCAGGGCACAGAGCCTCCTCTCAGGAACGGTAATAGCTGGGAAAGGAGCCAGGAAGTGGGGCCTGTTTTCCTATAAGCACACTTTATTAGGCAGCTGTTCCAAAAGATTGAAACAAGTTTCAGGTTTTCTGTGAGGGCTGTATTACCCAAGAAATGGATTAGAAAATGAAATTTCCCAAGAGGAGGAAAAGGCCTTAAGTGCCAGAATTCCCTGAAGAGTTGGGTGGGGAAGGGCGTGCCACACTTGCCCTGAGGTGACAAGGTTGGGCAGGAGGATGCCCGAAGCTCCAGGTGAGAAAAGTGAAACCAGGGAAGACACATAAGTGGACACCCTTATTCCTTCACACAGGGAAAACATGGCCTTGACCCCTGTAAATTGCATAAAAAGGATGAGAGAGTGTAGATGCCTGGTAAGTCCTTTACTTGAATTTTTAAAACTGTAAAGAATTGTTAGTTTCTGATGTGTAGTTGGATATACGTCTCTGATAAGGAAGTCTGAAGGCTGTGTTGACAGACAGACATAGATAAAACCTTCACCCTTAGAGTTTTATGACCCTGGACAATTATTTCACCTTTCTGATCCTTAGTCTCCCTGTCTACAACATAAGTAATAGTAGTACCTACCAGAAGTCAATATTGCATGTGGAAATATGTATATCTATATACATAAAATCCTAAGGGACCGAATGACCAAACGACCATTTGACCAGTAGCTATGATGTGCACTGACCACCAGGGGACAGATGTGCAATGCACAGGATGGGGCTCCCTCCTATTTGGATCGGGCCTGTGGGGATAGGGCCCAAACTGGCAGTCCGACATCCCCCAAGGGGTCCTGGATTGCGAGACGGCGCAGGCCAGGCTGAGGGACTCCCCTGGTGCACGAATCTGTGCCCTGGGCCTCTAGTGGTATATAACAGATACCCAGAACATATCCATTTCCTTTTGGCCTGTGGGTTGCTATCAACTTCTAGTTCCTGAACATAGGGACACTGTGACTTTTCTGCTTTATTCTCAACCCCACTGAAAGAGGTGTCATTAGAGCCCGGCCAGTATGACTCAGTGGTTGAGCGATGGCCTCTGAATCAGGAGGTCATGATCCAATAAGCAGTCAGGGTACATAACCAGATTCCGGGCTTGATCTCCACTAGGGGACTTGCAGGAGGCAGCTGATAAATGATTCTCTTTCATCATTGATGTTTCTATCTCTTTCTCCTTCTCCCTTCCTTTCTGAAATTAATTAAAAATATATTTTAAGTAAAGAGGTGCCCTTAGAGAAACATGAGCTGTTTCACTGTATTTTAAGTAAAGAGGTGCCCTTAGAGAAACATGAGCTGTTTCACTGTTTCATTGTTTGTTTTGGACTAAGATCAGAATTTGCTTTTCTAAATCACCTTCATTGTTTACAAAAACTCCTATTGCTTATCCACAGGTTGTCCATTCAATGGTATCTGCCTAATGTGGCGAGTAAATAACTTCTATTAGTGCTAATTAGGCTCCTCCTCCTTTTAGCTCAAAGTATCTAAGTCAAGACAAAATTTCTACATTTGCAAATGATACAGAACAGAATGGAAGACGATATATTTTTGAAAAGTTGTTTATAAACTGTATATTGAATTTCTAAAATGAACTAAGGGCAAAAAGCTTATAGTACACAAAATTTTACTGCTGAATTTTAAAGGAGATAAAGATGCCATTCTAGATACTCCCCCCTCTACCTGAATGGTCTGAAAATACCTCTATTGAAAATCACTGAATATGTTGCCATTCTTACTGGTCAAAGCAGGGCATCTGAAGTGAGGTCCTTTGCAATAGCCCATCACCTCCCAGCCCCACACCCAACACCCAGCTTCCTTTCACAGGATGGAATGGCTCACTGCCTCGGTACATTTTGGATGCTGGAATAGAGACTCTATTTGGAGCCTTTCATGCAGTTCCTTGCATCATTTGACAAGGGAACAATTTTAGATGGCCTCAGGAAGCCTAATTAAATTTCCCATGGACTCAGAATGATATGATGGGACAACCTCATTTCCCCATGGTTTTCAGAAGGCCCAGGGATTAACAGATAGAGGGTTGGCTGATGTGAAGGAGTCATTTGGTCAAGAGGAGGTGATGTTGTAGGGGATATGGTGGGGACATGTGGTTGGGGAGCCAGATGCAAAGGGCAGGCATCCCAGAGAATAACAACAACTGGGAACCAGATGGGACTGTGTAAACCACAGTTGGAAGCTGTGAGATTGTTACAGGATGACAACCAGATGCCCGACCCTGAGGCTAAGGTCCTACACAAGCTCACCAGCACTCTGATGCCACTTGGGGAAGGGGGTGGGGGAACCTCCAATTGATGTAATTAATGTATTATAACCTAACATTAAGTTTCCTTGGAGTTAACTTAATGAAAATAATCTCCTCCACCAAGGGAAATAGAAGTCTAGGATAAAGATTCAATGTACTAAGAGAAAATTAACATTTTTTTAAAAAGACATGTATGTAGAGGACATTTAGTTCATTGGCAAATGTACACTTCACTTTCCGGAAATTTCCCCTGCATTCCTCATGTCAGAATTTCCCAGGGTTCTGTGAACACACTAGCACTGTGTCATATTACTAGATGTTCTGAAGAAAGGAACACTTTCCCTAATTAATAATTTCAGGAAAATATATTAAAATTCTCAGAATTCTTACAAGAAACACACCACATTTTCATTATTTCAGCAAATACTTCCCCTGATCATTTCAATACAACATATTTTTTTATTTGTCAAATATCAAGAAACATCTTAGAAGAAATGAGTATTTTGTAGAAAAGTTTGGCAACACTGTTCTGCTTATAGGAACATATAATTTCCTTCCCTGTCTCTTCAATTTAAAAGAGCGTGTCCATGGTTGAATACCTACCGTACAGTAACCATTCTGTGAAATGTATTTTCTAAACATTTTTATAAAGGCTATGTTGACATATATACATACAACCCCAATCAATGACAGTGGGATGAAGTTATACATAGAGTCCTGGACTAATGGAGGAAAGAGACCGAGTCCCAGGTACACACAGCCTCCTTCCTGTCCTACAGTTTGCCCTCTGGTGAAGGTCATGAGAGAAGGAGAAAGAGCAGTATGCAAACCAGGGAATCACCTGACTGGTAACAAAATCCCTCTTTAGAAAAAGCGCTATGATGCGAATAGTATGAACAAGCTGCGCATTCTCTTGTTATAAAGTGGCATCTTCACAAATAAATAAGCAAGTTGAAGCATTAAGTGGGCATCTGCGTTTGTGGTAATAACCGAGGATTTGGAGGTCTTTGGATAAAAGGGTGTAGTACCAGACCAGTCGTATAGTGATGAATCCCACTGATAGTTCCTTCAATGAGAGAACAGACTGATCAAAAAGCCACAAAGCTGCCCACTGAGACGCTACAGAGCAAAGAGTGGAGCTTCATTAATACTTTAAAGGTGAACCTGCCTAACGCAGAGGACTCACACAGCAGGGGATCCCGGCTTATGTAAATGGTGCCTTCATTAAGAGCACAGAAATATTTTGCAAATTATGGGAGGTCAAAGCTAGTGATTGACTGGGTTCACCCATGAACTCTCTCATTAACATTCCGCACGCTTGTACCGCAGAATTGATCTGACCACCAAGAAGGACGGAGTAGAGAAGAAAGATGTTTTTAATGAAATGTCTATTCAAACAAGAGACTGGGTGCTAGTTGCATACACTTTGCTAAGTGGAAAACTCTTAAAAAGATATTGTGGGTCTCATTTTATATTTGAGGCCATGAGATACATCACAGGGTGTTTCATCTCATGGGTCCTGAAATGACATGCACTTGGATTTCAGTCCATGCTGTTACTTGTGTATTAGCTCTGTGACTTTAAGGGGCCATCCAACCTCATTATCCTCATTCCCAAACTAGGGCAAAAATAGTGCCCACTTGGTGAGTTTAGGAAGCCCTGAACATGTGTTGTTATAATAGTAAATGACAAGTGCTGGTGAGGATGTGGAGAGAAGGGAGCCTAGTGCACTGCTGGTGGGTATGCAGACTAGCACAGCCACTATTAAAAACAATATGGAGTTTTGTCCAACAATTAAAAATGGAACTGACATTCAACCTACTGATCCCACTTCTAGGAATATATCCTAACAATCCTAAAACACCAGTCAGAAAGAATATATGCACCCCTATGTTCATAGAAGCACTATTAACAGTAGTTAAGATCTAGAAACAGCCCAGTGCCCATCAGTAGATGAGTGGATGAAAAAGCCATGGTGCATTTACACAATGGAATACTACGCAGCTGTACAAAAGAAGGACCTTCTACCCTTTGAGACAGCATGGAGTGAAATAAGCCAGTAAGAGAAAGACAAGTATCATATAATCTCACTCATATGTGGAATCTAATGAACAAATAAACTGATGAACAAAATAGATCCAGAGACATGGATGCATGGAATAGACCAGGGGTGGGCAAACTTTTTGACTCGAGGGCCACAATGGGTTCTTAAACTGGACCGGAGGGCCGGAACAAAAGCATGGATGGAGTGTTTGTGTGAACTAATATAAATTCAAAGTAAACATCATTACATAAAAGGGTACGGTCTTTTTTTTTTTTTTTTAGTTTTATTCATTTCAAAAGGGCCGGATCCAGCCCGTGGGCCGTAGTTTGCCCACGGCTGGAATAGACTAATGAATCTCAGAGGGAAGTGGGGTAGGGGGAGAGATTACCCAAATAACTTATATGTACAGATGCATAGCCCATGGACACAAGCAATAGTGCCAGGAAGGCCTGGGAGAGGCAGAAGCAGGTGAAGGTGGACAATGGCGGAAAACGAGGGGACATCAATAGTACTTACAACAATAAAGATAAACTAAAAACAAAAAAAAAAAAGAGCAGAATGGCATGGCTGCGAAGTTGCAGTGCACTGAGCACTTGGGGTGTGCCCGGCCCTGTTCTAAATGTTTTGCACGATGCTGACTCACTGCATCTTCACAGCAATAAAGGATGATTATTTTCACAAATATTTGAATGAGGCGATGGAGACTGGAAAAGCTTTGTGTGGCCCAGAGTCACAAACGTAGTAACTGATAAAGTTGGCCCTTGAACGTAGGTTTTCTGAGTCTAAACACACTTTCATTCCTACTCTGCTCTGCCAGCTGTGTAAAATATCACAGAAAAATACAAGTCACAATTCGAAGTAGGTCAGAAAGCACATGAGACCCTTCTGCCATTCTGAGTGGTTATATACAGACTTTCTTTACTATTGAATAAAATAACCTTTCTCCCCCCCTGGTTTTAGAATTAAATCATGGAGTATTAGTAGATTACCAGGAAGAATCTGAAGAAACAAAGTTTAAATCCTTGCTTTTCCTTCATTATTAGTGAACAATTTCTCCAGTCATTCTTTAGGAAGCCTTTGTTTATCCAAACTCCCTGGGATTTGGATTATTTTTTTTTTAATTTGAAAGCTGATCTATTGCTTAGAGCAAAGACTTCACTTCCACCCGCTGAAATATCAACCACGGAAGGTGAACAGAGGTTGGATGGCCCGGCGTGCCCTCTACAAGGAGCTCTAGTAACCAGCACAACATATTTACGACAAAATAGTAATTAAGATTCAGAATCATATCCTTTAGGCTTTGTAAGTTCCCCAAAGTTTTTCAAATGATCAACTATCGGTTAGAATATTTTTGCATAAGTTGTATTGTATTGTACATTAATTCCTTATAAATCACCCAGGCATACCAGGCATCCATTAACCACAACATTTGATTAACCCCAATATCTTCCGCCTGACCCACGCCACATTGCAGTCAGCTGTATAGATCTGCTCTGCTCTGCGTTTGGAGAATTGCCAGGTGTATCCATGGTCTTTGCAGAACACCGACTCCTGATAAATGTCCCATCTTTGTAACTGGCATTTGCTGCCCCCACTAATGATCTAGCAGGGGCCTCACAGGCACACCTGCTATGCCCTGAATGCATCCATTTAGACTGACAGAGACTGGTTTGCTTGGGTATAGAATGGTTTATGAAAGAGTACTCAGAAGCGCTTGCCTCACAGTTCATGCTCCTGCATTGAATAGCTCATACACTAAGGTAGTGCCCATGTTATAACTCAAATTCATATCTTAGCAGAGCTTTGGGGGAGCTGTTTACTCATGATCAGGGATCCCATCATGGTGGGCTTGACAAGCCTCTTGGAATTTACTGTGGGACTGAATTGCAGAGTGATTGGCATCTTGAGGGGACATCAGACGCTCTAAGTTTAAATCTATATTTTTGTCCACAAGATCGAGTGTGTTGACAAATTTTTGGCAAAGAACTTCTATATTCTGTGTCAAGTGAGACTTTTGTCTGATGCCCTTAGAAAGTACTTGTGGGATTGATCTCCCATATAGATTTTCCCCGACACTCTTTCAATAGCTGGACTTTCTCAATAGCACTTCAGCTTCAAAAATCAAATCCCGGCACAGTCCTGGAGGGTCACATCTTCCAATTGCTTTGGAAACCGCTAAACAGAACAGATTTACAATCTCTCATTTGAAGAAGAAAACGGGGGGGGGGTGGCATTGGTGGTCACGGGAGGCATGTACAAACCACCGCCTAAGCGTCAATAAGACTCTCAAGCTCCTCCCTCTCTTATAGGCCTTTACTTCTGCAAATCCACTGAGAATCTCTGTTTGAATTTTAGTTTCAAATTTTAATTTTAATCTAAGTATTTAGGAAGGTGTATGTTTTATTCATTTTATGCAACTTTTATGGAGTAACTTGAAAATATTTTAACTTACTTAAAAATTATAATATGTTTTCTGTATGTAGTTTCTCTCACATTTAGACACAGTCTTATACATAACAGCTAAAAAGGAGCCTGTGACTTTCAATCTGATGCGAACATTACGCAGCCACAAAGAAGGAATTGGCCTTAGGTGACTATGCAAGGGTCATGGCCATCTGAATACTGACATTATGATCCACTGACCTTATTTTCTGAACACACAGTGAAGATAATCATAAAGATTAATACAGCAATGTCTCCTTGTTCTTATTTACTCATTAAACAAATGATATCATGTGCCTATTAAATCCTGTATATGACACAGCAATATTTGTTCCCCATATCACTCTTTTGGCCACATATATTTAAATTTCCACTAAGAGGGTTAAAGGGGAAAGGATATAGAATGTAGAATTTTTAACATCAGAGTGAGATTTACAGAGATACCACTATGACCAAACCATCATTAGTAACAAGAAATTTCACATCAAGGCTGTAGGGGAAAAAAGTAATATTATATAAAATCAAAGAGTTTTGGAGAGCTTTCACAGGGTAAGAAAGGTTATATTTTCTCATTATACTGAAGTTGGTATACTATGCACTTGAGATGTTGCAAGTTATAAAGTCTCAACTTAAAAAATGAGGACGATGCAAAATTTCAAAGAAGAACAAATGAGAAAATGTTATAAAGTCTCCTGGTAATGATCCATTGAGAAAAGAATAACAGATTAATTTTATCAAAAATGCATCAACACGTCAGGATAAATAATCCATGAGAATAAAGTAAAGCGTTGAGGTGGGGGTGGAGGAATAAAGAAGGCAGCAGGTGTGTGTTTATTGGCTGTCTTTATATCCTGAGCAATGCCTTTGCCCAGGAATACATATTTAATATCAGCTGTGATAGAAAAGTGTTCAAAATATACATTTAAAAGAAATATTAGAAATCCTGAAACAATTAAAAAGTTTGATTCTTAACATCTAGTTTCTTACCTCACCCTTAGAACAATATGTATATGTGTGTTAATGTTAATTAAAGTTTATAAATTACTGTCAAATCTTCTTTAAGTTATTGTAAAAATGATATGTTAAACATTATACAATTTGAAAAAATTATCACAAATTAGAATCTACTCAACATCTAATTAGTGCGCCATCAGGCATGAAATTCCATTTCAGTTCTATATATCACCCTCTTACACTGTAACAAAATATTCTGTGAGGTACTGCAGATATATGTAAGGATAAGAGACATGGTAAATTCTATATTTTAAGAAAGACAATACAAATACATCCATAAGATATTCTTTCAATATTATCAGTAGAGCTATTGGCAGTGTGAATTACAGTGTCTACAGACTCAGAGCCGAGAAAAAAACATGTAAACACATATTAAGGATAAATCATCCCTAAGTTTATAATAAACACACGAAAACCTGCAAATGTTTTTTTTTTTTACCAAAATACTTTTTGAATTTGTCTGTCAGTATAGCTTAAGGTCTATAAAGGCAGGGCATACACTGGGTAGTTATTCACTAATATCCATGGTCTTTCTCCAGCCTCACTGCCCAACTACATTACCCATCCTCCCTTGCAGTTGGGTGTGGTCTTATAACTGAGTTTTTGGCCAAAAGTACTAATATGTGGGCAGGAGGATGTAGGCCTATTCCTGATCTCTTCTGGCCTCCACACTCTTTTCATTCGATATCTGATCAAATGCACAGGGCACAGAGAAGAATGCCAAGAACTGAGATGGCAGGGACTCAGACAGAAAGAGCAAATGGCCATTCCTACAAGAACAGAGAATGGACTCATTTTCACTGGACAACAACCAGCACTTGAACTACCCTGTGTTATGTTTGGCAATTGAGATGTTAAGGATGTTAGTTACAAAGTTGGTTTGACCTGATTAATACATAAAGAAAAGCCCGAGTTGGAAGTAAAGGTCACTATATGAAACTAAATAAGCCAACTTGCTTACAGTGATTAACTTTGTCTGTTTTGTTAATTAAATATAGTTGCCTGCATATGTACACGTGGAGCTTCCTACATAATGACAGCCAATGAAACAGCAAACTGGCTGGAGAGAAGCTGGTCTGGGAAAGCCCGAATTTGAATATGGAAATACTTCCAGGGTTTGTTTTTTTTTCCCTCTCAGGAAGTGTTTCTGCTGCCTTTTCATCTCCTGATTCTATTTCCCTCCCTTAATCTCTTCTACAGTAAATCGTTCTCTTCTCAACCACCAAGAAGAACAAAATAATAAAGTCCCCCTTTTCCCCAGTGACTCAGAAGGCAGAAAACAGACAAAGCTAAACTACAGCCTGTGCTATGGCACGTTCTCAAAATAATAACTCATGGTGGCTTTTGGTTTATAGAAAATCATTCCGACAGTGACAGGACTGGAGTGGGGGCTTGAGGCGCCCTGGCGGGAGGAGCCCAGGATGACTGGTTTGGAATTAGAGCTTTCGCATTCAGGACTAATCAGCTTCCTATTGCACCATTATTTTTAAGACAAGAAAGAAAGAGATAGTGAAATACCAACAATGATGACACAGGAAATGCTTACAAGATGATATGCAGTCACGTGTTTTAATCTCCTCCCCTCCATAGACTTATGGGAGCCATTCTCAACAAGGGAAGAAGTGCAGTTTTCAATCAGAAAACGAGTCACCAGGTGGACTCTTTGAGAGATCTGGTAGTATGACTCATGTCATGATCGTTTTTGAGTGAATTTTAAAAAAGCATCCCTTATTTTGTATTTGACAAAAGGAATAAAATTCCATTTTATATATAAGGTATATATTAAATTTCTTTACATTCAAACTCTCTCTCTCTCTCTCTCTCTCTCTCTCTCTCTCTCTTTCACACACACACACACACACACACACACACACACATACACACTTATCTGCACACGTATATGCACATACAAATAATGTATGGCCTAAGCGTTTGAGTCAATGATCAGGAAAAGCATCTTGAAAATTATTTTTTAAAAAACTACCCTGCTATAATATTTGCTGGAAACACTATGGCCAAAAACATATATATTAACAGCTTACTTTGTAAAACAAAACACCCCTCAAAGAAAATAAAACACCCAGCAACTCCAGCTCAGGGGAAGCTCGGACATTCAGCACTGAATTGCTTCAGTCACCATTTCCGAGCTCGGTCTGTTGACTGGTTAGGCCCTCCCCTTTCAGATGCTGTCTGTGCCAGCCGCTGCCCTATATCCCCAACAGAAGCTATTCCCCATGAATTTTTCGGGAGTGACTGGGATATAAATAAAAATGTTCTGCTATTCCCCCAGGAAAGTGCCAGTGGTCTTCCAAGCGCAGATAAGCTTTAACTACACCCCACAGAGCAAGGCCTCCGTGTATTATTCGTGGGATCAGAAGGGATGAAAGCACGTTTCCAGGAAGGTCCAAACATCAGCCCGCACACAAGACCATCATGTGAACGTGCCGCGTGGAGTTTTCTGTTTCTGAGTGTGTATCCGCCTCACATAGTGTAACATCCATTTGAAGTAAGACCTTTATTAGTTACAGCTACACAAACAAATGCTCAGTCTCAAGATGTGCTCTCAGTCTCAAGGAAGAGCAGAAACATCACCCAGGCTTCTCAATGCCGATATTGAGTTGAGGTAACCTAATATCTATCTTCAAGAGTTTGTTTCCACTTCTGTCACGAGGGAATAGAAACATGCCACCATTGCGTGTGTCCCAGAGAAAAGAAAAATGTCTCCTTCCTGTTCAGTCATTTTGTAAAATCAATCCAGACTGTGGATACTATCAACACAGAGAGTTCCTCTGCTTCCTGCCTGTAACTCTGGCTTCTGAACAGCACTAATCATGGGATCACAGGCAGGAGTCCACACGCTTACAGAAGAAGGAACGCCGTGTGAGGCATAGCAATTATTAAATGACAGGTAGCCTATGGCAGAGCACAGACTTTAGAGTCAGATCTGAATTCAAATCCTACCACTATTGTCACTATCCTTGTACAATACGGAGACTATTACTCAGTCTTTAAAAGCCTCCGGGGATTTGTCTCTGAAATTGGGATAAGAAGTACCACTTAAGAGAAACACCTAGGAGTAGATCTACTAGTAATAACAAATCAAATGCTAGGGTGTGAATGAGGCTTGTCCTTAAATACCCATTCTCTTTCATGTTCTGCAACCTTATGGCAGCATTAATATTTTTTTCTTAAAATTTTTATTGATTTTTTAGAGAGAGGAGAGAGAGAGAGAGAGGAAAGGGGGGGGGGGACATCAGTGTGAGAGCAACACATCTGTTGGCTGCCTCCTGTACACCCCCTACTGGGGATCTAGACCACAACTCAGGCATGTGCCCTGACCAGGAATCAAACCAGCAACCTTTTGGTGCACTGAGCCACACCAGCCCGGGCAAGATGTATTTTGATTATGTTTTCCAGGTCCCTATGCCCTGCATGTATCCAGTATATACCAGTGTTTCAGATTGCACACACACTGGACATGTAGATGGAGTCAATCACTCATCGTCCACTTAGAGTCTTCAATAACAAAAACATAGTGGCAAGAGGATTTTCAACAATTTCCTTACAGAGCATTCCAGTCCAAGCATGTTGGAATTTGATTTCCAATTCAATGCCACCTTTGGTCAGAATCATTTATTATTACTGTTGCTATTATTATTATCATTATTCTGCAGTTCAGTGGTACTAGTTGTTTGCTGTGATCAAATTAGAAAATCTTCAGAAACCAGGACTTCAATCCCTCAAAAGAAAATGATTTAACTTTGGGGAATTAGTGTTGCTATAGTGCAAATTTCATTGTGAAGAAAAGAAACTGTTTTTTTTATGAGCATTACTGTCACCCTTCTGTGGACTTTACGATAAGATATTGTGTGACTTCCGTTAAAACACGCTGTCTCCCATGCACCGCAGCGCTCTTGTTTAGGTTGCCACATTTCGTAGTCAATTGAACGTGTTACCTAACACTTTACTGGAAAAGCAGAGGTGCAAAATGAGCCCCCACACACCTGCCACCGTGGGGAATGCTGACGAGACACATTATACGCATTATATCTTTAAGTTGTTGAAAGGAAAAGAGAGTGTGATTTTTAAAAACCACATTTGGGTATTAGGCGTACCAGCATCAGAGAAAGTCAGTGCTTGAAAGATATATATAGAGCATCGAATCCAGCTTCCTTTCACGACGAAGCACAGTTTTGAACATAACGCCCTGCTGGAGCTCAATGCAGACCTCCCTGTGCTGGGCAGCTCCTGGCCAGAGGATCTCTAGTCTACATTCCCTCCCTTCTGTGTGGGCAGGGAGGGCAAGCACAGAGCTGGGAGGGTGCAGAAGGGCCTGGGCATCTAATTGTTCTCTGCATAGACTTTCCACCACAGACTTGATGTTTCAGATCCCGGGGCATTTCTGGATTTCTGTGGACTAACTGGCTTGTTTCTCACAGTGGCCCCCTCTCTAGCATCTCAGTTCTAGTTTTCTCTGTTCTGATAAGCAAGCAACCACTTCTCCATTTGCTTTTCATCTTAAAATTACCCCTTGTTGGGTCTAGGCCTACTCTTCTTCATGTAATTTATATTTCTTTTGGAATTTATAGGAATAATGGCTCAGGTATTTATAGATTCACCTTAAAAAATTACTCCTGACCTTTTTCTAGGGGCAGGTGTTTCAAAATAATCCTATGCATTACATTTAGTTTTTCTTTCAGACTCACAAAATGAATGGCAAGAGGAATCCATAGAAAAATAGAATTTTTCTGAGATAATTTGGCAAGAGACAGATAAGAGTGCAAAAGGCACCTGTAAGTTAGATACTGGTTATTTGGAGGAGTACCATCAGACCATATCTCTCTACAAAAGATTTTTTTTTTAATTATAAGATTTATCATTTATTAAGCAATGTCAATGTGTTAGGCACTCTGTTAGTGCTTAATATGAATACTGTCTTATTTAATAATTACAACTCAAAGAACAGCCCTTTGAACAACTCATTCCACATTTTTACAGATAAACACAATTGCATTTATGGAAGTAGGCAGTTTGAGCTAGGTGCACATAGATGATCAACGCAGTGTCAGAATGAAATCCCAGATCGCTCACCCTCAATGACTGTACTCTTTCAGTCCCCTACATTGCTGTCTTTGAAATAAAGTAAAACCAACCAACACACAAATTTTTTAAAAAAAAGCACCTCTCCCCTTGTTAGTATGCTTAAGAAAAACAAAGGAGGAGCCTATGATTGAACATGCCTGTGCTATTATAATCCACTCAAATGAAGAATGAAAATGTAACGCATTGGGCATATGGTCTTGAACTAAGAAGGTGTTCTACTTGGTAATGGAAAGGAAACAGTGATTTAGAGCAGGATTTCGAGGAAAGAACTGACAACATTTCGTGCATCAGTCAGGGTGGCAGAGAGGAGGGAGGACTGACAGATGATTAAGGTTTGAGTCCAGATGTCTCCAAGAACTGGCTGCCACAAAGAATGTTCAGGAAAATTGCAATGAAAGGTGCAGGAGCAGCAGGATCCACTCACCCCTAAAATCCTGCCAGAAGGTAAGTTGGGGATATTTGCCTGGCCAGCGTGGTTCAGTGGTTGAGCGTCAATCTATGAACCAGGAGATCATGGTTTGATTCCTCGTCAGGGCACATGCCTGGGTTGTGGGCTCAATCCCCAGTGTGGGGTGTTCAGAAGGCAGCTGATCAATGAGTTTCTCTATCATTGATGTTTCTTTCTCTTTCTCCCACTCACTTCCTCTCTGAAATCAATAAAAATATGTATTTTTAGAAAAGTAGAATCAAACCTCCATCTACAAAGACCTATCCAGGTCCAAGGTGCCATTTAAATGAAAATAATCTTTAAGTATTAAATGTATTTTTTAGTAAATGAATCACCATGATGCTCATTTTAAAAAATATATATTTTTATTGATTTCAGAGAGGAAGGGAGAGGGAGAGCGAGATAGAAACAATGATAAGAGAGAATCATTGATCAGTTGCCTCCTGCATGCCCCCTACTGGGGACCGAGCCTGTAACCTGGGCATGTACTCTTGACTGGAATCGAACCTAGAACCCTTCAGTCCATAAGGTGATGCTCTAGCCACTGAGCCTAACCAGCCAGGGCCAGGATGCTCATTGTTAATGATGAACATGTACCTGTCTGTGTGCACATATTTCTTAGGTAATACATTTGGACTCATCGAAAGGCATGAGGAAGGAAAGGGATGCTGCCCCTGTTTATGGAGAGACCACACCTGAGTCGTCTGAAGGCGCGATCTGAGGGGACCGCCTGGGAGCCCTTTTCCACGCCCACTCTCAGGGTCTGAGCAGTGGACGCACCCGGCGCAGAAGAACACAGAACTTGGCAGTGACCACTAGAGAGGAGATGTCAGGGGGCCAAGCAGGGCAGTCCCAGGCCAGGTGCGCAGGCTTCCTGGCTGTGCTCTGAAGATGAGCTGGAGAGAACATTCCATGACCACAGTTACACATCGTACATGTGCGCACTGTTCTGAAGAATAAAGAGCTTCTCAGTGGGTCTTCCTTATGCAAGAGCATGGGCACAGACACATGAGAAATACATAGAAACACACACTGTTACACTGTGTTCTCCAAATCAGTACAGCAGAAATATAGCAGAATAAGAAAAATATAGGTAGGGAATGATGTAAGAATATTGCCTAAGAGAGTCTTACACACCTTGAAAGTCTTTTCATTGTAAGTCAGCTGTGAAGTATAACTATTAAAAATGAATTTAATATCAACAGAATTTGGTCTGGGCAGCATCCAGCAGGTTCTGAAAATAGAATGTGGCACAAAAAAGCTCTGAAGAAATGGGACTTAGACCTTGCCTCAGAACACCATGGCATTTCCTCTTGATCTGGCCTTATAGCTCAGGAGGACTGTGGGTTTAAAGAACTCTCCTGTTATACTCAGGTAGACATGGGAATATCAAGAAATATCAGGAATGTAATAAATTCTGGGTAGATGATCTTTGAAACTCCTAATGAAAGACAAGTAACATACATTGGCCTGTTTATCCTTGATAGAATCCCAACTTGAGATGGCTCATTTTTATCTGTCCTCCTTTGTAATGCTCCCCCAAGGATATGTTCAGAGAGAAAGGAAGGGGGAGATGAGAGAGAGAAAGAGAGAGAGAGAGAGAAAGAGAGAGAGAGAAGAGAGAAGAGAGAAGAGAGAAGAGAGAAGAGAGAAGAGAGAAGAGAGAAGAGAGAAGAGAGAAGAGAGAAGAGAGAGAAACAGTGCTCAGTTGCCTTTCATATGTGCCCCAAACCTGAAACCCAGGTATGTGCCCTGACTGGGAATCAAACCTCTAATCTTCAGTGCACATGACTACAATGAGGCATACAGGCTGGGCAGGGCTGGCCCCTTCTTAAAGAAACACAATGGCTACATAACCACCGACCAGTGAAAGCAGTTCAAATGGGAGACTTGTGCGGTGGATGGCGCCCTGTTGTAAAGAAGGTGCATCTACATTAAAGCTTTACATATTTGTTTACCAGCAAAGTAAGATGCGACGAACAGAACACACAGCCAGGACTCTGGGATTAAACAAAATAAATCTCTCCTGACTCAGGCCTAATAACTCGCTCCAAAAGCTCTCATAAATTATTAGCTTCAAAATCACTCCACGTGTCTGAGACGGAGCGCGTGTCACTGATGTGCTTGGAGTTCACCTAAAAAAGGTACTGTCGCAACGTGCGACAGGAACCGCCGGCGGCGACGGCCCCGTGCAATCAATCACGGATCTGTTTCAGAATTATCAAGTGTCTGGGAGCTATCATTTCATCTGCTCCTGGCTGCATATCATTTAAAACTCCGCATTCTCCCCGAGAGAGAAAGAGCGAAAACACCTGTCAGCTCCAGCTCCCACTTGATGGAGACCCATTGTTTCCCCAGCACCTCCGGCTTCTGCATTTTCATTTGTTTGGGAAATCTTTCTTTCCTGGACGATGCGTGGTCCATGGTTTATGAACACAGTGGTGTAGTCAATTCTCAATTATCTGTCCGAATGGAAACCTATGGAGGGACTGATAATCCGGAATCGTTTTATGTTTGACTTTCAAATGCGTCCTGTGAATTTTCCCTGGGAATTTGCCTTCCTGCTAATGCTTCGCTGGAACGAATATTAAAATCTGTTTGCATTCCTTGAGCGCAGGACAATGGGCAGCAGTGGGGAGCAGCCCAGGAGGGGGTGGCAAGGATATATTAGACTGAGTTTAAACATTTCTATGAAAACTTGTCGATAGGAGTTCTTCCAAATGTGGGTAATTGAGAGTTGGTTACATAAGATAATATTTTTTTTTAATCCTGAAGGAAAAAAATATACCACTTTGAAATATTTTAATGCAAAAGGCCATATTTTAAGATATTAAATAAAAGTCAGATTTTCATTTTAGCTTAACAATTTAACTATGAATCAGAAATTAATCTATTTCTAAAAGGAAAATATGAAACACCCCTGCAATGCTTATCTAAAGTAATACATTAAACTAGAGGCCCGATGCACAAAATTCATGCAAGAGTAGGCCTTCCTTCCCCCGGCTGCCGGCACCAGCTTCCCTCCGGCACCCGGGACCCGGGCTTCCCTCCAGCTGCCAGCAGGCACCAGGGACCCAAGTTTCCCTCACAGACCTGGCTTCGTCCCGAAGGTCGTCCGGAAGGATGTCTGGTCTAATTAGCATATTATGCTTTTATTATTATAGATGTTATAGAAAAGGCATCTCTATAACTTTAATCTTGATATGATGTTAAGAAATGATTCACCATGTTTGGTTATTAGCAATTTCCTTAAGTATTATTTTGCATCTCAGTGCAACAGGATAATAAATAAAGGCAATAATGAAGTAATTTGCTCAATTTATTTCTAAAATTAAGTCACCTGGTTGACTGTACCCTTTTCTTATTTCTGTTCTCATCATACTTTTAAAAAACGTGTAAATAGCCAGTTAAATGAACAGACTAATATTCTCTCTTACCATCCTCAGAAAATTTGAAGATAGATTATATTTGTTCTTTAAGCAGAATATATAACTACTAGAGGCCTGGTGCACAAAATTCTTGCATAAGGGGCAGTCACCTCAGTCCAGCCTGCACCCTCTCCCATCCAGGACCCCTTGGGGGATGTCTGACTGCTGGTTTAGGCGGGGCTCACGGCTGGCGAGCACAGCTGAGGTGGCAGGAGCCTCTTCTGCCTCCGAGGCAGCACTAAGGATGTCTGACTGACGGCTTAGGCCCACTCCCTGCCAGCAGTTGGACATCCCCCAAGGCTCCTGGACTGAGAGAGGGCACAGGCCAGGCTGAGGGACCCCCCCCCCCACCCTTTCTGAGTGCGTGAATTTCATGCACCAGGCCTCTAGTATCATTATAAGACTGTATGACTGATCACTGCCAATGTTAACCTACATTGGCCCAGCTCGAGGTAGGTTTGTGAGATATCTCCACTGTATAGTTTCTCCTCTTCTTTGGAAGAAAGTCTTATGCACAGCCCATACTGAGGGCATGGGGCATTGTGCTCCGACTCTTTCAAAGGGGTGTAAAATTATTTACAATTTTTCTCCCCAGGAGATTTGTCTTTTTTCATTTATTTATGTATTTAATCATTTACTTATATCAGTCTGACTCAGGGATATTTAAGTTATAGTTTGGGTTATAATTCAATACTATTTTACTTTACTGTTGTATTTTGTTCTCAAATTGTTCCAGATCTGACCGCTGGGGACTTCTGAGCTTGCTCCTGTAGGCCTTGGACACACCCCCATTATTGGGCATTGTTTCCTTTGTAGCATCTGTTTATGTTCTGAAACTACATGTTGCTCCAGGCTTATCTTGCATATTTCCTGTTCCAGCCCTAGAATCAGCCATTTCTTCAAGGAGCCCTGGTTACTTTCATTAAAAAAAAAAAAATGGTATTAGAAACTGAGGGCTGGGTGCTTGGTATTTCAAACTTGAAATTTGATTAAAAAATTATAATATTCCCAGAAAGCCGTATTTGTAAGTAAAAAGGATAAAAAAATAAATATACTTTCAACTATCACTTAAGCGCTATCAACATAGTTTAGGTCAGCTATGAAAATAAGGATAATTGCTTCATATACCAAACTAACCTAATTTTCATTATTTATATACAAAGGTAAGATTATGGAAAGGAAAATTGTGACATAAAATAAGGGTACATTTCTCTTTTTTTGGTCCATCTATATCAACTAAACCACAATTACTTTTCTTCTTCTAAGATTTGATACATATCTTTTATTCACACCTCAAATGAATAAAGAGAAAAAGAGGTTTAATGTCACTAATGTCAATGGAATAAACATGTTAAGTTATACTGAGTGAAAATACTCATCTAACTAAGAAGAGGCAACCTTATATTCTTGCTTTGTTTTTTACTTATAAAACAAAATATTCCTTTTCAAAATTAATTTTAAGGATAATAGCATCTATCACCAATCCTTTAGCTTTAATTATAGGTATTTTTTTAAAAATGTAATCATATCAAGAAAATTTAATTCTAAATATTATAAATAATAAAGTTTAGTATTTTAGATAGATTTGAAGAATCTCGGGGTAATTTAAAGTTTATTTAAATTATTTAATAAAGTTCAACTCCATCAACACTTTCCCTCCTTTTTCACTTCCCCCAGGTGGTTGGTTCTTCCAACAGTAAAGAAAAACATTAAAAATAATTTGACAATGTATCTCTGAGGAGTCAGTGGTGAGAAAGTCACCCACATATAACATAGCAAACCACGATGACTAGCTGGGTGCAGAAAGTACAAAGGGAGGGATAAGTGTTGGATTTTGGTCTATTTATGGGACATTATAAATGATATATATTCCCTAAATAAAGTCAAACATAAAACAGTTTGGCTACTACTCCCTTTCCCCCCAATAATAGAGTGAAAAAGAAAGCAGTTGGCTTTGTATCATCTTAATAATTAAACAGCTAAGCCAATTCGATTACACCTGTGTTCATTCAGGATTTATTTAGAACAAGGACACATATTTGGGGTCAGGTTTTAAGAAAGGCAAGTGGTAAGAAAAGCTGCCCTGAGAGGGAAGAACAAGGGAGGGGAATGGAAATCCTCAGAGGCTGCTTCTGCCTCTGGGAGCACAGGGCATTAAAGCAGCCACAGTCCATGCAGGAAGTTCTTTCGTTTTACGTTATACTTTGGTTTCCACAGACACTGTATGTGCCCATTCAGATTCTGACTCAGCTTAGATGTCAACTCTTCCTGGAGGCCTTTCTGGGACCTAAGTCCCACAGGGGTTCTGGGCACCTGCCCCTAGTCCCCTGGCATTTCCCCCACACCCATCGCGTACTCATGGTACACTGTGATCACCTGTCACTCTGTCTCCCACCATCTCCTTCCCCCGACCTCATCCTTTTACAGTGAACTCCAGCACCTATCTCATTCATCTTTGTATTCGGTGTCTACTAATGCATCGATTGGATGGATGTTGAATTAAATACATGAATGAGTGATGAAAGAATGAAGTATGTAAGCATATTTGTCCCATGCTTGCCAAAGCCAGGTAGCAGTCATGCCAGGAAAGTAGACTAATTTAACCGAGTATTTAAAACATACTTGCTGGAGCCCAGCCAGTGCTGCTCAGTGGTTGAGCAATAACCCATGAACTAGGAGGTCAGGGTTCGCTTCCCGGTCAGGGCACATGCCCTGGTTGCAGGCTCCATCGCCAGTGTGGGAGGTAGCCAATCGATGATTCTCTCTCATCATTGATGTTTCTATCTCTCTCACTCTCCCTTCCTCTCTCTTAAATAAATAAAAACATATTAAGAAATGCATGCTTGATAACAGATTTAAAGTGCATTTCATCATTTCAAATATTATGTTGAATCATATTCTTTCTTTCCTGTACTCTTTCTCTTCTGTATCCTTTCCCATTGTCTAAAGATATCAGCAACTATAAAATTGAAAATATTATGCCCCATAATCTTGATTCTTCCAATTATGACACAGTCTGAGCTGAAACAAAATATTGACCAGGTATGTCGATGCCAAAGTCTCTTCTCCTAACCCTTAGATTTACAAAGAGTATATTTCACATCTTAAAGTAAGGCATATTTTAAGTAGTTTTACATTAAGAATTTTTGTACAAAAATCTATCTATATAAAACCCTAATATGCAAATCGACCAAATGGCAGAATGACCAGAGGAATGACCAGTCACTATGAAGTGCACTGACCACACTCAACCAGACACTCAACCCAGGAGCTGCCCCCAGCCCGCAGGCCCCGATCAGTAGCGGCGGCCGGGGGCAGGGCCGATGAATGGGCGGCACCAGGCCAGCCAAGGCGGATGAGAGCAGGGGCCCCCCCAAACGCCCCTCCAGTCGCCCCACAGATTGACCCTGATCGCTGGCCAGGCCTAGGGACCCTACCAGTGCATGAAATTCATATACTGGGCCTCTAGTCTGATTATAAATGTTCTTCTGTTGATAAATTAATGGGAATAAAGATAGGGATTTATCTTGGCTGCATCCATTTAGTTCTTGTGTTACAATAAGTAGAAAGGCTGTGGTAGGGGGTGATGGAAGACAGATTTTTATAAGCACCATCTCTTATTAGCTGTGTGACTTTGGGAGAATCACTTAGCTTCTTTGGTCCTTTGCTTCCTAACCTTTAATATAAAGATAACATCTAAATCACACAGAGGCTGTACATTAATAAATATTGTAGGCAAACCTCCTAACCAATATTTCTATTGATTTCAGAGAGGAAGGGAGAGGGAGATAGAAACATCAATGATGAGAGATAATCATTGATTGTTTGCCTCCCTCATGCCCCCTACTAGGGATCGAGCCTACAGCCCGGGCATATGCCCTGACCAGGAATGGAACTGTGACCTCCTGGTTCATAGCTTGACACTCAACCACAGAGCTACACTGGCCAGACTCTTGGTGTACTTTGAAGTAAAAGTATTGGCCCTTTCTTCAATGGACTTGAATTAGTGAGATTTACTGAGTTGTTCACATTTTCAAAGAACCTGGTTGCTCAGCAATTTCTTCTCTTCCAGCTTATTTGGCTTTGCAAATGATAATGCATATGAAGTGGCGGCATGTCTCATGCACAAGCTCTTCTCAGAAAATACACGGCCAGTTCCCCAGGGCAAACTTACTCATAATGGCAGCATCAAGTTCTGACTTGACCACTGAACCGGGAGTCAGGGAACTTGAAAGTGATTTCTGACTCTGCTGTAGACTCCCTTTCTTAATCAAAGCCCAGTCTTGCTGTGCCTTGGGATTTTGGAAAAGGTCATCTTTCTCTACCTCTTTTGGAGGAGAATTTGGTTTATAAAGGACTTTGAACTCAAGAAAGATACATATAAACATAAAAGCTTGTATTACCTTTAGAAACAGTCCTCTTAACTTGTTAAAGAGAAGTCTTTATGGGTACCAGTTGACCTACCTGGAGTTAGCAGTTGATGAAGCTCTGATTAAGCTTTTATGAGGCAATCTGTAACACAGAGCAGAGTTCACCAGGTCCCTTCCTATTTCCTCATTCCATGGTTCTTATTGCAAATTAATGCCATACTTTCATGAGACACTGCCCTTTTTTAATCCAATGAGGAAAAAAATCATGTGCCTATTCTCTAAAGACATCCTTTATTGAATAATTCTGTGCACTAGAACCTACCAGTAGAACAGAGTAATGGACGCTATTTCAAAGATGTATTAACTGCTAATGCTAGGGAGTGTCCTAGAAGAATCAAATTAGCCAGTGGCCCAAGTGTCTAAAGAACTAATGACAAGGCAGAAATAATGAAATTGACCACTTCCTCATTGGAATGATGGAAATTTATTTCTAATTTAGCAGCTTCTCATTAGAACTACCCATCATCCAAAGGGCAACTGAGGGTGCCATAGAATAAAATGTTTTACAGTGGGGTGTTTCTTTTTGTGTGTTTTTTTTTTAATGTGACAATATTTCTGACTCTCATGTATACATTTTTGTATACATCTATGAAAATCTGTGGTAATTAAATTTTGGAATGCTCTTTTCTGGGAGGCACTGCAGTAATGTCACCTCAGGGAGCTTAGGAAGGAGGGAGAAGGTTGTTCAGGAAACATGAATCATTCCTGACCTTCATAATGGCTGAGCACTGCAATGACCCCTCATGCAGGACCAGAAAATGAAGAGCCCATCCAAAAGATAGCAGTGGCTTCAGAATTAAAAAAGTAGAAAGGGCGTCTAATTGGTACAAGTTGAAAGATACTGATGTTCAGTAGCCAGGCTCAGTAGATTGAATTTATTGAGCACCGACTATTTACCAGAAACTGTGCCGGACACATGGGATTCAGGAGCAAACAAATCAGATGTGTTTTCGTAGCTTGCATTTCATACTATCTAGTTAGAGGGGGGCATACAGAAAGTGCTTATAAGTCTGTGATAAGATGTTGGCTGGAAATGTTTCTCTTATTCTGGAAATATGGCTAATATCCAAAGTTGAGAACTAGATGAGGAAATACCCCTCATTTTAGAAATAACTCCAGGAGGAGCCAATAGTTAGAGTCAGACTTCTCCTTCCCCCAGGATTTGATAAGAGGCTGACAAAGCCGTCTGGCCAACTCCTCCGCTGTGTATAAGAAGAGAATGGGGAGGGAGGGAGGACTAGAGCCCTGTGCCCACGGGGAATGCTTTCCTCAGTGAGAGGCTTTCCTTCTCTCCCCAGCGGAGGAAGGTGAGGGGTAAACCTTTTCTCCAAAGTCAGTGGACATTACTGTGTCTTGTACATGAAGGAGAGACAGCCATTCCCCTGGTTTGATATATTTTAGGCAATAGCTTTACTGATTAATTACTAATTAGCTGGCTTATTCATTTCTTATTGAAACTAAATATGTCCTGATGACCTATCTTTGTGTCTTCCAGGTAATGTCCCAAACACTGGAAATACTGAGATAAACAAAGTCCCTGACTCATGCACGAAGCTTATTTTTAAATGTTTGCATGTTTATGTGTTGGTGTGTGTGTGGGTTTATAGAGTTGGCAAAGAAGCACTTATATGTCAAGTGATGATAACTGCAAACGAGAAACACAAAGCAGTGGGAGAGGGTGAGGGGGTTGACATCTAATGTGGGGATGTGGGAAGACTTTTCTGATTAAGGTGACCTTGGAGTGGAGTCTAAGCCAGTAGGGCTGAGCACTGGAGCAGATGGAGGAGACAGGAAGGGCAGGGGCCTGCGGCAGGGGCATGCTGGGTGTGCTTCGGGAGCACTGTGGCTGGAGCAAAGTGGGGTGATTAGGTTGTAGAATTGGTGAGGCTGAATCCTTTGGTGCTGTAAGCCTTTGCAAAGAATCTGTCTTCTACCTGAAATGAGCTAGGAAGCAGACATTTAAGGGGCTGGAGCACGGGGTAATGTGATCTGTCTCCCATTATCCCAGGATTACCCTGTTTATTTTGTGATAATAGACGGCAGCGGGCAAGAGTGGTAGTTGGGGGCAGAAGGCTATTGCAAGAGTCTAGCAGAGAGAGGATAGCTTGGCTGTGATGTTAACCGGCTTTCAGAGGACAGAGGACAAGGGAATTGGAGGGGGTTGAGGGGAGCAGGCTACATGCCCAATATTTAGTGGTGCAGTGTGGCTATGTGAGTCCCTGATGTGGACAGCAGAGCGTAATTCACCTTGAACTAAGGGGAAGTCAGTATCTGCTCTAAAGACCACAGAAGCACTAAAATCTTTATTTAAAATGGTATCTTCATCATCGGGCTTCACTAATGACTGGTAAATATGTTTGACCTCTTCAGACAAGAAGTTCAAGTCTCCTTGTTGAAGATTTACACCAATTCAGAGAATATCTTCTTTATAACTTCAAACACACTGAATGTGATCCTTTTGAAACATCTGTTGCGTGTAGAGAAGATTTGTTTTTAAGTTATTCTTAACCTTCAGTTTGTGATAGTCTTTGTGTGACTATGAAAATAATCTGGAGTATTCACTAGATCCTCCATGAATTGTGTGCCGGGCCCGGGCCATGTTTCAGATTGAACACAGGTGTCTATCTCTATCAATGATCACAGCAGTGGTTCAAGTTATCACCAATAAGGGAGAACTCCAGTGGGTCCAACAAGGAGGAGTTTGCAATGAGATGGAAAATGAGAAAGAATGATTCTGAGGGAAGATCTGCCTATCCCTGCAAAATTAATGGAAGACTTTAAAAAAAAGATTAAAAGTAAAGGGATAAATATGCAAATGAGTTTTTTGGCAACAGTTCAGAAATACACTGTGGATTTGGCAGTAGTTTAAGGCTGTCTTGTGCCCAGTGTTGAGGGGCTGGTTGGAGCAGAGAAGAAGGCTGTGGGGAGGGAGGGAGACCCCAAAGGGATTTTCTAAGTTAGGGATGTGTGTGGGGGGCTGCTCCCTCTCTTCTAGGGAGCCTCTTAGCCAGGAAACAGACAGTCTCTAAGGAACCAGGGGAAATATGGGAACACATGTTGGCACTGAGAACATAAGGAGAACGTAGACCTTCTGTTCATCTCTCTTTCCCCAGATGGTGGCTGATCACCCATCATGCCCAGTGGAAAGCATTGGGCTAGAGTGGATAAACTGTTCTGTATGAGGATTTGTGGTATTCTTTTTTTTTCTCTTTTCTTTTTTTTCAAAATCAGAATCCTGTGTCCACAATACAGTTGGGAGGTACAGTTAGGAGTACTGTTATACAATAAGCCAGGCACAGGTAAACTCTTTAATCCTGAGCAAGGCTTCTGGCCTGAAATATTCCTTTTTGATACAACGTGTTGGACTAAATCTAAGGGCCACACTTATTCCATCCCCTTGGGACCCAGAGCCGGCTCTGAGTAGCCAGGTCCTCGCTCCTTCCCCTCAGAGTCCTGCTCTGGTGTCTGAGTGCTCCGGGAACAGAGGAACCTTATCAGGGGAGGTTACCTCTAGTCTACAGATATTAGTAACAAGTCCTCTCCCCTAAAACTCTGGGCTGAGGAGATGTTTCACAAGTATGTGAGATACTGTTGGCAGTTACAATTAGTACAGTGGCGATGGAGGGAATTTTGGAAATACAGCAAAGTCTTTAACGAATGCTTAAAGCACCTAAAGGTAAATTGAAGGAGATTATCAAAGATGCAGACATTTCTGTACAGAATGTTCTCAAAAAATGTGTAAAGAAATGCCAAAAACATATTATATGCTATAAATATATAAATTATGGCATAAGAGACAAATTTAAAGATTGGAATGCTTGGAAAACTCGGTAGCCATTCATAATCATTTTTGTAAAAATGAAATAGAAAGTAAAATAGATGTTTCTTCTCCACTTAGGTGGCTTCATAAAGCTCAGAAGTATTTTAATAGCATTGATTTCTACTCCCTTTACTTTTGCTGATAGAGCTACACTCAGAAGGTCTTGATACAAGAAGGTTTGACTATACTCAGGGTATTATTCTATTCCAACATTTCTATCTGCCACCAAGATCTCTCTTCTTGCCTCCAGAATCACATACCACTTCCTAGCATGCCCCAGCCGCATCTAGAATTCGACATGTTAAAAATTGGCCACCATTATGCCTTGTGTCAGGATACAGTATAATCAATCTCAGTCAAGCCAGTAATCTCAATGTCATTCTTGACTGGTCCCTATTTTTTTACCTCCCACACCCAACTGCTGTGCATTCTACTTCCCAAATGTCGCTGGAATTTGCCACAGCCGTAATCCTGTCCAAAATCAGTTCACATGATCACTGCTGGGAAAGTCTAAATCCTAGTCCCCATCCCCAATTTTGCCCTTCTGCCATTATGTCTTAATGCTGAGTAATGTTTTCCTTGCATTTCATACAAATGGCTTTCCATTTCTTTTAGGACAAAATGAAAAACCCGTAACTTTGCATACAAAACTCAGCCACTGGGTGCCTTACTTTCTACTCCAGCCACTCTCTGCTTCTATGATAATACATTCCCCTGCCCCCCAACCACAGCAGACATGATGCTGCTGTTCCTGTAACACAACCTCCCAACATCTCCCTTGTAATCAGCCAGCTAATGCCTACTTATTGTGAGATGCCCCATGGATGGTCCCTCAAAATGTGCCAAGGAGTGAGACATATATTTACATCTGGGTCTAAGTTAAAGGCACCGTTTGGAGTTGAGAAATGAACACCAATGGTGCAGTACGGACGGCTCTGCTTTATCCTTCAGGTTTCTGCCCAGGGACAGAGCCTCTGGGAGTCTTTCCTACACCCTCCCCACCCTGTGCACACGCATTTCCACACCCTGGTGAGGTCTGCCTTCTTCCATTTCCACCGCGGCCTGGGCTTCTCCTCTACAGCACTTAAGGTTTGCAATTATTTGTTTAATGTCGCTCTTCCCCATTATGCTGAAAGCCCCATAAAGTCAGACTCCCAGCTGTCTTGTTTGCTGTATTCCCAGAGCCTTCGACAGTGTCTGGGAATGGTGGGTGCTCAATAAATAATGTGCTGCAATTGACACCCTACGTGTAAACTCATGATTTAAAACATACTGTCACGCTGCCTCTAATGTGCTCCCGTCTGAAAGAGTAGAGCTTAGGATAGAAGGGGCATGGGCCCACTGAACCAGCCGACACAGCTCCGGGACAGGCATGCAGAAGCCCCAATGACATGTATTTGCGCCAAGGCTAAGCCAAGAACTGAAGAAGACAGAGAATTTCTCTGGCCCTCTCTGCCTTGGAAGCCCCTCCCACCCCCACCTTCTTTCTCCTCCCAGAGGATCACTGTAGGTCTCTACTTACTCTCCTGCTCATTTCTCTCTAATTCAGACCACTTTTATTCTCTGGGTCAGTTCAAGTTAAAGTCACTCTGGTTCTGATTGCTATCTAATCTGCAAGGCAGAAAATAAGCACATGAAATTTAAACATGTAATTGAAGGAGAAATTGATGGTTATTTGAATGTAATAAAAATTGATGTTAATAGTCATTCATTAGGGATGAAAAGGCATGATACACTCAGAAAGTCATTGGAATGGTACCAAAGTAAGACCTAAACAATTAGGCTTGACGAGAGAGAGAGAGAGAGAGAGAGAGAGAGAGAGAGAGAGAGAAAGAGAGAGAGAGAGAAGCAGAAATGATCCTCTTATTTGTGAAACACAGAACTGGGATGGCGCCTATAGGTCTTATGAACAACTATCACTTCTTAGAGCCGTTCGGTTTTTAAAAATACATAACACACTCACATACATGGACATGTGTGCACACACATAACAGGGTTAGTCCTCAAAGAAAATAACCTTTGAATAGGGAATATCTTTGTCATTGAATCAACATCCATGAAAGACCAGTTTTATGGTTATGTCTATTTTGAGGATTGAATTTTTACAGAATTTGACAAAGAAGATACATTGTTTTTCATGTTGTGCATTGTGTCCCCTTAAAACTCATTAACAGCCCTAGCTGGTTTGGCTCAATGGATAGAGCATCGGCCTGTGGACTGAAGGGTCCCAGATTCAATTCTGGCCAAGGGCACATGATTGGGTTGCGGGCTCGATCCCCAGTAGGGGGCATGCAGGAGGCAGCCAATCAATGATTCTCTCTCATTGATGTTTCTATCTCCCTCTCCCTTCCTGTCTCAAATCAATAAAATATATTTAAAACGAACAAACAAACAAACAAAAAAACCCCTCATTAACAGTGGTCTGAATGTACAAATTTCATGTTTGGTAGTAATGAGATAAAAAAAGTTTTCTATGTTCTGTCCACAAGATCTACCTTAGGCAACATCATATCCACTCTCACATCAGCTTGGTGTTAGAGTGGATAGGAGTGACCTATGAAACATTCTGAATGAAATCAGTGAGAATTCAGCTCTGCCCCGCATTGTGTAGAGGCTGGGCCCCTCCTCCATTCACTGACAGCTACTAATAAGAGATCACTTCCGAAGATCATTACTGGAAATAAGTTCCCTTGTAAAAATTAATCTATTGGTGCCACATAATGCAAAATTTCAATTATTCATTCATCGTATTTATTACCCTATACGTAGGGCTTTTAAGCATCTAGCTGTCCTGATTTAGGAATGCATGTTTTTTTATGATCCCTGAGAAAGAAATAATAGTTTAATATGCTTTTTCTAAGACACATAAAATGCTACTTTTAAAAAGTACTTTTTCATTTGTAGCATAAATTAAAATGTGATTGTACACAGTTATTATTCTAGTTCACAGAATTGGAGTATTATGAGGACAGCAAGTCTTTATGGTATCAGACTGGTTTTGTATGTGTCCTATTTATAATTACTATTTTCTCTTTGTTTCATGACACATTTTGAGTGACTCCAGTGTTTTCTTAAGGCCCAATGGGAAGGTTGTATTTTAGAGAAGGAAAACTTCTGTGCATGGACAACCTCATCAAATAGTTCCTAATTCAGGGATTTTTTTTAAAAAGCACCTACTATGTACATAGCACTGAGCCAGTGGAACCCTGGTCCCAGGCACCTATCTTACCAGTGTTTGCCCCTGGCCACAAGGGGGCGGTATTAAATGGGCCACTGAATGGACTCTGTAAATTCCATGTTTGTGGCCTCATGTTATCTGGTCAATAAGCAGTATCTTCATTTCCAAGTGAAACATTATAACAACACCCCCTTTTCTATCTGGTATCATTAGAAATAATTTATATTATCCTGAGATTAATAACAAGTATCTCCTCACCAAGTATGATTTTATTTATCTTAGGCTCTCTGTTGTATGTTCTCTTGTTTCTCGAATGGATTTATGGCTTTAGTATTTGCAATACCCACTTCTATTTCCCCTCAGTTCTCTGTTTGAACTTAATCCTTCTTATTGAGGAGAATGGATGGAAGCAAAAAAAGTGAGTGGAGTAGCCATCCCTTCTCTGTCTTCTGTTAACACTACACTATCGTCTTCAGAGGGCAGCTTTGCCATTCCGTTTCCTAGATCTAAACGTAGATTAGGCAGCTCCTTTTCCCTGGCCCTGACTGTTTCTCAGGCATCTCTGCTCTTGCCTGTGGAGACGTCGGGAGAGACTGCTGATGGCATAGGAGGCGAGTCAGAGGAGCCCTGGACTAACTGGCAGAACATCTGGTTTCTGAGTCGCAGCTTCAGGGCTGTTTTCATTTGTAAAACGGGGTCACTTGCTCTGCTGTGCCCTCCTCATAGAAAGGAAAATGTAAATTAAAGCTCTTTCAACTTCTTAAATACAAAACCTATATATCTAAATATATTTACACTACTCATATAGTCAAATATATACATATATTTATATAAAATGCAAGTCCTTCATTGCATTATAACATATAAGACCCTCAGACGCATTTCTTTCTGAGCGAGTGAGCCCTCTGTGCGTGCTCACTTTTAAAACTTCTGTGGGGGTGTGTGGGGGGAAGGGAGCAGCACTGGGGAGTCTGAGTGCAGTGCTGTGAGCCAGGCTTCCTGGGATGAACCATGCACTGCTGGGTATCTCCCCACAAATTACTGAACCTCCTGGAGCCTCACTCCCCTTCTTTGTAAAAGAGTGTCCCTCTACCATTCAATTCAAACTAACCTCGTAGGATTGTGATGAGGATTGGGTGGCTTAATGCAGAGAAAACACTTCTGGTTCTGACACTAGTAAGAATTCAATTTGCATTAGCTATTATCAGTGTGGTTACATAATAAAACATCAGTAATTTAGACTTTCCTATGCTTTCTGAAACACATTTATATGACAAGGTAATAACTCCTATCTCTAAATCTTTTGAATTTTGTTTGCTTATAGCCAAGCATTATGCTAGAGGTTACCTTTTTAATCTATCAAAGTAGAAGTTATAATCTTTATTTTTATACAGACAATTTATATAGAACTGTCCCAATTCCTTGACACACATGTTAGATGAGTGAGTGTGTAAGAACCACGGACAACGGGGGTCCACCAAATGAACTCCCGTGGCAGCTCTGCTACCCCACCCGAAGTCAGGGGCCTACATGTTGCGCAAGCTTTGATGTTTGCCCTCTGTTCTTCTGTTTTCTTAAGTTGCAATAACATGTCACACTTAGGAATTTGAGAAAAAAAACTGTTTTAAAATTGCATTAAACAGTGGGTTCAAATAGAAACCATGTACGTTTAGCCAAGTGATTTCTCCTAATCATGTGCTGTTGGAGAAATACGTAGTTAGCCCCAAATGAGAGCGACCTGCCTTAGAAACACCCAAAGCTTGGCCCGCCAAAATGAGAACTTCTTAGCCCCCAAGGCTCGCCAGGGTTTCAGGGCTCTCAGTCTCAACAACAGGACTGGCTGACAGAAGAGTGGGGAGTTCTGATACACAGGCCCTCCTCCCTCCACCCCCACCCCCACATCCACTCTATATACCCCCTACCTAGTAAACCAACCTCCCAGCACTGAAAACAAAACAGAGGAATTAATGGCCCCTGTTCTGTTCCATTATTTATGCCCTTCTCCTGCACCACCCTAACCAAGGGATGCTCTTTGATGATTATATCTCCAAGAACATTGCTGTGATCATGGTGTGTGCTGGGGAGCCATAGATAATTAATCAGTCAAACTGAGAGATATGGGTAAGAATAACTTTTAGATTTTGTAAAAGTAAATGTAATGCCTAAGCCCTGTGAGGAAGTGATTAATTAAATAGCCTCTTGACTTGTATTTAAATC
>NW_005871202.1:1890092-1987936 GCF_000147115.1 Myotis lucifugus | reverse complement strand
TTTTTTGCTCCTTTTACATCTTTCCTTTCAATTCTAACAGCGTATGCATTTGCTAATGATGTTTGCCTGCTATGGGACTTCTTCCTTAATTAAGTCCAACAAGAAATGGGCCACCAATTTATCTGACCTACTTGGTGAGTCATGATCCCATGTAGGTTCATATTTGTCAAGTAGAAATGAAAAAAAAAAAAATCTGTGCTCCTAAAACCAATAAAACCATGGGAATGACTGTGAGTACTATTCTCCCATGTTTTCACAGGTGAATCTTTATAAAAAAATTTTTCTGCATGATTTTGAGGTTAGTGTTTTTCGGATGACAAAGGAGCTAGTGACCTTTGTCTTCTGCAGCAGAAAACCTTGCGGAATTCTGGGCGAGTGATTACAGAGAAGCAAAAGGACTAGAGAACTGAACAGCCTTTTGTTTCTTAAAAAAGGGGAAACCAACAAAGACCTGTTTCCTTTTCCCTTTTTGTCAAATGAAAGGCCTTCGGAGATGACTGAACGCTTGGATGCTCCTGTTTGAATCCTGTAGGCTGTTCCTCTAGGTGGCTCTACTCTAAGTTCTCCGAGGGACGCTGCGACCTTTGAAGGTTAATACTGCTTTGTGGTGCATGGGGGACCGTGAGGTTATCTGGTCCTTGGGAGCAGAGCGTCGCATCCTCCTCTGAGTTAGAGATTGCTGGAAGGAACGCATTTGATGCCGGTTTACCAATTTACCATAGAACTGGCTGGCCAAGGGCATTTGACAACAGGCAAACTAAGTTTCGAATTAACTGAGGAAGTATAATGCCCAGAGAAGATACAACCCCATATGCTAAGGGTGCACACTTATTTGTCAATAAGATAGCATTCACCACTGAATCAGAGAGGGGTTCTTTTTCTTAAAAAAATATTTTTATTGATTTCAGAGAGGAAAGGAGAGGGGTGGAGAGAGATAGAAACATCAATGATGAAATAGAATTATTGATCGACTGCCTCCTGCACACTCCCTACTGGGGATTGAGCCTGCAACCCAGGCATGCGTCCTTGACCGGAATCGAACTTGGGACCCTTCAGTCCACAGGCCAGCACTCTATCCATTGAACCAAACCAGCTAGGGTGAGGGGTTCTTATTTACAGTCCTTCCCCTTTCCCTGCCCCTCTTCAGTCTTCATCGTTCCCCAGAAAATAGTTCTGAAAACTGCTCTTGCACTGTCATCTGAGATTGCAACAGACTGGACAGAAGGACAGATGAGGAATGTGTCTATTCCTCCAAGTGGGCTGGTTTTCTAAGTCAGCTCAGTGCTATAGGAAATATTGAGTCTCCATGTTTCTGTCACTAATGAACGATATACTGAAACCGTTTTTCTAATAATTACCACTTTTCAAGGCAAGATGTTTAGAGGAAAGGTTGGAGGCTCGTTCTAGAAGATTAGCTCGGCTAATCAGGGTGCAACAGAATAATTTCCCTAAGATTACTCTAATCATGTCAGAACATTTTAAGAGCTTGAGAACAGATAATAAAAGTAATCTCATTCTTGGGCCATGTGTATAAGCACATAATGTCTTCCAGCTTTTGAGAGAATATGGTTGGGATTTTTGCAAGAGCCTCTCATGGATGTGAAACCATGTCGCTTATAACACACTGATATTTTCAGTGTAAGACATATTTTCCTTGGAAGCATCACGTAGCCTGAGCAATGTGCTCTCCTCACATTAGCTCCGCAAGTTACTTCGGCAGATGTGGGACCAAAGGGGCCATTTCAGACTTGCTTGGTAATGACTGATAGGTAGAACATGGGAGGTGAAGTCATCAAACCTTGAGGAAGGGCCAGTGCAGCTTCTCACTTACAGTGAGACTACACGAGCCATGAGAAGAGCCAGGTGGCTCCACTGGTAAGGATGCTGCTGTCCACTGGAAAGTCTTTGGCCATTGGTTATAGCTGCACATGCCATTGGCATCTGTATCCTTCTTAGAGGAAATGGCACCAGGCAACATGGGGAGCTTCTGCATGGAATTCACCATTCGTGACATGGCTCATCAAAATAGCTCCACTTCAAAAAATTGTAATATGTTTCTACTGATTTTTTTAGAGAGAGAGAAAGGGAGAGAAATATACACATCAATGAGAGAGAAACATTATCGACTGGCTGCCTCCTGCAAGCCCCCTACTGGGGATTGAGCCTGCAGCCTGATCGGGAATCAATCCAGTGACCTGTTGGTTCCTGGCTCAACCACTGAACCAAGCTGGCCTGGCAAAAAGAGCTCCACTTTTGACCTGCCCCTTATAAGTCAACTATTTCAAGCAACACGACTATAAGCCATTTTTATACATCAGCCAGCACTCACAAAGCTTATATACTTAATAAGACCTAAAGGAACTAGGGCATCCTTAGGAATTACTTTTGCTCAGAACAGCCCGTGACAAAGAGGGAGAGACACACCTGTAGGAGCTGTGGGCTCCTCCAGGACACGCAGATGCCACAGGCAGGGAGTCTCACAGGACGCAGGTCCAGGGCTGTAGAAGGCGCTCAGGGACAGAGGGCCAGGGTCTCAGCTGTAAGAGCTGCATCTTGCATGGGCCCCGGCCGCTCAAACTGGGCCTTCAGGTGTAATCTGAAGCATTCCGAGTGAGAGCTATTTTCTGAGCTGCTGAGTGTTCGGGAGAGACATATGTGCAGCCCAGAAACACATGTGGCCCGCCCTCCGGGATTTCCTCTCTCCTATATGTTGATGAAGATTAAAGGGGATGAAAGTGCAGACATCAGGTGAACAGATAATTAATGATGATTGATGATTGACTTTCCTTGCATGCCCTGCGATTAATTCAGGTAAAACACGCAGATGCTGGAAACGTCTGGGGTTGGGAAGTTGTTCAGTGTTCAACATGGACTGACAAGTCGACACCTGCCTTTGGAGTGGCCCCTATTATCCTCGTAATAATTTCCATTATGTGGATAAGGACGGAGGACACTCCATCTGTTAGAAAGAGGTGAGGTTTACTTCTCTTTAAAGATTGGGTTTTCATCTCTGCCACTGTTATTTCCTGAAGATTTTTACTGCTTGCTTTGGACAAAACTACTTAAACATAATTTCCCTTTTGTTTTCTTACAAAAATAAGTGTTGGTGTTCTATTTTATTTTACCTTTGCTTATGTATAGTTATTTGTATAATCCTATCTATAATAATAAAAGCGTAATATGCAAATCAACCGAACGACTGAACAGCAAACAGCAGAATGACCATCTGGACGACCTTCCGGATGACCACACTATGACATGCACTGGCGCCAGGCCATCCAAGGCAGGTGTGATGCGATTGGTATTGGGGCCCCGCCATCACCACACAATCAACCTGCAGAGGGAGGCCCAGGCCACCCACTGTGGGGGAACTGATAGGGGGGCTCCACAATGGATAGCCCCAAAGAGGGAGGCCCAGGCCACTGGCCAGCCGGGTGATTGATCAGGGTGGGGGGGGCTCCGTGATTGCCCCAAAGAAGGAGGCCCAGGCCACCCTCTGCATGGTGATTAATCGCAGAGCCCTGGCCGGGTGGGCGGGGTCTCCCTCTGCTGGGCGATCAATCATGGAGCCCTGAGATTGATCGCCCCAAAGAGGGAGGCCCAGGCCAAACAAGCGATCGCACCCCAAACCTGTTGCCCACAGAGGGAGGCGACCAGTGGCAGGGGTGGGTGGCCAGCGCCACACAGATGGCAAGCAGTGGCAATGGTGGGGGTGAGGCCAGTTGCCAGCAGCCAGGGGAGGAAAATCTCTGATAGGCCCTGATCACCAGCCAGGCCTACGAACCCTATCCGAGGGGTCCCAGATTGTGAGAGGGTGCAGGCTGGGCTGAGAAACACCCCCCACCCCCGCATGAATTTTGTGCACTAGGCCTCTAGTCTATATATATATAGATGTGCACTGACCACCAGGGGGGAGATGCTCAACACAGGAGCTGCCCCTGGTGGTCAGTGCACTCCCACAGCCAACCTCCTGTGGCTGGCCAACTTCCCGTGGTCCCTGCCCCTGACCAGCCCCAATCGCCAGTCAGGCCAAGGGACCCCACCTGTGCATAAATTCATTCATTAGGCCTCTAGTTACAAATAATCTGTCACCATAGCTGGTTTGGCTCAGTGGATAGGGTGTTGGCCTGTGGACCAAGGGTCCCGGGTTCAATTCCAGTCAAGGGCAAGCACTTGGGTTGCAGGTTCCTCCCCGGCCAGGCCCTGGTCAGGAGAAAACCAATTGATGTGTTTCTCTCACATTGATGCTTCTGTCTTTCCTCTCTCTTCCACTCTCCCTAAAAATCAATGGAAAAATATCCTCGAGTAAGGATTAACCAAAAAGTATGCACAAAAAACAACCCCCCCCTGCCCATATCTCATTCACAGCTTTTTCTCTGTAGATGTATGTGTGTGTGTGTGTGTGTGTGTGTGTACACAGACATATACAGGCACACACACACACACACAGACACACACACACACAGGTGTCCTCAGAGAGTTGCACAGACATAGTGACAGCGGTATTGCATGGGTAGAAATAATCCAAAATTCAGGCCCTAAACTCGGCCGAAGGAAACATGAAGCCATTTTCTCCCTTTGCCAGCACAACGCCACCTTGCGGGGCGGGCTGGGTGGTGCACAGGACAGTGTCCCCACACATCAAAGGATAAGGCTGTTTACAGGTGGGAACCTTATGGTTCCTCGGAGTTTATCTAAGGATGGCAAAGCTTGAAAAGAGGAGGGGATAGGGGTTTACAGCTTCCTGTAGAAAAGCTTCATGCTGCGTTCTCTGACCCAGACCTAGGATAACCCCGTCCCCAGGCAGCCCCTGGCCCGAGCTCCACGTGGCAGTTTCCCACTGCACATACTGGGAACTAGAAGGAAATCCCTTCTGAGTGATTCCAAGGCCGCTGTGTGTGGTGTGGGTCACGTGGGCACGCTCTGTGTTTGAATCCTGGAGGCTTTGCAACTTCCCCTCTGCGGCTTGCTTCCCACAGCCCCTGCTCATTATGGTATTTCTCTATTTTAGACTTTTGTGGCTCAAAGGCACCAGGGCAGGAAATCCAATGGCTCGCACTCCTCCACGCAGAAACACTTCTCTTCAAAAACCCTCTATTTATGTCACTTTGAGAGGAATGACTATCTTAATTTTTGTAAGTACAGAACTAACTGACCACCGAACAACACAGGTCATAGAATCACCTCCAAGCATAAAATTATTCAAAATCACCATGGCTGTGACCAAACAGTGCAGCTAACCCAACATGCTAATGATGTCTCTCTAAACACTTTAAATAACAAGGACAGCATGTTTCACTTTCAAACGTATCTGTGCATTTTGTTTGGGTGCAAGGGACCATGGGAAGGGAGACATCTTTCTTTCCAAAGACGTGACAGGAGATGAACAAAAGGGAATAAAGGAGACCAATTTCAGTGCAAAACAGATTTGTGCCAATTCTAAGAAAAGCTACGACAGTGGTTAGGAAGTCATATTTTCCGAAGGGAACTAGTAAATATACATTTCAAAATCTTCCTTTATAACTGAGTTAAGCTGATCCGCTCCTAAACCCACATTTTAAGGCACAGAGCACCCCACGCCCCCCTCACTGTTCCGACTTCCAGCCCTCATTTCCACCCTGTCCCCTCCCCGGAGTTCTGCTGGGACAATACGTTTTCGGTGAGGAGGTGGGTTACCCTGGATGCGCTGGCCCAGCTCAGATTTCCAGCCCCTGTAACTGCCCCCGGACGCCTTTGTCAAAGCCAACACATATTTGCTTTTCCTCGGTGTTAAACACATAGATTTTTTTTCTCACCAGTCACGAGGCTCAAAACAAACTCTTTTCCCAACCCCGCCACCCCCTACACGGTCTCTCCAGGAGTTACTCAATATGTGCGACAGATCACCATGGGCATTGTGCTGCGGGCAAGCAGAAGCCGGGCACTTTGTCACTCGCTGGCACCCTGGCTGGACCAGCCTGTCTCTGCCCGTGCGGCTGGCACTGTGGAGCCCTGTCATTCAGGGGTGCTCAGGAATACATTTATCAGCCTGGCTGATAGGTGGCGAGGAAGGGATTTTGATAAACAGGTTGACATGATAAAAACCCAGCTCCACCTAAACCTGGGGAATGCCATTCGGCAAAGAATAGACAACATTCTGTCAAACTCTTGGACTAATTATCTTGAAAAGGCCTTAAAAACGCCCCCCATGCTGGGCTCACACACCAGTTCCTAAGGAATACCCGCTCGCAGATTTTGCCACAAAAGCTAATGACCCTATTAACTCTAATTTGTTTACTCACCAGTCTGGAACCCTTCCTTCCACAGGTACCTCTTTGATGTTCAAAATGAAGCTTCCTAGAGGCTTGAGAAATTAAATGCTAAAGGAGGTCAATTATACAACAGTTGCCTTAAAGACAAGGGCTGCCACTCCCATGTTGCTTTAGATTGACTATTTTTTCCCCCTTGATGAACAGATGAACACAAATACAACCAGATTACTACTCCACACGTGTTAATCCCTCCTCCTGGTTCGCTTGGATGTGATGGATAGCTTTCAATGCGTGCACCTGAGCGTGCTGGAAAGGGCTTAATTAAAACAGGCAAAACACCCCATGATTGTCCCGGATGTAAAATCTGCAATATACTCCGAAATATAAGCGTAACTGAAAGAATCAAAGCGAAAGGACAAGTTTGATGGAAGTGGAGAATTATTTTCCATTATTACTTTCAAAGCCCCGTGTGGTGGGACATTTAGCACGAGGATAGGGTGTGCGAACCACGCTGGCTTTTCCCTATGGTTCAAACAGCAGCACTATTATGAAATAGTTGTGAAGTGGAAGCAGCATTCTGGTTATTGGAAAATAAATGAGCAAACCAATTGCAAGAAAATTGGGATGTGCTGGGGGAATAAACCCTACAATAGACATGCCTGTGTGGAGAGCTTTTTTGTGAATATCCCAAGTCCCGTAGCATTTCTGTAATAATGGGGAACAATAGCATTTCACAGAGGCTCAGCCTTGCTCTGCAAGGTCGGTGCTAACTGTTGTGCTCTCTTTTCGTACTTAACACAATCTCTGGGTGCCCCTCCTTCTATGCATATGTGTGGGTACCTATCCTCTATACCAGTGGTTCTCAACCTTCTGGACCTTTAAATACAGTTCCTCATGTTGTGACCCAACCATAAAATGATTTTCGTTGCTACTTCATAACTGTAATGTTGCTACTGTTATGAATCGTAATGTAAATATCTGATATGCAGGATGGTCTTAGGTGATCCCTATGAAAGGGTTGTTTGACCGCCAAAGGGGTCGCGACCCACAGGTTGAGAAGCACTGCATTAGAGTATATGAAGCAGAGGCTAGATATGCACAGGCTTTTAAGGAGGCTTAACATGATTGACGGGGGAGTCAGTACAAAACAGGGCGGGACCTCAGGAGTCAGGCTGTAGAGATGTGAATCCCTATGCTGTCACTTATTAAATGGATCTGGGCTCAGTCTCCTTATCTGTAAGATAGAGATAATAGTAATATGTACTTCCAGGTGTTCAGTGAAGTAATGCATATAGAGTGGTGTGTGGTAAGAGACCCATAGATAGTAATAAGTATTACTATTTTAAGGTGACTGGGGCCAAGCAAAGTGGCTGTTTGGTCTCTGTCCTTGCTCCCAGGTGACATGGGATTCTGGGTCTGCACCGACCCGGAGCCATGTATTGCTAACGCCCTATACGAGCTTTAGGGGGAAATCAGTAGTGCTGATTCTGTGTTTAATGAAAATCTTTATATTTTGCTAATGATAATTATTTGTATTAATTTTTAATGCTGCATTAATCTATCATTTATTTTGATTACTGACTTTTTTGGGTATCTCTTAAATTCTGTGCCTGATCTGAGTGCCATTCGCACCTCACCCTAGTCCTGGTCTTGATGTGAAGGCTCCAAGCATCTGATTTTAAGAGCATCATGAGCATAAAGAAACCTGGGAAGACTGGACACCTCAGAGATAGCTGGGGAGACGGCGTATGAGTCTAAGGAGGGTTGGATCTGACCTTAGCATCCAGGAGCAATAGGTTTTCTCGAGGCTAAAAGCAGAGACCTCAAGGTCCCTGTTGCCTGGTGTCTAACCTGCCTTGTCTTTGGCCTGGGACCTGAGTAATTTTCCTCAAGGTAGCCTAGCACTGACCCACTCTCAGAATTACTCTCCCGAAGATCTGCAGGCTGAAGATCGGCATTGGTTGTGGAGAAGAGGAGGTTCTGTGTGCAATGGTATCTGAAGAAGCTATATGCACCCCCATGTTTTCTCAGCATTATTTACAACAGTCAAAACATGGTCACAACCTAAGTGTCCATCAGCAGATGAATAGGTAAAAAAGTTGTGATATGTATACACAACAAAATATATTCAGCCATGAGAAAGAAAGGATATCCTGTCATTTGCCACAACATCAATAGATCTTGAAGGCATTATGCTGAGTGAAATAAGTCAGACTGAGAGACAAAAAAACAAACAAACCAAAAGACAAACGATATGATCTGAGCTACATGTAGAATCTATAAAAACCCATATCATAGACACCGAGAAGAGGCTGGTGTTTGCTAGAGATGGGTGTGGACATAAGGGGTGAAGGTGGTCACGAGGCATACACATGCAGTTATTAGATAAATAAGTTCTGAGGAGATAAGGCACAGCGTGATGGCTGAAGTTAAGCAATGCTGTATCATACATTTGGAAGTTGCTAAGAGCGTCGATCTTAAAGTTCTCATCACATTTTTCTATAAGAACATTTATAGCAAAAGTACAGTTTAGATTGAGCTGAAGAAAGAAGTTAAATGCTCTGAATATATGACAACCTTTCCTCCAAACCGGGAAGTTTTAATATGATGCTAATAAGGTAAGCACATAGCAAGTCAGTGAACCAAAGCTCTGAATTAAGAAAAGAATCTGTACTGCCGCTACAATTTCAAGAATGGAATTACAGACCTCGTATCCTCACAGAAGCATACTCACTGCGGGAGAAATGGTCAGAGTTGAATCCCTTATTTGCAAAAACCTTCTCTGGGTCAGATTTTTAAAGTAGCGAGAAGGTTACTGTGTCCCAAACTGTTATGTCTTATTTCCTATTGCAACTGAAGGATATATTACTTTTCATGGTTGACAGAATTACTGCTGCTGTACTTGTAGTACTTCTTTATCTCATTTAGAATGTAGTTATATAAATTCCTAGTTGATGCTAAATATGATTTTCTAGGAAACTTTTTTTTTTTGGTCAGTTCTGCAGCAGTCTCTGAAAGGTAAAAACAAAACAAAACAAAAGCACACAAAAAACATGTTTAATGCTGTGGTCTGAACTGTCCACTTACACCAAGAGCCAGCCTGCCGCATGTGGCTAGTCCATAGCTTGTTGTACTTAAGATACATTTATAGACTACGAACTTGACGTAGGAACAAGAAAGCAAGCAATGGGAATAAGAGCCTGGGGGCCATCCTGTTAAAAACTTGGCAAATTTATAACTATGTGATGTTTTCCTTTTTATTGACACTCAATTATTTTTTTATAGTTTGTCTTTTTGTGTGTGTGTGAATGGTGTGGAAACAGAGATTTATTGTACTTCCTTTTTAAATTAAGCCAGAAATTTGCAATGGAAACCTCCACTATTCACCACCTCTCACTAGAATTACCCATTCTAAACTCATTGGAACTGTTTCCTTCATTTTATCGATCTATTTTATTGTCCCAACTAATCCAAAGGAATTACACTTACTTTTATCTGAGTTTTCTAGGTACTAATGAAGAGACTGACCTTAAACTTGGAGGGCTTCTGGCCTTATCTTTTTTTTTTTTTAATAAAAAGGATTTAGTTATAGAAGCTCTGCTTTTAGCTGATAAAGGTAGAAAATACGGTTTCTACAGAAAGTCTAAAGAACAACATTTGAAAACCCATACAGGATGCTCACATTTCTCTTGCGTGTATGTATGTGTGTTACCTCAATTCAAAAACGGCGAAATATTGGACCATGGCAATGGGCACCCCGCAAAGCAAGCCCAGGGCTTCCCTGGCTGATGACACCAGGCACTATTGGCCAAGTGCTTCAGAACAGTACGAATAACGCCGCAAAAATGTTCCACAGGAATGTCTACTCTAGGCAAGCTTTGTAAACCATGGGGATGTCCTCCTTAAATGTGTAAGTTGCAGGGAACTAGAAAGGAACATGGTCTTTACAACAGAGATTGAATGTATTCCAATACCCTGCCGTTTCGTTTCCTTACATTTAGGCTTGTTCCAAAAACAATTACAGTCTCAGAAAGAAAGCGTAGACACTTAATTAGCATCATTCTACAGCTGCTCCTTAATAAATCAAGATGATAAATATGTGTCTGGTCCTCATTCTGGGCTTTTTCAAATCTAAATGAGTCTAGACTCGCGCCTCTGATGCGTTCAGTAGGAAGCGGAGGGCAGGTTAATGCGCTGACGGGAGAAGAAAAGGTACTTCACTATTTATTATTCATGTTGGCTTGTTTCCTATCAAAACACTTTTAAGTGCAATAGATAAGCGGATTCACAGACGCTGCAGCCAAACTATGTCCTGGTTTCAAATGTAAGGGGAAGTACCAGAGCCTGGTGTAAGTGGGTTAGCCAAGAAGTCAGATTTAGATGCTTGTAAGCAGGGAGTCTTTCCTATTTATATATATATTTTTAAAAATGAACTTTTGTATCTAAAGTGTAAGGAAGGAAACTATGGCTGAGCCACCAGACAGTATAAAGGTCTGACTTGTGACAATTGATAAATGCATACTTTACGTTATAAAGAGATATCAATTCCCTACCTTTCTTCACTCTTGAAAGAATGGCATTTTTTTTAAATTAAAGAAACAAAAACATGCTTTCTGTTTCTGCTGCTGATTCCTACAAGCCACCACACTGTGACTTGGGAAAACAGAAAAAATGATGTCATCCTTAGCCTTAGGGAACGTGGTTGATTCTGGAAGGGAAACATGAGGCCAATGGAAGACGACAGTACAGATGAGGGGCTACATCGCAGATAGTGGGGGGACAGGACGCTCAGGCAGGGCAGCAGGCATGTCAAGGAGCGCAGGACGGCTGGGACATGGTCTTCATGAGGGCGAGCGGGGAGCAGTACAGACAGTGGGCAAGCAGGAGGCAGACTGTGTGCAGGAGACTATGGGATTGTGCTGAAGACTTTGAACTTCATCCTGAAGCTGATGGAGAATGCACTGGGGGGCTCTGAACCCCAGGCGTGATACTTGACACCTCACAGCAGACTCAGAAGAGAGTCCTACTCAGCAGAGGTCTGGGCAGTGCTGGGGTGTAGGCCAACTCTGTCTCCGCCACATTCTAGAAAAAGCCTCCCAGCCTGTTTGAGACCTGGTGTGTTAGACCCACTGGCTGCTCAGAGTCCTCCACTTCAGAGCCCCTGACCTCCACTTCCCACAGCAGCTCCTGGGTTGGTTCTACTGAGAATGACGTGTGCTCACTGGTTACCTCGCATCCTAGAGTCACTGGGAAAGCAGCGCCTCTGCTTAGGAAACAATCTTCATGGACAGGGCAGTCCTGCAGCGCCAACTCTGCTTAAGTCAGAAATGCAACAACTGTTTTGGTGGATAGAATGAAGAAATATACATGGAAACAGTGGTGACTATTTTTTTTTTTTGGTTAATCCTCACCCGAGGATATTTTTCCATTGATTTTTAGAAAGAGTGGAAGAGAGAGGGAAAGACAGAGAGAAATATCAATGTGAGAGAAACACATCTATCGGTTGCCTCCTGCATGAGCCCTGACCAGGGCCCTGGGCCGGGAAGGAGCCTGCGACTGAGGTACATGCCCTTGACTGGAATCTAACCCAGGACCCTTCAGTTCACAGGCCAACACTCTATCCACTGAGCCAAACCAGCTAGGTCAGTGGTTGCTAATTTTAAAGCCTATAACAGCACCATGGATGGTGAGCGATTTGGAACTCCCCTTTCTGAGATGAGGAAATAAAGGCTCAGAGAAGTTGCCCAAATCGGGCCATTGGGAGCAGGAGTGTGGGGCCTTAGCTCCCGCTTTCTCTTCCTGAGCCCAGAGGAGGGTGCGGTGCAGGAGTGGCCAGAGGGGCACCTGAGTGGAGGCTGCCAGGACTGTGGTCCCTGCCTCTCCCTTTCACCCTCTCCAAAAAGACATATTTGGGGTGGGGTGGTTAGCCACGTCTTTTAAAACAGAAATGTTCCCTCCTGGCTTTCAGAGGACTATATGTACCTTACTTAATTTGGATTCCTTTACTCAGATATTTTTTAATTTGAAACTGTTCATATATTCATACATACATTTCAGTTATTTACTTGCCTTTTAAATGAAAATGTTTTAATGTTTACAGATTTGTTGGTTGTTTTATTTTATTTTGTATATTTTTGTTCATTTCAGTTTATTGAGTTATAATTGACATACATCGTGGTATACATTTAAGGTGTACAGCATAATGACTTGACCTACTATATTTTTTGTATCCATCATCGTATATGGATAACAAAAAAAGGAAGATTTATTTTTCTTGTGATGAGAACTCTTAGGATCTACTCTGTTCATAACTTTCAAAAATACCATTCAGCAGTGATCACTAAGGTCACAATGTGCCCTTCATCCCAGGGACTTTTTTATCTAGTAACTGGGACTCTGTACCTTTTGATTCCAACCCCCCCCCCATTTCCTTCTCCCCTAACCCCTACCTCTTCTAACCACAAATCTGACCTCATTTGCTATGAGTTTGGTTATTGCTTTTTTTAAAAAAATAGATTCCATATATGAGATTTCTCTGACTGACTTATTTCCTTTAGCATATGCCCTTAAGGTACACCTGTGTTTTCACAAATACTAGCCCTTTTTAAAATTGTGGATATTCATGTAGTGATTATACTGATTGAATACCCATTAGAAAATTCAAATGGGAATTTATTGAGAAATTGCAATTTTCCTGCTTTAATTGGTTTTATTTATTTGTTTAGTAAACGTGTTCATTTTAAGGCTCCTCTTACAAAACATGTGGACTGCTTGGGAGAATTCGTGGGGAACTGAGCAAAAAAGTTGTAGAGAGCTTTGAGAAAATAGGGGAATTTCCAAAGGGCTAACTTATTTATTTAGAACTTGGATTATGTTCTTACTTGTTCAAAGGTTCAACATCCTGACTTTGGCCCTTCCTTGAGCATCATAGCACTTCAAGAGAGGAGGGGAAAAGTCCGTTTAAGATATTTCGGGCTGTGAAAGTTATCTACCAGTAACATGATCCACTTTGCAGAGCCACCCAAGCTCTGGGACTGCCACCGCGTCACTACTTCCACTTCAGGTGACGAATGACATCGTCCACACGCCCACGCAAGACATTTCCATCGGCTGAACTCACACACGACGCCCAGTGCTGAGCTCTACAGCGCGAAATTGACTGTTGATGCACATAAAGCTTGAGAGGAGGAATGTGAGCATTTAATTAGGTGGTTTGCTTGCATCTGTTCTCTGGCATTCGGTTTTGGTTTTATTTATAATTGAACTCTGAAATGAATTATAGGGTTACAAAGGTACAAGCCCTTTTCCCCACTCTTCTGATTTTAGGAGAAGGACTCAGCCTGGGCGCTCACAACAGCCGGTGCTATGGACTGAACTGCTTTTTTTCATCTATTCTTCCCTAATTCATGACAACTCTGTCTAAATCTCCCTCAGCCTTTGCGCTTCTGCGGACCCTGTCCTCCCCAGGCACTGTTTTGACCACAACTGACATGATTTTTCCGTATAGAATGAGTGCAAGGCAGCTGTCAAGTTCTGTTTGGACCTTCTGAATCCTTATCGTGACCTTAATAAGCCCCTCCTGCCGGGGGCCAGCCACCTGCCAGAAGGTCCATTCTGTGGATGAAATCTACAAACAGGAGTGCTCGGACCCCGGGACAAATCACGCTGTGAGGCTTTCCCTCAATGAGGGGACAGCGGGGGACAAGGAGGACCAAAGAGTTACAAAGAAGTCACAAAAAGGGTTAAAAAAAAAGAAAAAAGTTGTGCTTCAGCCTTAAAGAATACTATTTCATAATTTAGAGAGTGATGAACTTCACCCAAGAAAGCACTCATTTCAAATTTTTCATCCACGGAACAAGTCAGACCCCATCTCAGTAACTGTTTCAGTTAATTCAGCAGGTAGCCCATTCCCTGGACAACTCCACTCCCTGTCTTGACCTTTATGAAATAGAGAAGCTCCCCTAAAGATGGTGTTTCTTTAGATCACAAGTTACCCTTGAGAATGAGAAAGTGCCACGTTCAGTGCAATTTCTTTACTCCTATAATTTTGAATTGATGGCTTGATAGATAGACACATAGATAGATAGATAGATAGATAGATAGATAAAAAAACAAAACAAAAACAAATTCATCACTCTTTCATAATAGAGAATACCTAACCAAAGAAGGGTGGGCAGCAGGAGGAGGTCAGATTACCTTTACAAGCTGCTCAATTTTGTTATTTCTTCCATCCTAATGCCTTTTTGAATTCTGGCCAAAAATAAAACAAAAAAACACACAGTGTTTGAAATAATCCCGATCACTGTCCATGTCAGAAGGGCTTTTGGGCTCACGCAGAATGGATTAACAGCAGGCACTGAGAGAGCAAGCGGAGTTTGACCTTCGGCATCAACGGGACCAACTACTGGGAGAGACCAAACCACATTCAACATGGCAGAGGCAGCCATAGGGATCAGCCACATTTGGTATATATTTTTTTGATTCTCTGATGTGACAATGATCCATTTAAAATAAATCTCCATGTCACCCTGCAGACCCAGGTGGACATCTGAGCACCTTCCCCAAAAGTGTGCGTATGTATTCAGTCTTATGCACAAGTGATTAGTGGTAAGATCATAAAAAGTGAGGTAAACAGCTCCAACGTTCAATAAACCATTCATCTCTCTCCCCAGCTCCCTCCCCACAGTCAGCCTGAAAATACTGCTTGTAAGGCATAATACCCACTTCAATCATGTCAGCGGTGGTTATTAATTGCTTCAGAAAAAGACAATATTTTATCCATCCTCTTTGGAGTTGCAGTGTGAACGGTGAAGCAAAAGAGAGTAAAACTGAGTGAAACATGAAAAGCTTGATTTGTTAGGACCCCTGCTGTCTGAGAAGAGATCAAAGCTCAGAGGGAGGCTGTAACGCAGCAGAACGCCCTGCTCTGAAACACGGCCCCTGGCAGCTGCTCCGGGCACTGGCTCAGGACCAGGTGTGCCTGGCCTCCCCTCTGCCAGCCGAATCCTGGGAGCGGGTACCACTCCTCTCCCTTCATTATTTCCCAGGCCGTCACGGAGGGGACGCGGGCTCCATCCATCACAATGCACAAATCCACAGCGCGCGGCTTCAGCGCAGGCCTAATTAAAGCTTTTCCTTTCATTTGTGGAGATAATTAGACTTTCATCTCACCAGGAAGCTTCAGAAAGATCTATTTCTTTCTTCAATAAAAGCTACATCAAACAAAAGCAGATTTTAATCGCCTTTTCTTTGGGGCATGAGTCAATAATGAAAGATGTCACGGGTAACAAAAAACTGTGTGCAGGAAAAAAAAGAGAGGAGGGAGGAAAAAAAAAGAAAACGCCTAAGCAATGTTCTTTAATTAACATCATGTTTGCAAACACCATTAATTTCTCTCATTAAAATGATTTTTATCTGCAACTGATTGTTGATAAAACAATCGATGTTAGCATCTCATCTGTTTCGCCGCTATTCGAGAACCCCATCTGCTGCGCTGTGAGGCAGTGATCCCGCAGACTGCTGAGCAACATGTGAGAACAATGCGAAATGAATGCGGGTGCGTCAGGAATTTGTGGGGCTGACTGTGGGGGCGAGGGACATCTTTCCACAGGACATTGTAAAAAAAGGACGCGGTGCCAGGCGAATGGACTAAGCGTCACGGAGCTCCGAAGTGCATCAATAAAAACACATCCATGTGTGCAGGCGGCAGAGGCTCCATCTGTGTTTAGAAAACATTTTGCAAACAGGTTCGGAGAAGGAAGACAGGGAGTTTGGATGCACTGAAGAGTGTGCCATGGGCAGGTGTAATGTCATTTTTGATGACATGTGGGGCAACTGGTCTACCGCTTAAGAGCGCCTTTGTCTTTCAATAGGAACATTCTCATTCGGAATGCTTTTTGAGAAGTGTTGACTTTAGCTTCCCCCCACCAACTTCACGCATGTGAAAATAAGTACATGGATACAGACACGGGGGGGTTGATGGCATGAGTGGGGGAATGGGGGGACCATGGGGGGATAAGGACACATTTGTAATACCTTAATCAATAAAAGGAAAAAAAGAAGAAAAGAAGTGCATCTATGGGACGCAGAGGAACAATGGTGTGGGATCAATGTTGGAGGCAGAGGAGTTGACAGCAAGGAGTTGGCTGGGAAAGTCTAAGGCTGGACCAGAAGCCACGGGATCAGGAATGGAAACTAAAATCTATTTGTCCACAAAGATAAAGGAGGGGTACAGATTCACCCAGAAGAATGGAATTCAGCCCTTTGGAAGTGGGAGCGCCAAGGTGACCTGGTCCACCTGCCATCCTCTGGACACCGATCCTGTCAAATTGTTCTTATTACTATTTTGGGGATTTCTGTAACAGTGACCATCAGCACATCATGTTGGACCACACACTACTTATAATTGTGCTAAGAATTAGTACCATCATTCTACTGAATTAAAGACTGTCTCTCTCTAAATCCTAATCTTTGGGGTAATTGTTTATCAGAGCCACAGTCTAAGGTTAGCACCTTTGGATTATGGCTGGTCCTTCATCCCTGAAAGCGTATGTCTATTGCCTTGAACCCCCACTTCTCTATACTGAACAGCAAATTCCTTCAGGCAGTCTGCAGACACTATTTCCCCCGGTTTTTTTCAGGCTCCTAGTCTTTTTCCTTTAAATACATTGTAGGTTGTCAATTTCCCATTAAGATACAGAAATTAAAAGCCAGAAGTGAACATCACACCCCACCTGTTGGCATTACAGTGCTTTCCCATGCACATCATCAAGTAAAACTTTCAATATTTAAAATCCATTTTTTCTTTTCTAGGAAATAAGAATAATTTCATGATAAATCGAAACAAAGTTCTATACCCAAAAGTCACTACATGTTATTTCATGTTCAGAGTTCAAAGTTCTCAGGAAAAATACTGTCCTCTATTGATACAGGTAGTAATTTAAAACTATTGCTAGTAGGTCGTTATTTACAAAATAGTTATGTTTTTCAGATTTTTTCTTTTTGGATCTCCCACTTGGAGTGTTTTACTGATGACAAAATTGTGTCTTGAAATAATCAACTCCACTGGCTAAGACATAAAAAAAAATCAATCCATTGATAAACCTGTTTCCAATACTGAAAATAATCCTTTGATCTATTAAATGAGTGTTTGACGATAGTAAAAGTATGCGATTTTAGCATCACATAAATCCAGACAGAGAAATGAAGTTCTCCATTTGTTAGGTTTAGGATGTCAGAATGTAATTTTGGCTGAAAGTTTCATAATTTCTGCTTTTTTAAGCAAAATACAGAAATGTACTAAAATCAAGCTGAAGAAGTTGGTAGTTTCCTAATTGAATTCCCTGGTATTTTGCAAACTCCTTTGTCTTTGGGTCATTAAATAGACAGGTCCAGCCTCTGGCACCTTCAATTTCCTGAGTGAAAGAAAAATCAACAACTTTCTCACACAACCTATCCTATTAGAATTGTAGAAAGTTCACTAGATATAAATATAAAGGACATCATTATTCACCCAACAGAAAATAATGCTGTGGTGTATCACTGCAAAATTTACTGTAAGTTTTTCAAGGTTTAAATAGAAAAAATTAACAAACAGCTTTTTGGAAAGGGAGGAAGAAAAGAAGGAAGGAAGAATAACTCATCCTTGTGCATTGTAGGAACTCCCAATGGCATTATGTATTTACTGTTGAGTGCCAACGTAGCAACTAAAAAATTATTTTCAATTATCTATTTAGGCTGTACTGCCACACCTGCTACCTCCTAAAGGTACCAGCATTTTCACAATTTCTTCCTGTGTGAAGAGCAAACAGTGCCATCTCCAATGAGAGTTCTGTCCATCAGCCCCCAGATGAGAAGGGCTGGTGAGTGGTGCCGGAGGTCTCCAGGGGCCAGGCTCCTCAACGCACACCTGATATCGAGCAGAGCAAATTGGTGTCTCGAGGTCATTTCAGAAAATCAGATTATGTGCATGACAACACACGCACCGCAGCTATGCCATCTGTCTGGCCCACACCTGGCATGTTTAACCCCACATGCTTTTGCGAGAGTCAAATCAGTGTGTTGTCTTGAGCCAGTGTTTCAGGCTCAGTCAGACCAAGATCAATGGCATGTCATCACTTAGGCTGCCAGGGCCAAGTAAACACATTTATAACGCTGTTGGTGATTCATTTGAGTTAGCAACATATACAACTGTTTGGTACCTTTACCTTAGTATACTGAGAGGATTATCTTGATTTCTTAACTAGAGGAAGCAGTGGTTCAAACTATACACAGCACTATAAGCTGTCCCTACCTTAAGAGCAGGTTGAATTCTTAACATATTACCTGGATTGTTCACAATTTAAAGTATCTCTATATATAAAAGCCTAAGCGACTGAACGACCAGTCGACCAGTTGACCAATCAACCAGTTGCTATGATGCACACTGACCACCAGGGAGCAGACGCTCAATGCAGGAGCTGCCCCCTGGAAGTCAATGCGCTCCCACAGCAGGAGCACTGCTCAGCTGACTGAGGCTCAGGGCTGGCAAGCGCAGCTTCAGGCAGTGCGAGCCTCTCCCGCCTCTGCGGCAGTGCTGCTGAGCTGCAGTGGAGCTGCAGCGGAAGGTGCAGTGGGGCCAGGATGAGCGGGAGAGGTGTGGCGCCCGGCCCAGGCACTACTACATCCCTCAGGGGATGTTGGACTGCTGGTTTTGGCCCGATCCCCAGACCAGGTGGATTGGGCAGAAACCAGCAGTCTGACATCCCCCGAGGGGGTCCCAGATTGCGAGAGGACACAGGCCAGGCTGAGGGACCCCCACCAGTGCACAAGTCCATGCACCAGGCTTCTCTATTCCATATGAGAGGGGATGGGAGAGGGAGAGAGAAATAGAAACATCAATGATGAGAGAGAATCATGGATCGGCTGCCTCCTGCACTCCCCACACTGCGGATCGAGCTGAAAACCCGGGTATGTGCCCTGACTGGGAATTGAATCATGACCTCTTGGTTCATAGGTCGACACTCAACCACTGAGCAATGCCGGCTGAGCTGTAAACACCTTATAAAAGGTGGCTTGTTTCTAGTCTTCCTGCCCCCATCACTCCCACCACCCCCCCAAAAAAACCACACACACACACCATTGGATTGTAGCTGAACTACAATATTCAGAATTGTCCTGAGTTCTGGGCCTTGAGAATGGGAGGTCAGGAAGTAAGAGAGGAGGAAGAGGCGGAGGAGGAACATGTGAAAGAGAGGAAGGGAGAAAGCAGAAGAGGCGGGAAAGAGGAGAGGAGTTTTCTTCTCCTGGAGAAGGAATTCAATCCAGCAGAGCGCCCCCTTCCTTCTTTATTGCTCCCTGACTGCCTACCAGGGGCCTGTGCAGAGAGTGAGGTCAGAGGAGAGAACTGACCAGGACGGAAGAGGTAGAACAGGAAGAGAGCATGTCCTGGCAGGGCGCTCTGCACTCAGGAGCAGACACAGGCTAGCTGTGAGTCCTCGGAAAGTTGGATGTTTCCAAGTCAAGGGGTGGCTTTTACTCAGATCGCTGCCCCTGTTTCATTGCACTTGACAGTGAGGACCGACCACAAGGACAGACGGTGAAAATGCCTGGTTATCGACTTCCAGCTCTCAGCTCAAGTGTAAACCAGGCAACTTAAGCATGATTAAGGCGCAAGCTAAAGTGGAGGTGGTTTTGTCACTAAACCCTTGGATTAAACAGCAGGAAACGTGGAGATGCTGCTGGCCCTTAGGAAAAAGGCAGGGAGCTAAGGGGAGCTCCACTGCGGAGGACTTTCCCAGCCAAGGAGGGGTTTTCTAAGGAGCCCACAGGCTCCTTCGGAGCAGGCGCAGTGAAGCAAGAGGCAGCTGCGGCTCTCAGAGAGGAAGGGCTGAGAGGATTTAAAAACTCAAATCTCAGCTCTGAACTCCTGGGAGGAGAAAAGCTGCTGTCCCCCCTGGTACAGGCAGAGCATGTGGGGGTCACTGACTTTGAGTGGATCAAGTTTTCCGGATGAAACCAAAAGATAACGAGCGCCCCCACATCACGTGTTGTCCATCCTGTGCTTGAGGGCACTCCGCTCTCCCTTTGAGTCCAGACAGCCTGTTGAAAGGAACAAGCCCTGACAAATGATCAGCGATAAAGATCGGCTCCGACCCCTTTCATCTTTGCAGATCGGTCTTTCGGAGGGTAATTTCTTTTTTTTTTTTTTTAGCCATTTGCTTTTGCAATCTACAAATAAAAATGAGGAAAAGCAGAAAAAAAGCCTGTATGCTTACAATATGTTTTACGAAGTGAGCAATCATCTTTGATCTTTGTGTTGCGTTTCCAAAGTGCCCTCGCATTTTAAAGAAGAAACTGAAGGTCGGAGAGAGGAGATGCAAGTGGTCACAGCCTGGGAGCAGCCCAAAGCAGACGGTTCCCCCGTCTTGCCCCCATGTGTGTTGTATTCTAGCTTCTAATTATAGCTAATGTCAACACAACACGTCTTTCTGCTGCTCTGTGAAGAGCAGTGGCACTATGGCTCTGTCTCCTCATGATGTCCCCTCTATTCCAGCGGCACACCTGTGACCACCCACCTGACTCCACTGCGGTGCCCTTTTGAATGAACTGAGCATTTCGGAACGGCACCATGTCAGGCTCTACCTCTGCTCAATGGGCTGCAGTGACTGACAGCAGCACTCCTGCCTCCCCCCACCCTCCCATGGGCCTGGCACTGTGCTAGAAGCCAGGCTGGCAGCAATGAAAGAGACTCAGTCTCTGTCAGGTCACAGGGTGGAACCAGCTGTGCTCACCCTGACCAGTGGTGATGGGCTCTTCCAGGATGTGAGGGCATCATGGTCCACAAGCCCAGGATGAAGTTGTGGAGAATTCCCACAAGTTCTGGAACGATGGAGCCTTTGGGAGCCAGAATGCCTCTTCCCCCAACCCTCCCGATTTTCTCTTCTAACCTCAGACCCTCCCATTAAGAAGGGGGCCTTGCTTGATTGTGGCCCTGCAGCTTTGTGTTCTGCCATTTGTCCCCAGGGGCTGGATGACTAAGTTTAAAAAATAATAATGATAGACTTTATCTTTTAGTTTGAGGTCCACAGGAAGCATAAAGAATGTTCATCCACCCCTTTCCTACACGCATCAAGCCTCCCCACATCGACATCCCGCCCCGGGGAGGTGTATGTGTTACAATCAATGAACCGACATTGGCACATCATCATGAACCAGAATTCACTCTTTGTGACATACATTCAATGCTTTTGTTGTTGTTGTTTGTAAATATGTTTTTATTGATTTCAAAGAAAGGAAGGGAGAGAGATAGAAACATCAGTGATGAGAGGGAATCATTGATCGGCTGCCGCCTGCACACACCCTATTGGGTATGGAGCCTGCCACCTGGGCATGTGCCCTGACCAGGAATCCAACTGTGACCTCCTGGTTCATAAGCTGACGCTGAAGCACTGAGTCATGCCAGCTGGGCCATGCACTGGGTTTTGAAAAATGTTTAACAGGAATCCACCATTCTAGTACCATACAGAATCAAGGCTGGCCTGAGATCCAGCTGATTTGCCCCACCCTCTTGGATTTAACTAGGTGTTGTGGGCCTCAGGCAGGCACAGGGAAGTGACTCTTGATGCTTAGAATTATTAGGGATGAGTCCTGCAGCTCCTCTTGGTTCCTTCCTTTCTTACTTATGTCCCATTTGCCCTGTAGCTGAACCTGCATGAGTTATGGCATCGTGTCCTCAGGCACTAACTTGCAGCAATTGAGCTCATCATCACAGGCTTAATTTATTTTAATGTGGGATGGACTGGCTTGTCTGATCAATTCATTACATTGCTGTTTTTCCTTTGAACTCTGTTTATTTTTTTAAGGAAAATGTTTGAGATATTTATGGTCATGAGTGTTACCATATAGAGACAGGATAAATAATTCCGGTACTGTCATTGAGAGAAAGTTTTAGGGCTTGGAGTAGAAGCAAGACAATCGACATTCAGAGGGTTGGGACATCTCCCAGATCTTCACTATCTCTTTGGCCCAAAGCCATCCCTGATGGAGGTCTGAAACAGCTGCCACCACCAGCAAGGCCCAAATATGGTGCCAAATCTTTAAGTCACCACTTGCAGCCAAGTCCTTAAGTCATTTTCTGCTGTGGTGATTTCTTCTCTTTGATTGGCCCAGAAAGGGGGGCTGGTGATGCTAGGAGGTGGGCCAAGAGCCAGGCATGAGCAGGCGGACAGTCAGGGCATTCGCTGTGAGGCCCCGAGGTGAAACATACCACCAGGAGATAAGGGATGCTGAAAGGTGGGGCTGGAATTTCCCATAACCAAACCCTGACATGTTAATCTCTGAAAAATAAATCTAGCTCCCAAAGGCTAAAAAAAGGCCCGGCCCTGCCAGGGTTGTATGTGCTCTGGAAGATACTCGGCACAATTGCATTCTAACCTTTACTGAGAGAATAAAAAACTACACTTTTGAGTAGAGTAGCTGTCAGCGATTATACATAACAATAAATACATCTGGGGACAAACAGGGTATAAACATGTGACTATGATATCTGTGAGTGCAAATTTGATTACATTAAGTAAAGCCGAGAAGATGACTGCTTTATGGTGCCTTTCTACCTATATTTCTCAGGAACATACAAGAAACATTTGATTTACAAAATGGAAGCCACTGAAATTTATAGGGTGTACACATTTCAAGTGTGTGAACATCTGATTGATGATACAGAGACCAACCTGTCTGGATTTGCCATCATTTCACCCTTGGCCACAAAGCACACAGGGACTTGGGGCAGGGGGGGTGTTTGTTTTTAAGAGTTATCTGCCTCTAAAAATCTGCATCATTTTTTCATATAATGAGTGGGTTTTGTGACTTCAAAGGTTTCAGTGAAAAATGATCTCCTAACGGAAACATAATTCAAAATCACTGATACCAAATAGAGACAGCATTTGGACAGATATATTTAAGTAGTCCGATGAGTCTAATTTTCTAAACGGCATCACAACTAGCACTTCTCTTTTCCACGCTCCTGAAAAATCTCTGACCTGAAAAGCTATTCCATAACTTAAGGATTAAAAAAAATGAAGCTCATAAAGGGTCAATCTAAGTCTCTTATCTTTTTTATAATGTTTTTAATGCTACTCATTGCATGAGTCTGGCCAAGTCCCATTACTTGACCAAATCTATTTTTCATTGTCTGAGATATTCTTGGTAGGATATCATTTGAGTAATGCACTCTCCGACACTAGTTGGTAGCCAGTATAAGTCACCAGTAGCTTTTTAAGCCTTGCATTCTAGCTCTCCATCCCTTTTTCTAGCAAAAAGATACTCAAAGTCACCAGTCATCTTCCACCTGAGCTCCTTCATGTCCACCAGCCACATATTCTCACTGTGCCATATTTTCCTTGTTAGTCATATGAATGGTTACATGGAATTATCAAGAAGTAGGTGAGAACCTCTGTTTCATACTGTCCATTCAGTGCTAAAGTATTGCTAAACATCATGAAATCTAAGAGTCTTTCTTGATTTTCTTTGCTTAATCCTTTCACCCAACGCCACCCCCTACCCCTCTGACAGCTCTCTGTCATTTCTGTATTCACAAGTCTGTCTTCACTTTGTTTGTTACTTTATTTTGTTGATTAGATTCCACATATAAGTGAAATCATATGGTACTTGTTTTTCTCTGCAAAGTAAAATAATAAAAAGGGACTACATCAAACTAAAATGTTTTTGCATAGCAAAGGAAACCATCAACAAAAGTAAAAGACAACCCATTAAATGGGAGAAGATATTCATCAATACATCTAATAAGAGCTTAATATCCAACATTTATAAGAAACTTATAAAACTCAACATAAAAAAAGACAGAAAGAATCCAATTAAGAAATGGGCAAAGGACCTGAATAGACCTTCTCCAAAGAGGACACACATACAGTTTTTTATTTAAAAAAAATATTTTATTGATTTTTTAACAGAGAGGAAGGGAGAGGGATAGAGAGCCAGAAACATCAATGAGAGAGAAACATCGATCAGCTGCCTCCTGCACACCCACTACTGGGGATGTGCCCGCAACCTCAGTACATGCTCTTGACTGAAATCGAACCTGGGACCCCTCAGTCCACAGGCTGATGCTCTATCCACTGAGCCAAACTGGTCAGGGCCAGTTCTTTCTTATAGTGAGCCAGAGTCTGTACCCATATCCTACTAGGTGGTGTTCTAGTCTTTGGAGTGCCACAGACTAATGTTTTCCCCATTCTGCACGTCTGTTCGGTATGGTTTTTATGATAGCTATAATTTCCCAGGTGCATTTTATTATCTCTATTTTTTAAAGCATCTTCTCCTATTGAGTCATTTATAATCCTTTTAAGTGTTATTCACCTCTTTTGTGGAAGCAGTGTGTCAATATCTCCTGAGATAGGATGTTAAAAGCTGAGTACAGTCCATCCTGTTTGGTTTGCCAAGTCAGACTACAGAAAGATTATCATCTCCTTTATTTTTATATCATACTCCTGTTAATATGGCCCCAAAGGATATTAATCTTTGTAGCCTTATGATACAGTTGTATATTAGTAATGGATTTATAGTCAACTAAAATGTAATTTTCATAGACTTTAACTTATTATTACGATTATTGTTTTTGGAGAAACAATGTAGATTTAGGACTATATATAATCTTATTAAAGTGTATATCCATTGTTTGGGCTAGTACAGATCTTTTTAAATCTAGATGTTTCCATCCTTGAAATTATTTGTCACAGTTTCATATCACCTACAAGTTGAGAACCATGCTATTTCTGATATTTAAGGGAGTGACTGAAATTTTTAACAGGAAGAAGAACTGGCATTTTCAAATTATATTGCAAAAGAATGCTTGTGAGTTGATGTTTGAAATTCAGAATATTTTCTATTAGAAAAACCATTTTAAATGATGGGTTTTCAGATCATCCAGTTTCTCTTTAGAGGAGAACCTACCACTGAGATGGAAATAACACTTATTAGACTTATTCTTGGTTATAAACAAGAAATATAAAAGGGTAATGAGTAGAAAGCAAATAAGGGGAGGAAACTTGCTGATTCAATAAGTTTGATCATTACATGAGCTAGCAAGTAAGTGTGCTATTTATTGATGTATAAAAGGCATTCGATGCTGATGCTTCATGGCAAACAAACAAGACAGTATTCTAGTTTCCTGATTTCATTCTCATAGGATTTGAAGAACCTTCATTTTTCTCTTTCTCCATACTTGAAGGTCTGGACCTTATGACTTTAAAATAAGATTGTTTTATCACTCATTTCTGTAGCTGTAACAAATGAATGTTGTTCTTATTTTTTATTTCCACCCTTTGTCTTCATCGTTCCCCAAATCTACGCACCTGCAATGCCAACAGATTGTCATGAGAATGACAAGTAAAAAGCTGGGTTAGGAATGAGAGGGAAGAGAGATACTGTGCATCTTCTATATCGTAGTGGCCATGTTTCAAAGGTCATAAAAAGTACATAAGTAATTTCATTATAATGTTGCTGTTGAGGGAGCTGCAGTCAAGAGTAAAATTATTCCAAGATCATGTAACTAAGCCACAAGGAGGGTGTGTGTCTCTGTGAGGGCTCTGCAAGTGTATATTTATTAGGATAAAGATGAAAAGTTTACATAGGTGCATAAGTATATCTCAAACAAGCTGTCTATTCTCAAGTAAATAAGAATAAAATTCTGGAAAATGCCCTGAGCAATACACGTTCTTCATACTGCACAGTGGCCATGGAAAGCGGAGGCCTAAAGGCTGTAGCATTTCAGTGCATGTGTGGGGAGCCTAATGTAAATGCCATTTATAATTGGGACCTAAAATATTGCATTACTCTCCAATGAAACATATAAATATAGTAATTTCTCCATGCGTAGGGGGCTAGAAATCTTTACTGCCCACAAGACTGCTAGGCCAACCTTTGATTATCAAGATACAATTAATATACAAGGGTGATATGTGTGTGCCATTTATCCTCAGGGCTCATAGGTATAAAAACAGTAACACACTGTGAAAGTAATGGTAACACTTAGAGGCTCCATTATTATTAATTCGTTTGACATTCACTGTAATCACACTGGTCTTAATGAATTCGTTTGGCATGTGCATATTACATGTACTTTCAAACGCACGCCATTGTAAGTCAGTGCTAACAAATGTGTAGGATTCAGATACACGATGACTTCTGTTTCCTTAGCCGAGTCTTTAAAATCAAATGTTGAAAAGTTACAGTTCGATATTGTGTTTTTATGGCAAGAAATAGTAGAAATAAAGAGTAGTAATTTTATTTCATCATAAAAATAGAGTTTACTGAATCCTGAGTGACAAGTGGCCTTTGGGTAACTGAAATCTGAAGAAGCACTGCTAAATGGATATATGTATGTAGAACAGAACATTCAGGGGAAAAAATCTCATTATTATGTCAGTGAATGGAGGGGAATCTATATAATAAAAGCCTAAGCAACTTTACAGTGGAACAACCAGAACGACCGGTCGCTATGATGCACACTGACCACCAGGGGACAGATGCTCAATGCAGGAGCTGCCCCCTGGTGGTCAGTGTGCTCCCACATGGGGAGTGCCGCTCAGCCAGAAGCCTGGCTCACAGCTGGCAAGCACAGCGGTGGTGGCAGGAGCCTCCCCTGCCTCCTTGGCAGCACTAAGGAGCAGGAAGCCGAGCAGTAAGGAGCAGCAAGCAGGCGGGCAGTAAGGAGGGAGGGGTCCCAGACTGCGAGAAGGTGCAGGTCAAGCTAAGGGACCCCCTGAATTCCTGTGCAAGAATTTCATGCACTGGGCCTCTAGTTATAATCGTAAGTAGACAAGCATGGTCAACACTGAAGGGAAGGGTAAGTATTGAATAGCTTTCAAATGTCACATGGTCAAAGATCTAATTTTGTCCACCCAATCAATAGGCACCACATCTGCCAATGTCAACCTCCTTTCCCTGCACTCCAGTTTAGGTTCCTTTTCTCTCTGTGATTTTTTCCCTTTGTCCTGTTAAGGTTTGTTTGAGGTGGCATTTTTGTGACAGCACTAAGAAATCAAAAAATGTATTCCATACCTGCTTCTTAATGACTGGGGCTTGATACCCACAGTTTGTCATTTCCTGATCACTTGCTCTGTGTGCTGATATTAGTGGTAGTCACTCTGAGTTTGTTTGGGGGATGTTGTATCTCCGAAGGTCAACAGTAAGCACCTCAAGTACAGTGGATGAGCCATGGTCCAGGGGTTTTTTCTTTATCATCTTTTCCTACCCTTCCTCACGGTCTGGTGCCCTACTGCACATTTGCTAGTTTTATATTAGTTCCACATTTCTTGTGTGGCAGATATCTGTGCTAAAATTAAAATATATATATATATCTAAACCACCCCATTTTTTGCTATAAGAATTTTTCTCCTTATTGCTGATATTGCTTTTTTAAAAAACAAACAAACAAAAAAAAACCAGATTTAACTCCTTCCTCATTTTATATCATTTTATATTCATATTCGGACAAACAAGATTTAAACCCCCTCAATCTCCTTAAATCTATAGAGTGTTATTTTTACTCTAATCCGCTTTACTCACAGAGCTGATATGTTATTGCTGAGAGCTCAGTATCTTTGAAAATCAACCCATGTATCTCAGCAATGCATTCTAAATGCCTGCACAGAGCCCACCACAAAGATGCTTCAGGTCTAGGGCAAGTAGGCAATGGCTTCATGGAGTCATCCTTTGTTGTGTTGGAGAGAAACAGGATGGACGGTTTGGAATCTCGCTGGAGTACAGAAGGGGGTGCTGCAAGGAAGTTTCCCTAGAGTTTTGACTTTTACACCCATCTTTTCTCTGAGATACCACAGACCCCCAGACACTGTGGGCACTTCCACTAATGTCAGAAAGGCCCTATTCCCAGCTCGGTGACTAATTTCTATTACTCCTTGAGTGTGCAGCCTAGACTTGACTTATTCTTGGAAGTCTTCAATTTCTCCTCCTAAATCCATGTGTAAAGAACATGGTACTTCTACTGTGTAGCTTCTATTTGTGAAGGACTTGTTTGTCTTTACATTTAACTGAATTGTAAGCTCGGGGAAGAACACACATACAGTTTCCAAGTTGATTATCATTGAGTCCCAGTATTTAACTCAGGGCCTGAAACTTCACATACTCTCAAGAAGTCATTTTGCGGGGATTGTTTATTGGAATGGGATTAAGTTGAACATTCAAGAAAAAATAAAAGATAACTGGTTAGAACAAGAGCATGTGTGCGGTTGATTTAGGGGAAGGAAATGGGAATCAGGGGATAATTTGAAAAGAAGGCACTAGGATAGCAAACAGGAGTTGCTGATGATATTTCAATAATATCTTCAAGATTAAGGGGAACCGTAGAAGGATTTTAATTGGGGAAAGGACAGGAGCACAGGTGTATTTTATAAATAGGACCTAAGCATGGAAAGATTGGAAGGAAATGAGTGGCTAACTGGTGAAAAATTAGAAGTCTATTTTACTATTCAGGTTAGAAAGTATGAAGCCGGTAATGAAGATGCAAGAGAAAAGATGAGACTGATGAAGACATTTTTAGAGGGAAACTCCTGAGTGTCTGATTAGATGTTGAGACTAAGGGAAGAGGAAAATGTATTTACATGCAAGAGCCCTGGACAGAACGTGATTTCAAGGACGGTGAGAAAAGGAGGCGCAGACTTTGGCAGGTGTGGATTTCCAGGTGTTGAACTTGTTGGCATTTATGGCAGTGAAGTGGAGATGGTCTATGGACACCTGGGAGGGAATACTGCTCAGTAATAAGTAGCAAAGACTCTGGAACCAGACTCGTTCAAATCTGGATCCCACCACCTATGATGTATGCAACCTTGGGCAAGTTACTAACTGTTCTGGGTCTCATTTTCCTCATTTATAAAATGGGAAAAATAATAATATCCACCTCAAGGCTGCTTTAGTCACAGGATTAAACATATAAACATATTGGTGCGTAAAGCGCCTTGAATATTGCCTAACACATAGCAATATATATATATACCAGTGGGTCCCTCGGCCTGGCCTGGCCTGCATTCTCTTGCAATCCAGGAATCCAGGACCCCTTGGGAGATGTTAGAGAGCCATTTTTGGCCTGATCCCCACAGGCCAGTCTGAGGGACCCCACTGGTGCACAAATTTGTGCATTGGGCCTCTAATATACATATAAGATATTTGGTTAATCTCTTTCTACCCCTTCCCATCTTCCCTCTGAGATTCATCAGTCTGTTCCATGTTTCCATGCCTGTGCATTGAGCATCTGCCCCCTGGTGGTCATTGTGCATCATAGGTACCGGCTGGTCGACTGGTTGGCTGGTTGCTTAGGCTTATAGATATATAGATATATAGATAATTATACTAATAAAAGGATAATATGCTAATTAGACCAACATCCTCCAGACATCTTCTAGACATCCTTCCGGACAAAGCCACAGTGGCAGGGGCTGAGGCAGAGGCGGTTAGAGGCGATCAGGCCAGCAGAGGGGAGCAGTTAGGGGGTGATCAGGCTTGCAGGGGGGAGCAGTAAGGGGGCTATCAGGCTGGCAGGGGAGGGCAATTAGGGGGTGATCAGGCTGGCAGGCAGAGGTGGTTAGGAGCAATCAGGCAGGCAGGCAGGCGAGCGGTTAGGAGCCAGCAGTCCTGGTTTGTGAGAGGGATGTTTGACTGCTGGTTTAGGCCCAATGCTGCAGGTCCCGGATTGGAGAGGGTGCAGGCCAGGCCGAAGGACCTCCCCATCCCCGTGCATGAATTTTGTGCACCGGGCCTCTAAAATATATATATAGAATAGTAATAATACAACACTATCTCTCTCTCTCTCTCTCTCTCTCTCTCTCTCTCTATATATATATATATATATATATATATATATATATATATATATATCAGCATTTAGGTGAATGCCAAAGATTTAGGAGTAGACCAGATCAAAATACAGAAAACATAACCTTGCCCTGTAACTTCAGACCATTCCTTCTCTCCAGGCAGTCCAAAGTCCCACCTGCCAGGAAACCAGCAATGCCATCTTCATTTGTTACCTTATGCTGGCATGCTGTGCTTATATTTGTAGACCTCATTTAGGATGCTTTGATGTGTGAGTTCTGATTTAGGCAGAAGAATTTTCACACATTTAGTAAAAAATCTCCCTAGTGTTTATTCTTCGTTATGAATTACCTTCACTGCTCTGGGTTTAGGCATAGACATATTTCCTCCTCACAGTGCACTAAGTCCATACATACCTTCCTTTTTGAAGTTTTTGAGGAAAACTTCAAAGTAATTGAATGGATGTACACAGACCATTTATTTTTTGTTACTGTAGCCAATTTACTTCATCTCTCATTCTCTCTCCCTTCTCTCTCTCTCTCTCTCTCTCTCTCTCTCTCTCTCTCTTTCTCTCACACACACACATACACACACAGAGTTAAAAAGAAATTATCTCAATACTGACTAGAAAGAGTAGCATTAAATACAGGGTGTCCCCCCAAAATGCATACACATTTTGAATAATTATTAATTCCAATGGGTTAAATCTTAAAAGAAAGAAACATCAATTGAGCTATTAGCTGTTAACATGCATATACATATTTTGGGACACTCTGTATATATTCATTAAAAACTATAGTTTCGGGAGAACTATAGATGGACTAGCCTAGCCCCCTCATATTACAGATAGGATAAGGAACCCAGGAAGAGTAAGTGATGTACCTGTAATCACACCAGAATCTGTTTCATATTGGGTCTTATAATGCAATCTAGCTAAAATACAAAATCTGTACTACAAAAATCAGACCTGCTCCCTATTGTATCACTGACAAAAAAATCATATTTTTATCACAGCTGAAGATGTTTGCAATTGTTTTAATAAATGCAATCTTCTTAACACATTAATAAAATACTAACAAAAGACAAACATGCCAGAACTAGATTCATGTTCTTTCTCATTTTACTTTCATGCTTATAAAATCTTTATCTTTAAAATAATATAGTTTGTTTATGTTTTTATATTCTCAGTACCTTCTTCTTAAATTATTTATTTCATTTCATGCTCACAGTGTCTCTGTTACTTAAAAGGGGATGAACTGAATTTCTACAAACTGTAATGTTAGACTTGTTAAAATAGGTGATATTTTGTGTAGAAGAGTAGCAGTATTTAGGTTTTTCTCAAAGTTGCATACAAGTAAAATCCACAAATGAAAGAGGTCGTTTGCAAGAATGGAGGGGTAGATGTTCTCATTTGCATACACACACACACACACACACACACACACACACCTATCAGTCAGACTTCAACCTTTAAACAATGTTATCAACAGTCTAAACACCATAGCAGTCAAGCAATATTACGTTAGTATAAGTGGGGAACAATAAAATGACAATGGAATTTCTCTACACTGCAAAGGAAAAATGCCCACTATCACTAAGTTTATTCAGCTTGCAAAATGCTATTCTGGAGAATAGGAGAAATCAGAAAGGAACATGATTATATGATTTTGAATTTTTAAAAATTCATATGTTAAGGAAGTGATATTCACTTTTTTTTCATGAGGACCAAACTGTCAGAATATATTAACACATTGATTTACATAAGTAGATGAATTACTAATGTAGAAAACTACAAATTAATGTCCACTTCTATGATTTAAAAGCAAGATCAGACCTAGAATAATATACTTTAATAGCACTCATCTGTATGAACTTTCAACAATGAGTTTCAAGAGAATCATTACTTAGCGGCATTCTCCATCCTTCAAAAGTGATTAATTGGCAGGGCTGTCTCTATACTTATTTTTAAAAGAAGTCCTAAAATACATATTTCACATGATAAGAAATACTACCTTTTTCATCATTTGTCAAGGCATAACTTTTAAGTACATGTACAATAAAGTAGAGGAATGTGAGAATTTACCCATGTCTCATTTTCTGTTCTTAGGATTTTTAAGAGAAGCCAACAGAGGATATGAGGAAATATACATAAGGAAATATATGCAACATCCCACTTTATCTTTAATAATCTACACGTACTTATCATGCTTATATGTTTATACTTTGTAATATGAACATGAATTCTCTGTTCATGTTCATAGCAAACTCAGCTTTTACTTCTATTATATACAACAGAAGCCTAAGTTCAATAACCAAGCAGAATTTTAAGCATGAGCTTTAAGGTAACAGGGCATTTGCCATTCCCCTCCTTCTTAATGAAGTGAATAAATCAGTGTCAGGTTTGCCATAAAGTTCAAAAACCATTTTTTTTTAGAAAGACCATAAATGGCATTCCTAACCCATAAACTTTCAGAAGGTGTTTGAAAGAACAAACTGAACAATAGGATCACATTAATTTGTGAGACATTACAATATCATTGTAATTTGAAAGTATGATTCATAGCAAGTTTGTTTTCTATGCAAAGTGTACAATTACATTTTTGGAGGGTGGGGGAAGAAGTGCCTAGACAATTTCAAGTCTCAGAGAGCAGGAGACTTGAAACTGAAGACAGATGGAGAATTATTTGCTCCACAGCACAGGACTCTGGAGACTCATCAGATGGTGAAAGTGCGCACAGCACACATCACGGGGCAGGTTCTTAGTTTTAAAACTATTGTGGCTGGTAATAATGACAGAGGTTATTATGGATAAATATATATATATCCTATATTGTTATAATTATTGTTATAATTCGTACTACTGTGCAGGGTGTTCCTACTAAAATGCTTTTCTATGCTCACGATGAGAGTCAGCAGAGAATAAGGGAGAGTTTTCAGTAGCCCTGTTTAAACACTCCATAAAAATGACTATAATTAATTCTGTCCTCTTGCCCAGATCAAGGAAATGAACACGCTGCATTGTTTGCGAATGCGCCGCCGCGCCTTATTGTATTAACCAGCTTTACCGCAGTAGGACAAACTCATAAAGATGTTCGCAGTGTTCCAGTTGTCCCAGATTCATTAATTGACTGGATGGATGCCGCCGCAGGTCCCTGTGGGCTGTCACAAACTCGCAAAACAGGCAAAGTGGAACCTGTGGATGGCAAAATACCATCTGGCGATACTGAGTCATCCCCAGGTATACATTCAAAATATTCCCTCGCCAGAGGCCAACGGGAAACGAGGGTATCCAAATACGAAATACAACCTTCCTCCGTGCAGCCATTCACCAAGATGAACCCCTAAATCAGGATAGAGAATTTTATTTCACCTACTCTCAGATCACATTGGAAGTTATTATCAATGTCTCTCCTGAACCAGAAATAAATCCTGACGGATGATTTACAAATGGACAATAACTGCTAAATGGGTGCTATGTTTAGCTGAAAATAAAATCTTTCATGAGCTTTGCTCTATTATGATGCTTATAACCAGGCTTGAGAAAAGGTAAAATGAGCTATTTGGGGAAACACAACAGATTACAGCTTTCTATATCTGGAATTTCTTATTATAGTCACACATACATGTGTTATTAGATTGTTTTTCCTACGATACTATTTTATCTGTGTAGTCAAATTTTTTATGTAACTATTTCAAATAAACACTGAGCCTTCCGGATGATTGAAACAGGGCCCAGATCAAACATTAAAATTCCAGAACGAGGAAAGTCTAGAAGGAATCTACTGAAAGTTAAAAATCCGTGTGATTATATTTAAACTTCATTGTAGCCTTATCTTAATTTAACTATCTCACACACACACACACACACACACACACACACACACACACACACCACTGGCCCTTTTAAATCCCACACCCTGGTTTCTCTGTCTATTTTTAAATTTGCTTCAGTAGTTTATTCTGGAGCTTTCTGAGAGCCATTGCCAAGTACAGCTTTGTCTAAAGAGAGGACACGGGAAGTGCACTGCTGCGATTCTTCTAGAGACAGTGAAGTCCTACAACTCTGTTGTTCCCAGAGCAAATGGGGTTCTCAGGCAGAGGCGGCCGGGGAAGGAACCCGGGTATTTGCAGAATTGCAGTGCCCTTGCCTGCAGGGGAGTGACTCTCCGCCTCCCTCAGAGGGCCACAGGGTCCGGCCGTGTCCCTGAGAGGATGCCACTGCAAGGCTTTGAGGACCTGGATCTCAAGGACAGCAGCTCTGGAAAGAAGCAAACTGCCTGGTACGGAAGGAGGCAGGAAGCTCGGCCAGGGTTCTGATGAGACGAGCATCCATCATTCCCCGGGGGGTGGGGGTGGGGGGTTGGCACCTCTTTCTCTCTGACAAATTTGTCATTCCGTGTGACTTGGTGGCTGGAACACTCTCAACTGTGTGCATTCAACCGAATGAGTAAGAGCACTAATTCCTGCAACGTGTTTACACTTGTTCTAATATATACAAACAGGTATACTAGTAAGTACTCAAGACAATGGGCAACCTGGTGCCTTGGGCCAACTTATTGGTCAATTGTATCAATTCCAGTTGAATCGATTACATATTCAAGAGGGCCAAAACAAGCAGTTCTTTTACAATGATCACTCAGGTGGCTAAATGTCAACATGATTTAAAGAAAGTTTTGGAAATCAGTCCAAAGCATGGTAAACATGGAATAATATTCCCTACTTCTCTCCCCCACCCCCCAGTTCCAAATCAAATTTCTTTTTTAAAAAAATATATTTTATTGATATTTTTACAGAGAGGAAGGGAGAGAGATAGAGTTAGAAACATCGATCAGCTGCCTCCTGCACATCTCCCACTGGGGATGTGCCCCCAACCCAGGTACATGCCCCCGACCGGAATCGAACCTGGGACCTTTCAGTCCGCAGGCCGACGCTCTATCCACTGAGCCAAACCGGTTTCGGCTCAAATCAAATTTCTGATACGGCTGCCTTGCTGAATCAAACAATGAAACCCTTAGAGAGAAAAACAGTGATGTTCAACTTTCAGCTTGTCTTGAATTTGCCGCCTTGTCATCTTGAAAATCCCAGAGACAAGAGGATCCAGGAGGTCAGAGATAAGGAAGTCTGGAGATGGCCAGGGGAAACATGCCTGCTGCCACTCACCGACTGCCCTGACACGGGCTGTATTAATGACCACCACCATCAACTCCTTCTCTAGAGTACTTAGTATATGGTATGTATAAATCCCATTCAGTCCTCAAAATTACCAGGTATGGAGAGTATCATTTTCCCATTTAGAGGAAATGTACCCCAGGAAGTCCATGAGAGGCTCAATGGGAAACGGGACAATCCCACTGGCTGGCGGACTGCACAGCCCAGGCTGGTTTGTCCACAGCCTCCTCCGGACACTCCATCAGAGACAACCCTATCTGATGCCTTCCTCGGCTCAGCCAGCCCCCCGGGAGATCCCATGCCGTTGAGTTGGAGCCCCATGTTTCCGTGACTTTCAGCATTATCTCTCGAGTTGAGGAGGCACACTATGAGAGGAGCAGGTTTCATCATGTCCACGTTGGCCCCCAGAGGTAGGTCCTGCCAGGAAGAGGTATTCATCAAAGCCTAAATTCCCCTTCCTCTCATGTCCTCAAGGACATACAGGGGTCTGGATATAGGGCCAGGGTTCACTGGGGTACATTCATGTTGAGAGAGGTCTCCCAGATTTGACCTTCTGGACCCTGTACCTTGGATGCAAGATGTGTGGGAGATCATACATATCAAGGTGTTTCAGGTTACTGTGGTCAGGTGTGTTCATACCAGTGCCAATATCAAGAAATGAAAAATAAATAGTCAAAAAACAAAATACAACCACTGCCAGACTCTCACCCTACCCCACCATGTGTATAAATTGGAATTCTGTCACAACTCAGCCATGGCTCCCATGTCTTCTGGTTAAAAACAGTTACATTTTCCAATTGATAATAAAACATTATTTTAGAACAAAGACAACATATTATACATCTTTATATTCCTCATAATATTTTTATGATTGGTGCATAATCCATGAAACTGAAGGTAATTTATAATTGTGATTTTAAACAATTGCAAACTTACTTAGCTAAATTTACTTAGCTAAATTTACTTAATTTACTTAGCTAAATTCCATCAATAATGAGTCACATTTAAATGCTTTGCTCACAAACAAAAATAACTCTAGAGTCTATATTTTAGATAAAATACATTGAATTTTCTACTAAGAGAATATATTTTTAATCTATAGGAATTTATTAGCACATACCAGATGCCACTGTAATTGCGCATTATGTTGGAATTCAACTACTTGGAAAATTGCATAGATGTTGTCTTTGTTCTAAAGACAACAGGGTTATTTTCTGGATGTAATCTACCACACGGTTTTTCTTTTAAACCCAGAATAAATTTTTATGTTAAAGCTCTGCACCTTTGAAAACAGAGGTTGGCAATGAAAACTGTAACACAACATTAACTATGGCGTTGTGAATAGCAAGGCTCTAAACTTTCTTTCTAGAGATTCATGCAATGTAAGTACATACGAAAGGGCTCAAAAGCTTCGGAAGACTTAACTTACCCCATTTGATTTTGTCTGAGATTCATTTAGCTGAAGATAAGACAAGTACAAGCTAATGACCTCCTTTTTTATATATCCGATTTCCAGTTCTGCTTCAGTATTATCATGTACACTTCTCTAAATGAGCCATATTCTTCACAGCTAATTGGTGGGGCCAGTGAAGTGGATCAACATGCAATGGTACTTTGTCTTGTTCCCAGTTTGAGTCCTTCCTGGGTGTTTAAGCTGACAGTGGGGCTGCGCCGAGCCTCCAGATTTCAGCCACGCTCCCAGACAAGGCCATCTGAGTGATGGCAACGTGGCTTCTGCGAGCACCATGCATCAGAGGAGCATTAAAAGCAGCAGAGTGTGTGGTTTTCAACTTTCTGTACCTGGTGTGTATCGCGTTCATGCCGAGGTGTGTGTGTGGGGGGGAGGGGAAGTGAGGTCTTCATCGGATGTGGTATCAGGTGGTGAGGTCTGAATCTGGTGTTTTGTCAAGAAAAGACAGATACTGCTGCCAAGTGTGCTCACAAAGAAAGCCTGAGACAAACACAAGCACATTGCAATGTTTTCCAGGTTTCTGAGTGTCATGGTAATGTCTCTATTCACGTGGGGAGTTTTAAATTTATAATAAAATTCTTCACTCAGAGCTTTATATAAAACACCTAAAATGAGATATTTTTGAATTACACATTCTTAATTTTAGTAAGAATTGGTTCATTTGATGCAGGTGTTCCAGTGATTTGGAGGCATAAACCAGATTTTATTTTATATTGCCTACTTAGCAGTTATAGCTTACATACTTGAGGACTAATTCAATGTTGATCAAACATTTCATTAAAATCCTTGGTTCACACACTGTATTAGACATCAATGTAGCATTAATGAATTAACTACATCACTATTAATACATGCCACTATTAATATCCATACATTAATGATGCTATCCATGTTTCCTACCTAGGATGTTTTTAATAATCACTTTAGTATTTGAAAATATAGGTTCAAGTTTTAAAGTTTTCACTTTAAAAATATTTTATTTTATTTTTTGCCACCAAAAATTCTGAGATTGAAAAAAAAGTCTCCTTTCACTCACTGTACCCTTCGTCCATTTAATATGAATTAGACAAGGAATGACTAATGAGCTAGCAGAAGTCTTCTTTCCTTTGACATTAATCTCTTAGTTTTATATAGAAACATCCCTATTTCTAGCTTCGAGAACACACATGTGTACGAAGAGGGATGAGTTATAGATCTGACAGATTTAAGACAGGTGGGAACTCAGTTTAAAGGTATCCTTATTTTAATACTTTATTGTAACTCTTAAAATAATGAGGGAAAATATTTACTACAATTGCAATTGTTTGTTTTGATTTGGGTTCATTTCAACAGAGACTGTCCCTATCATTTAAAATCCACTCAATGGATGCTTGTGAAAAATAAAGCTCTGGGCTGCCAATTAATATAATCTCAAGAGAAACATCTTTCGTTTTATTTTCGATGAACTTGTTTTTCTTTCGGTACCAAGAGCTTTTGTGCTCTTAAATCGATATGTATCCTGTTGCAGTTTTCCATTTACAAAGATCTCATTGGCTTCTAATTTTCATAACTCTTTGTATCAATATTTAACCGAGGTAGGTAATCATTTTCAGGATAGCGCGCCCGGCCTTACATGAAATCAGGCAAGGTAGGAAATTGCTTTCATTACCGCCTCTCTCCCCTGTCCTCTCCAAGAGGAAGAAATTAATTCAGCTGTTAGGCTACACGTAAAAAAAAAAAAAATCAGTTCTGATCTTTATATAGTTGTGTAATTTAAATTAGTACCCGATTCTCCAAAGTCCACAATTTAGGACAGAACAGAATCTACTGCAGCAACTAATTAAACACTTACTGTAAGGTTAAGTTTTTCATTAAATCAATAGGTCCCCCGTGTCAGTTCCAAAGCCCTAATTACTATGCAGTAAATTTAGATTGAATTTGAATTAAGGACTGATTTCAATCTAACCGCGGCATGTAAATATTGTAAATTGCTAGAATTACAGTTCAATAAAAGCGGATGGATCTCGCTTTAGATAAACCGATTGCCAATGAGAAGACAAAAGCCCGCTGATACTGATGTTTGGCCGGGATGCTTCTCGGGCAGCGCACGCCCAGGACGCGGTTTTGGCCAGGAGCGCGTGGCTCTGCCTCTGCGCGCTGCCGCGTGTTTTAATATTTGATGATCTCGAGTAAAAATTAATACACTTAATCTCTCCCGAGTGAGCAGGCAAATGACGGTTAATGTGAGCGCTCACTGTGTCGCGTTCGCTTGATGACTCTATTGTGCGAAAGCTGTGCGTCAGGTTTGGGGTTATAACCAGCTCGGCTGCCATGCAGGCGCCAGGCCCACGCGCTGGAGCTGGGGATGCAGAGCCAGCTGCGTGCCAAGCGCAGGCCAGACCCCTTCAAGTTACAAACACACACAAAACAACAGCAACAAACAACTAAAAATGTGCAGGCACCGACCTCTCATTGATCAAAGGGACAGCACTGGAAATAGGTGAAGGTTCCGAACCTTTCATTTGGATCCCCAGCAGCTGTAACTACTCAGGAAAGAATGCCAGGGGAGGGAGGTCTGCTGGTGGAGTACCACGCCTAACACGGACCAATTCCTGCATGGCCTTTTGAAAGAGAAGTTTGAAGGAATTTTTAAAAAAATTTTTTTATTGATTTCAGAGAGGAAGGGAGAGGGAGAGAGAGATAGGAAGATCAGTGAAGAGAGAGAATCATTGATTGCCTGCCTCCTGCACACCTACTACTGGAGATCAAGCCCCCAACCTGTGTCCTGACCAGGAATTGAACCATAACCTTTTGGTTCTTGGATCAATGATTAACCACTGGGACACACCAGCGGGGCAAGGATTTTTATAATAAGGTGAATAACACAGCTGAGACCTCTGTGAATACCACCACCATCACCTTTCTTTACCAACTGGCATTTTTGGTGACCTGAGCGGCTGAAGCGCCAAATCAAGTACAAATTATTAACATGATGGATGTAATAAACACATATCTGAGAAAACTTAAGGAAAAATCTCGATAAGTAGAAAAGCAATTATCTTACAGCACAATTTGAAATTAGTTCATTCTTAAGTTGTTTTCTGTAAAGCTTTGTCTCAGAAGGGTGTCTCAGGCCCATGGGCAGGCGTGAAAGAGCCCACCTTATTGAAGCCAAGGATTTATCCTCAGAATGATCCTGACTGCGCCTGCCTGCCCGCCTCTCCAAGCAGGTTCACTCAATTAGCATCATAGTGCCAGCACTCTATCTGTGACAACAAAAGGTGAAATTATGCCGCTCACCACAGATAAGTGTCCCAGAAGTCCTGAGCTGTAAAAACAGTAATTACAGAAACACCTTTACAAAAAGCAATATCAACTGGCAAGAAAGATACAGATTCTGGACAGTTCACTGGGAAACTACTGGGGAAATATTTGTCCAGTGTCAACCTGACAGTTGAAATTAAGACAAATTTGCTTTACACACTGTCAAAAAAAATTCAGACACAGTCACTTACAGTGGTCTTTTTATATTTTTGTAAAATATTTTTTTCTTTTTGCCTGAAAAAGGCAGTACTATGCGTGCACACACACACGCACACACACACATGCACACACACATACACACACACACACAAGACAATTCTTCTTAGCGCCCAGAGTGCCCTCTGTTTTGTGGTACAGAAGGTGGATCGTTCCTATCAGACTCTCGGTACTTGAACATCATTTTTCAGGGAGAATCATTGCCTATGCATGGCCTGTTTCTTTCTTCATATTTATGCCTGCTTCCTTGGGATTTTAGTCCCTGAATGTGAATATATTTAAACAATGGTAAATTGTATAGACATATAAAACAAAAGGCTGGTAAAAAGATACAGACACAAAACTCCAATAGATCTTCTAGAAGCTAATTAAATCAAAAGTAACAGAAAGGAAATGTGAGAACATGTTTCATGTAAAATAGCCCCTTTTTTCCTAGTGTGAAAGGAGAGAGAAGAATTTTCCTCAGTTGTCAACAAAGCATCTATTTAATGCTTCAGTTTCAGGGATCATGTATATAACAAAACAGACCATTGCCTTACATTTAGGAATTCACTGTCTGAAATAATCGCACATTTTATTTCCGCATGTATCTGCAGTCTATAGCTGTGCACTGAAACTTTCAGCCGCCACTACTCATCTCCTCCTGGTTTCAGTGATGAGAATGAACACATGAACAGGGGCTACAGTGAAGCACAATTGGAGAGCAAGCTACTTACAGGATCCGGAAGTTAAAGCAAATAGTATTTTATGCTAGTGAAGGAAGGGATAGGAGGGAGGAGCAATATGTGGAATGATTTTCAGCTTAGATTGTAAAAAGGAGGGAGAAATTCTCTTGCTTTTTAAAAAAGAGATTAGTCCCAACTTTTCCTCTCAGGGGATGGCAGTCAATTTGACTTTCTGGACGATTGATTATTGATCAATATTTCCTAATTGCGTTGACATTCGTCTCTATGGGAGCGGGCTTGATGCCTTTTCATTGCTAACAAACGTCATAAGAAAGAACCAATCGGAAACATTGATCAGCGACATTGATCAGCGACATTTCTAGGGATCTGTCTTCTAGACATTTCAGCAAGAAGGTGTGAATATAACTATTAAATGCATAAGAATAATGCTAGCCCACCTTCACTGAGCACATCCTCTCTGCTAGATACATAGGATGATACCTCTCTTTTTTGGAAAAGATGAGCTGAGATTGAGAGAGAACAGGCCTAGCACCTCACAGCGGGGATGTGGTGCAGCTGAGGTCTGTGCAGGCAGCTGGAAGGCAGTCATTGGGAGCATGGATTCTGAGCCAGATTGCCTAATTTGCCATTTTCTGGTTCTGTAGCTTTATTCAAGTTAATTAAGTACCTGCTGTGCCTTAGGCTCATCAGCATAAAAATTGAGATAATAATCAATACTTCATAGGACTGTTGAACTTTTGAAAGAATCACACTTATTCCTTCCCTCAGTTCATAGAGGCCATTTACTGAAACATGTCTGCAAAAAAGTATAAACAACCTAATTCCCCTCTCTGCACCGCCCCCCCCCCACCCCCGTGGAAAAGATGAAAACGTAAGAAAGAGATCTCTAGGTACTGTCACATTCGGCCATGTATCTACAGGAGACACAGCCGTGAGGAACGGCACCAAACTGTTTGGAAGTGTTACCTTTGAGGAGGGGAGATGGTAGTGGTAGGAAGTTTTAAGTTGGTACATTTCTGCCTGGTGTGAATGTGTTACAGGTAGATTGTATTACTCCTGACATTTATGCAAAACGATGAGGTTTATTTATTTATTTATTTATTTATTTATTTGAGCCTAGGAGAGGAAATACACAGATTATGTTTAGGTTGTTTTTTTCTTAAAACTCTTAATTACAACATTCTTAACGCCTTATCCTAAAGTTGGTAGACTTTATCTAGCTACTTAATTTTGACTTGTCTGGGAGAATTTCTAAAAGTCAGTTTTATTCTAGTGGTTTCATGACAACTACATGACATGATATGAAAAATCTGCAGCTTTGAATATGAATTTTCCATTGTGAATCATAACTATTTTTTCTAGCTTTATTTTTGGTATAATGCTGCTAACATCTATCAACCTTACCAACCTTGCCATTCATTTAAATTTAATTTTTTAAAAGTATACCAGAGAGCTTGGGGATTTCTCCATCTTTATAATACATGTTTGTTAATTTTGGCAGAAAAAAACACCTACCACTTAAATAACATAGCCAACTCATCCATAAAGGCCATCTATTCAAGAATATCACCAATTAATTCACAAGTACAGTGTTTTATTTATGTATATTTTAATAACACGGCTCACATTAAAATGTCCAATACACTTAAATTCACAGAGAATTTTATGTTTGGTTAACATCAAACTTCAGTAGCAAGTGTCAATAAAAAATGAATCTCTTCCTCAATTTAATTATTGATTTTAATCTTGCCCAACTTAAAGCTAGTTTGTTAGACACTTTTCTATTATTTATTAACAGAGACATAAATATAAGCTTTATGTTCTCAAACTCACACTTTTTGTGACCTGCTGCCTGAACAACTATTTCTAGGTGGTAAAACATATGTGTTTTTATTTAGTATGAATAGTAGAGAGGAGAAGAGAAAACAAACATTTTTACAATAAATATGGTATGTTTCTTAGCAATTTAGTTGATAGATATTGATTTCATAGCTGGATAAACTCACAGCTGGACCTGCAGGAATATTAAAGTTAGCTATAATAATTTTATTTCTATGATCACAAAGTGATATTAACAAGATATAAATATACATGCTATTGGTCACTGTGATTTCTAATTATTGAAAACACAGTGATTTGGAGCTTAAAACTTTACACCACACTTTCAAAATATTCTCTCTCTCCCACCCAACACCCATCCTGTGAGGGGAGTTAGAGCAGTGTTATTCTTCTCACATTATTAGCGAAGATACTGAACTTACATCTTGAAATGTAAATTTATTGTTACATTTAAAATCTGTTTATATAAAGAAAAATATATAGAGAACAGGTCAACAAATTAGGATAAATGAAGATTTTAGGTTAAAATGAGTCCTATTAAGATTTTCACAAAGCACTGCAATTTCTCCCATGTTTCTTTAACTGAGAAAGAGAACATTTTGGAAAGTGAAATAGAGGACCGATTTTTAGAGAAATGAAGATAGGAGCACTGGACAGGCAGACATAATCACTATTTTAGAAAGTACTATAATACCTATTTTAGAAAGGTTTTTTTTATTTCTTTTTGGCAAAAACCACAGGATTTCTCTGCAAATGCTCCTCGTTTTCACAGCCATGATATGCAGAGGCAATCTGTTATTTGCTTTGCAATGTGTAGTCAAATGCAGCACCAGGCTCTACAAGAGAAAGCAGAGGTGCAAATCTAAGCTTTCTGTAGCTCCTCTATTCCAATTAGCACTTTCCAGCATATTCATAATGGTCACCTAACATGACATTTGAAAATGCCACTGTTTAAAATAACAATACGAAATTAAAAGTTAATATTAGGAACAGCTTTATAAAACACTTCTCCCTGTGGTTCAACAATGCATTCATTGGGTGGCAGAGGACACAGAGTATTCATTTATTTAGAATGTTTTTCCGCTATCAGCTCCAATTCTGAATGTCTGCAATTTGCCACTGCACTCTACGACACACAAAATCCAGAAAAGAAAACTAGCATAAGAATGCGCAGGGCATTACTTATTTATATGTAAAACCTTTATTCTATTTTGTTATTTTAGATTAAGTCCCCTTTCAATTCTATTCTCTCAGGGAAGCATTAACAGTTTGAGCTCAGCGTGAAAGCCATCAAACACTTGAGCAGAAATTTAGATTGGGCAATTCTGCCTGGCGAAGTAGAAAAGGCATGTGGCATGGCCAGGAACAGAGCGGCTTCTGGGAAGGCAGATGTTTTCATAGCCTGTCTTCTAGTGAGAGCCTCAGATACCTACACTTACATCTCTGGACGTACTTAAAGGCTGTGCAAGAGAAAGAATGCTCTTTTACCGAGAACATTAATACACATATCTATCTTCAATGAAAGTAAAGGATTGGAAATGGCCAGTGTAGTTTTTAAAGCAACGATTACAGTTAAAGACAATGATAGCCTGAAACTCGCACATGTGCCTGGGCTGCCCGGAAGTCCGGATGTCCACCCTGATCTTTGTAGCTGGCCAACACGTTGTGTGGCCACAGCAGGTACATAACCGAGGAGCTACATCTAATAGGAGGCAAAGAGAGGCAGGGGAATTACAAAAGAAATCCTGAGTCCACTTGAAGATGACATTTTAATAGGAGTCCACACTAATGGGTGTCTTTAAATTTGTGTTTTTATAGCTTTTTTTTCAGAAGGAAATAGTAAGGTTATTATAATACGCCATGATAATGTTACGTTAAAATAAACTCCAAGCTGGTAGCACATTTGCATTTTATGGACTGATTTTCATGACTAAAACTATAATTGCTGCTTTTTCAAGAGAATGGCTACCCATAAAGTACCAGTCGCCTCCCAATAGGCCCCTTTATAAGCTCCGTCCCATTAAGGATAATTGAAATATTTGCCACCAGCATTTAATTGATATGATTATAATTTTTATGGAATGTTTGAAGACAACTTTTACTATAACCAGTGTGTTTCTCATGTACAAGAATATTTTCCCCATCATTTATGATTTAAATAGGCTCCCTGTCTTTCTGCAAGGGGCAGAGAGATGGTTCGTTTATTAAAAATCTCTCAACCCGCACTCAGACATAAAACCAAAATTGTGGACTCCAGTTTTCCTCCTTGTATAAAGGAGGAATGTATAAATACCTACGGGTAATTGGGAACATCATCAGCGAGAATGATTCACACCCACATGCTCATGCCCGGATGCGTTTCAATGAGCTGGATCCAAATTTTTTGTTGTTGCTGCTAGCAGCAATTTGGTGACTGAAGACTTCAAGTCCTGATAACAATATTTTATATATATATATGACGTGTGTGTGTGTGTTTGTGTATGTGTCTTTTAAAGCAACAGTCCGGTCAGACTTTGGGTGACCTTGAATATTTGACATGAAAAAAATCCTTTAGATAAATAGGTACATAGACAGCCTGTGAGTGCATGTGTATTCCAAATATTTTACTAGAAAATACACAAAACAAATTGACCTATTTTACTTTGCATTTCCCCCAAACATTCAGATGCAAAATAAACAAAAGTGAGGAACAGATTGTGCAAGTGTAGATGTTAGTAAGTCGATGGGAAGAAGGGAATACAGAAGAGCTTAATGGAAGCATAAATCTTGCAGCTAAAAGGGATCTCAAAAGACCACTTAGTCAAGCCCCCCATCTCCAGACCGCTCTCTCCTCTGCTGTCCTTGTTTGCGGTAAGCAGAAGACCAAGGAGGACTGGGGACTTGCTCAGGGCCACAGAAGCAGAGGTGAGATGGAAAGGAGGATACAACTGACACATGGTGGAAACTCCAGAAATGTTCTTGGAGTAAGTAAATGGATGAATGAATGAATGAATAAATGAATGATCAAAGGAATCAATGAATGAATAGATGAAGCAACAAAATAGTTAGATTTTCCTGTTTTCTCTTGGGCAAATTGCCTAACTTCTGAAAGTCACATCCCCTGGTTGATAAAAAGGCAAATTACACAGGAGCTCTGCAGCCTTCAGATCGAAGTGTTCATGTGGGTGCACTAAGTGTGTATGTCTGGACGGTTCTGCACGCACAGGAGCTGTGATGATTACTGCACTCTTTTGGAAATGAGGGCCAAAGACCCACTCAGCGAGCTGTCTGCATGCAAATACATCTGAGGGAGAAAGGGGTTCTGTGTCAGACTTTTCCTCCCCTTAACTCCATGTCTAGAGGAGGTGATTGGCCATCACCATCTCCTTCAAAATATCTATGGGCACATCCTCTAAGAAAGTGTAACACAGTTCTCCAGAAGGAGCTGTGCGTTCTTTTAAGGTTAGCACATCCTTCTCTCCTACCTCTCTGGAGTGGCTGCCTAATTTCAGACAATTGCATGCTGTGCAGAGAATCCAATTCTGTCCCCACCCCTCCTGCCCAGCAGAACACCTCATAGAGAACGTCCAGAGACACTCTACTTCCCACCCAGACACTTCTATCAAGATCAGAGCCACTCACTGAATAGGTTTCTCACACCCTAAAACAGACCACCCTAGCTCCCTCCATTCTCTTGGCTCTACCTCGCTGGAGGAAGGAGTGTGCTGTAAGCTTCCTGTGTGAACAGGGCCCGGGCCTGGGTAGGCAGGCTGCAGAGCTGCGGCTGCCTCTGAGCCAGCTGGAGTGACACCCACCTGACTCCTCCAGCATTTCAATCGAATATGCGTGGCGCTGGGGTTGCCTATATTATCCGTGTCAAAAAACTAAAAAGTCTTCTCTTCTCCAACTTTCATTGCGGGGCTTCAAAAGCCTTTTGAATTTGCATCTTCCTCTCGGGGAGATGTAGCTTACAAACATTTTTGCCAGGCTTGCTCCATTAATTTCTGCGGAAAATGCACCCCCTGCTGTGAAGATGACAGTCTTCAACCTTGGTGTTTTTACAGGATGTCCCTCCCCAGGGAGCAGCCGGCACCATCCTGGCTTCTTCCCCACCAGGACTCCACCGCCTGCTGGGTAATCAGCATTGTGAGCTGCGAGGAGAGACCCAGAGGGCTGAACCCGCGCCCCTCCTCAGAGCCCAGGAAAAGGAGACATCAAGCTCTGGGAGGTAGCCTGGGTTTTAAGTGATCACCTACATTCCCTTTGAAGGGTCATTCACCGATGCCTACACTCGCTCAATTACTAGGGGCGCTCAGTGCTTTTTTATATACTAGAGAGCTTTAACTTAAGATAATCCTCATCATACCTATCAAGTATCTCCCTCCAATTACTTAGATTGAGTCAGGAACCAAATTCACTTTGTAATGATTATCTGACTTGGGGAGAGCTGATTTTCTATAGCTCTGGGCTGACGCCACTGACAAGGGCACAAAAAGGATTATTTTTCAGCAGTTTCCACCCCAGCTAAATCAGCAGATAATGGCATCTATGATGCAGAGTGATTCTGACCTAAAACCCCTCTCAGTATTAATGTGTCTCCCATCTCACACATGCCATAGGAGCAAAAATATTCCACAGGCATTGCCACTGTCTCCAGCTAGCAAAAGGACGGGCTTGGGCATTCTTGATCTTTAGGCTTTCAATCAATGCACAGCAATTGCTCAATAAAACCCCAGCACGCAACTCTGCTTTTTTCTTCCCTGCATTTTTATGAACAGCACCAGCTAATCAATACAGAGACGGAGAACTCATCCGAATGACTCTGTAGGCCCTTCTGAGGGTCTGCATGGGCCCAAATAAAGACACAACCCTTCTGAGTGCGCAGGGCGGGCAGAGGCTGCGGTTCCCTGGCACAGGGGCTTATTCCAGGAGGAGCAGGTGCCTGCTTCCTGGCAAAGCTCCGGAGAGGAGCGCAGGCTTGGGTACACAGACATATTAGGTTAAAAATCCATATGTTCTCACAGAATTAAACCGAGATGGGTGTATGGTTTCTTTTTGAGGATTACATTGTTATCCATGTTGAGATATTAATTGCACAATAATTTGTTTAAAACGGTGTTTTTTTAAGCCCTTGGAGTCTAGCGTCTCTTCAGTGGCCAAGTTGTAGGTGGATGACCATGTAAGTTAGGCAGGGGCAGGGGTGCCCTGACTCCAATTGGACCAGAGAAAGTCAAATGTATTCTGTTTTGCATATCAGATTTCCATGTAATGAAGAAAAGTGGGAAATCAGTGGCCAGAAAGATGGAAATCCTCACGATCATATTTGGAGTGTGGCATGGGGTAACCAGTCAATGTATATTCACTGGATAGATGAACAAAACTATTCAGTTTGTAAGTGACTTATTTCTTAGGGTTATCTTCTAGTCTTTCACAGTGTATCATTATTAACTGCCAAAATGTTTTGTGCACTGTATTTTTAAATTGAGCATATAACCATACTCTATCTATATATATCAAAGGCTAATATGCTAAGTGTCCGACTGTTCGACTGGTCGCTGTGATGCTCTCTGACCACCAGGGGGAAGACGCTTAACACAGGAGCTGCCTTGAGGTGCACTGGCCATTTACAGAGAAATAGGACTGCAGACCTGGCACCCACAAAGCAACACTCGGCTTCCCCCAAGTGGGACACAGGCCCCACCACCACCCTGGAGTGACAGCCCACCAAATCACAGCCAACACTGCTGAGGCCCCATGGCACAAAATGCAACCCACAGCCCAGCCCACAAAGGGTTGTTGTGGGCACCGGTAATGACATCACGTAGCAACCGGCTTCCTCTCCCTAGTGACCACTAGCCTCAATGCAGTTTTTTCAGCCCAGGAACATGACTTGCTTTATAGCCAGGTGCAAACATTTCACACTTTAACCAAATGTCTGTGAAGTGTTTTCCCATGCCTCATCTCATTTGATCCTCACAGAAGTCCTGGAGTAGGTAGATAGGAGACTCAGTAGAATCCTATTTTCTTCTCATTAGCCAGAAAACTGAGATTTAGAAAGTTTAGAAACTTGACCCTACTGAAAAAAGTAAGAAATGGTGAACCTTGAAAAGACTTCAGGTTTTCTCACTGTGCAGAATATAGTCAAACACTGCTGCAGTTAAATATTTTACCCTTTGTTCTCCCTGTGTGATCTACAATAATAATCTGCTTCATGTCGATATTTACTGCTGTGTTGCTGACAATTACCTGAAAGAGAAGTTGAGTTGCTTCACTGGGCTGGAAAAAGTTTAGCTAAATCAGAAAGCAGGTCTCATTAAGCAAGTTTACTCTCTCTATATAAAAGGCTAAGTTGACTCGCGCATGCATGATACATATAAAGCTCTCACTGGCGCCAATCACATGTGTATGTTTCCATCTGTCATTGTTGATCATGAATTTGGTTGACACTTCTATTATAGAGAAAGGGCGAATAGCGATATTAAAATATTTCCTCTAATTAATTTCCTTTCAATGTGCATGAATCCGTGCACTGGGCCACCTGTACATATATATTTGTATACACACATGCAATTATATAATTACACTTGTGACAATGGGTAAATGGCAAGAACGATAAGTTGAAAATAAACAACAATAGGCATGTGTTGTCCTATTGGTGAATATTAACCACAACATTCCAATGGACTCAAGAACAATGGCTTTGTTGGTGCCAGGTAGGTACTAGACTTATCAGGGGGATCACTTCATAAATTATATAAATGTCTAACCACTGTGCTGAACACCTGAAAGTAATATAATATTGAATGTCAAGAGTAAGTGAAAAATTAAAAATAACAATTACTTTGTTATTCAACAATGATCTCAGTCAATTGGAGGCTGTGACAAACATTTATATGAATATGCTGAAGGATCCTTACTTTTATTTGAAACTTTGACCTTTTATTCATAACAGATATTTTGCATTAGTTTTTATTTTAAATTATTTTATTTAAATATTGTTCATCTCAGTGACTAAATTTTTGGCACCTGCCCCTTACATACTGTCTCAGTTATAAGCAGGATTAAGCAAAGTTATGTCTATGTCAGCCAAATACATAACTATCTCTCTCTTCTATTACAACCAGGGTTTGTGCAGGCTCTTTCTAAAATGTATTAACTCATCTAATTCTCATAACAAGTCTATGAAATAGGTACTATTATCCATTTTTTTCTGCAAGAAACTGAGGCATAGAGTATAGCTAAATTTCCAGAACAGATACAATGAGTAGGTGTAAGAGCTCAGATTCAACCCAGGCAGGCTGGCTCCAAGGTCCATGCTCTTAGCCATTATGGGAGATGACCACCCAAAACATAATGAATCCAAACAGCTCCCCACCCCTAATAACTTCAAGAACAAGAACATGCCTCTTCTACTTCTGTATCTGGAGGATTTTCTGCCCCTTCTCCAGCCACCACAGGTCACCCCTCCTGAACTCAGGGCCTGTCTGCTCAATAGCATCTGTTCTGACCTCCTCAACCAGGGAGGAGCCTGGAGAAATGTCCACGGTGGGGGCTCTTTCTGGCTCTTCCATTCCTGCTCTCTACTTCCTGCAAACTCACCCTGTGTTCTGTGTGAAACCAAGGAAAGCACCCTGTTCTGTCGGCGTCATACTTTGCCCCCGGGTCAAGTTCTCCATCGCCTGGCTTTCTTCTCTGAGGGGCCCTTTCACCCTCTGCCATAGTACTACTGCCCTATCATGTCTCTTCTTCTTATCTCTACTCTCATCTTTCTCAAGCCCTTGTCCAAAAGTCTCCTACCTCCTCTCCTAACTCGATGGCTGTGTAAGTAAATAAACCAACCCTTGTGTGTGTCAGATTCTTGGACAGATGCCTGGGCAGGCAGCCAAGGGCCTCATACATCCAAAAGCATTGCAGGCTGAGCAGGCACCTCCCTTACAAAGGCTTGACGTTAGGTGAGATTAAGGTCATTAGCAAGATATGAACCCAGGTCTTTACAAACCAAATTCAAAGTTTTGCTGGTTTGTTTCTTTGTTTGTGTATTTGCCTTGCTTCACCACAGCTGCATTTTAATACCCAGCACAGCAGCCCATACAAATACCAGTTCTGTGGCTGAAGGGAAGGGTGAATGACTCTTAGGTCCTGAATTTTCAGAGACTGCTGCATAATAATGCTCCAAATAAAATAATAAAGCCATATTTTAACAATAATAACAAAAAATTAACCCAGAAATGTGGTAATCTCTAACAAAGTAGATGTGGGATTTGAGATTTGAACTGAACTGTCCATTTGTTTGTATTGCATCCTGTACTATCTAAATTTATGCACTTCAACTAGGTTGATAAACTTAGACTCCAGCTTTCTTTTTCTTTTGGAGATAGTATTTTTATGAATTACTACACACAAAAAGCATTGCTTCAAGTCCTCCTAAGTTTACAGTATGGAAGCTCATCAGGCAATTTATCATGCCGGTCCAGGAGTGATGCTGAGAAATCAATATGCAATGCCTGCTCTGCGTTAGTTCCCAGCAGTCGGTGCTAACCGGACCTTGCTAAAATTATGTCAATTTTTTAAAAAAAGGAAAACTAAGCAAATTATGCAGTAAATGAAAAGAAATCAATGGTGTCAAAAGATATGATAATAACTGGGGAATACAGTTATTTCATGTCTAAGAGGCAAAATTTATGGTATTGGATACAACTTTTCACCTTATCACGTCTAGTGTTGCTCTTTGTTAGGCGTGCTCTGTATACAGGCTGGTAAAACATGCAGGTTTTTTTCTAAGCCAATTATTACACAATATTAAAAGAACACAAAGTAGCAATAGCAGAGACTTTATCAAACCATATTACTTTGGGATGATTAATGTTGATATATTTCTAAAGAGAGCAATGTTAAAGAAGTTTAAGTCTAAGATTTTGGAGAGGGAAATTCTTGGTACTTAACTTTCAAATGGAAACCTGGAAAGGCAAATGCTTCCATCCACCCCCATCACTATGGAGTCATATGTCTCTACTCTTCTAGGAGTTAAAAAATTTAGGAGTCATTTTTTGGGGGGATGGGGATGCGGGGGAGAGTTTGTTACTGACTCACAAGAAATCTCCTAAGGCTAATTTCAATGCCCAGTCTTCCCTTTCATAGTGACAACAAAAGTGTGCTTCACAAGTTAAAACAGCTTATCCTCAAGTGTGCGGTGGGAAACACGTACACCAGTTTGATATATATTTGTGTGTAGAAAGGCTGGGGACATTTACAAAGAGAGCTTTGAAACAATAAAAGCCTAAATGTTCTCTATCCTCCAAATTTATTATCTGCAAAGACCCAGCAAACTGAAAATGACAAAACATATTTTAAAACATTTTCTCAATATGTGAGCTAATTTATTATATAGTTGGAAATTTCGGACTTGATCTCTAAATAATTTATTGAGCAAAAAAAAAATAGAGAGAGAGAGAACTCATGGACATGGACAGCAGTGTGGTGGTGAGCGAGGTGGAAGAGGCACAGAGGGGATAAATGGTGATGAAAAAAATAAAATAATGTAAAAAATAAAACAACAGTATATAGAATAGTTCCTATTGAATGCTTTTTAGAGTCTCTCATCGTTGAAGCTTCTTTCATTTTCTCTGCTAGTGAGTCTTACACTGTGAATTGCTAGAAAGGAGACAGTCACATGTTTGAAGAAAAACATTTCATTACCTCCTGTGCTATGTTCTGAGCTGAACCATATCTACTAGAGATACACTGGGCTGTGTATAGTAATCAGATTTAACTATAAAACAGGAAGGTTCTGCTGTTTTCTTGTACTGTATGTGTGTATGAAATAACTCTGGAGCTAATAATTAAGTGGTGTTTTAAGGGGACAAGTATAAAGATAGCAAGTCCCAGGTATAACAGTTTAGTCAAGTAGAATTTTATGAACTGTTTACTTTTGGATGAACTGTTCACTTTAAGGGAAATTTAAAAGTAACAAGAAAAGCAACAGACAAAATAGCTCTTCACTTAATTACTCACAAGGATTTTCTGGAGTTGGTATTTAGTTGTACTCATGCAAGACTAGAGACATTTAGAAACAGCTTACAATTTTCCCATCACCTTTACTGTTCTGGACATGAACCAGGGCTGACTACTCAACTCAAATACTGTTCATGATTGTGCCTGCATCCAATTTCTCAGAATGAAAATATGCAAGTGTTGTTGTTTTTAAATAAAAGAATTAATGAACAAGTAACTTTAAGATTATTTATTATAAATAAGCTATATTTCTGTCTGAATAGCAACATCATCAGGTATTTAAGCCAAAGCTGGAATATTGTTGTCTAATAACATATAAAAGTAGGATGATCACAAGTCATTATATATATATATATATATATATATATATATATATATATATGAAGAGAAAGAGAAGATTGAGTGGTCTGACTCTGAGGTTGTAATACAGCATATTTCAGTTCAAATATAAGCAAGATTATATTTCACCATTATGTCAGTACACATAACATTGTATCACTCCAAATCAAAAATTATGAACACAGAGAGCAAACCAATGAAAGATTTTTGTGTGACAATTGAGAGTGACAATAGAGCCATTTGACTGGGAAAAAAACACAAAACTTTTAATTGTTTGGATCTAACACCTGTAGCTCAATCATTTATTAATCTTACAAAGATAGTGACTAATTTATAAATGTACTTAAAAATTATGACATCCAACCTGACATCTTAGATTTACAAACTAAGATACCAAAAGGAAGCAAAAGGCAAATTTGCATAGGAGGAGGCAAATGGGTTCATTGGAATCAAAAGAGGTTAGTAAAATGCAGTGACATATCCAAAACCTATATTTGTAAGGAAAGCTGAGGATACCACGTGAAGAGCACGTCGCATCAATGAGTGCACAGGCAAAATGCTGGCAAAAATGCAACACTTGTAAAAAGCTGAAAGTCAGGTTGGAATGATACAAAGATAGGCAGCCACATACGGACTTGGCAGCAATACGGGGTGAGAAGCAGATCTACGATTTCATTTATCTGCTCTAGATCCTCAGCAGGCTGGCTGGAGAAAAACTCTCCTGCTAATGTGTCATGCTACACAAATGAGTTGCTAAAGAAAGCAAGGGAACTGCAAAGGGAGGGTGAGGAGAGCGCGACACAGATGGTGGCCCGAGACGCGGGATCCGTTGTAGCAGCTTAAGTTGATGGAATTCCCATCTGCGATGATACACACAGAAATAAAAACTGCCCTGCTTGTCCTCTATTGTGTAAAAGGAAATGCAGATAATTTAAGCACATTTGCAATAGATAGAGACAGGATGGATAAGGGAAATAAGAGTAATAAAAGCAGTGTTCTAACTAAAAAAAAAGTGGTTTTTTTTCATTTAAATTTTTTATTGTTGAAAGTATGACACATGTCTCCTTTTTCCCCAGCTGCTCCCATCCCCCAGCACATGCCCTCACACCCCTACTGTCTGTGTCCATTGGTTATGCTTATATAAATAAAGAATGTATTTTATTCTTTTTTAAAAATCCTGACCCGAGGGTATTTTTCCATTGATTTTTAGAGAGAGTGGAAGAGAGAAACACTGATGTGAGAGAGACACAGCGATCAGTTGCCTCCTGCATGCCCCCACCAGGGCCAGAAGCTGCAACCAAGGTGCATGCCCTTGTTCAAATCCAACCCGGGACCCTTCAGTCCACAGGCCGACGTTCTATCCACTGAATCAAACCAGCTAGGGCAAGAAGTGATGTTTATAAAAAAAGTAATTTCACATTACATTTAAAAAAATAAATGTGATGACAGACTACAACTTGATATAGAAACAAATAATGTTATTGATTGTAAAGTCTAAATTATTTACCCTGGAAAATCTTTACAATATAAGGCTCTTGAACATGATAAAAGTACTGAAAATAAGTGTTATAATCCAATGACACAGAGATCACTAACTTGTCTTGTTAGACTAAAATCACTTGTATCACAAACATTTAAAATATACATATTGATGCTAATGAGTCTTCAACTTATTTATTTCTACCCTGTTCCTTTTGTTTCAGACCCAGGATCATAATCTCCTGTTTTACTCTGTGCTCATTTCTGTGATCCCTCATTCATTCACACTTAAATATTTTTAAAGGAAGGCATTTGCAACTTGAAGTATATTTTCACTCAATGTCATTATTTTTTGTATTCCATTACTTTTTTTTATCCATTGAACCAAGACTATCAGTGTAATATATATCTATCATACTACATCTAAGAAATGTATACCTTGAATAACTTGGTTTATACCATAAATAGTATAAAACTGAACTAAAGTTTACATCAGTAAACCTATACTTGTAGAAACATTATTTAGTTCCCAGTTGTCACATAGAATAGAACAATTTTTCAGTTTTTATATAAAGTAGACGGGAGGAAAATTCTGAACCTATCTAAAGTTAATTCAAATAAAGCAAGATCTATTACTTTTCCTTAAAATGGCACCAATAAAAGTTTTGGGGAGCAGTACCAGGAGTTCTTATCATATGAATCAGGGATATAACAAAAGAATTAAATAAAATAAAAGTATTGTGATACACGTCCAACATTTTTATAAAAAAGAAAAACAACTGGACAGAAATTTCAGAGGAATATTTTACTTCAACCTGCATGTGTTTGGGACAAGTATTTCACATCATGATCAACTGTTTCCTAAACATCAATATTAGAATGTGTAACAGCATGTTCTGTCTCAAGTATGAAATCAGAAAGCCTTATAAAATGCATAAACTACATAATTGCAGATGGCTTGTTTTCTGATATAGAACAAGCTGAGTGATTTTAAATAGTTATTACAATTACAATCTGACTGTGAACTGTTCTTCCTCCTACATTCCCAAGAAATTCTAGTATTAGAATAATGGATTCTCAAGGAATAAATTGCATACACACAATCGGCTCCTGAAAAGTGTAGGCGGTTCACACACAGCGTGATGCAAGCACACTGGCATATAGCTCCTTGCAACAACATTGCCCTTAAACTCCACGAGACTCAGCCTCCTTGCATATGAGCATGGTCCTCTCATGTGGTTAAGTGGAGATGAAGAACGTGATTGCTTGGAATAGGCCACGGCATGTAGCATGTAGGCTGTGTCTGATTCAGCGTCTACTAGTACAGGTAAAGTGTGGAGTCAACTCCGGAGTTTCAGAAAAGGCATTTCATATGGGGAAAAGGTCATTCCCCAACGCAAAGCAAGAGGCTCAGTGTCACAGAAGAGCTTAAAGCCATCTTCTGTGGCCCAGCCTGACACTGTGATGGGACGTGCACACCTAGTAGATTCCTCACATGAACTTCTGTCTGGTGCTCACTGACAATGTTACTATGAGGTGGTGGGAAAAAATCATAACTTCACGACCATCCTAAGGCTTTGGGCATATTCAATCGTGTTGTCGACTATAAAATCTTACTTTTTAAAGCAAAACTTCTATGGAATCTAGAATTCTGGTGGGAAAGAAATAAAACATATATAAATATTTCTGTATTTTGTGTAATACTAAAATTATTCATTGGGAGGGCTTGGCTTTATCTGACTACCTTTTTGGAATGACTTTAATTTTAAATTTTTGGAGGAAAGAAATTTAAGAAGAATTGATAAAAATATAATTGCTAAGGAGACATACTTTTGTTTTCTAGGACTCTTATGCAACAAAATACTTAGTGGATCACTCTCCGAGGATTATATTAGTCAATCTAATATATCTAAACAAAAAATTAACATTTACAATAAGCATATGAACTCAACAAGTTTTTATTGTTTTCTTTTTCTCTCAATACATTTAATGTTTACCCAATTAAATAATATGATAGTGGAAAATTATTTTTAAAAAGGATGCAAAATTTTCATTTACTTTTTAACGTTTAAACTGAGTTTTTTAAAAAATACATTTATTGTTGAAAGTATTACATAGGTCCTTCTTTTTCCCCATAAAAATATTATTAAAGAAATGAAGTTGAATTCATATTTTAGACCATGTACAAAAATTAACTTAAAGTGGATCACAGTCACAAATGTAAGTTTTAAAGCTATAAAACTTAAAAAAGTGGGGATTTTCTTGGGCTAGACAATAGTTTCTTAGAACATCAAAGTACCAGTGACTTTGTAACTGGATTTTGTCAAAATTCAAACACTTATGCTTTAAATAAAAATATCAAGGAAATGAAAAGACAACCCAAGGAATTACAGAAAATTTTTGCAAATCATCTATCTGCTAAGGAATTTTATCTAGCATATGTAAAGTATTTGTACAACTCAACCAAGATGAGATATGTATGCTTGATATGTAGACAAGTCAGAATAATGCAAAATGTTTGCTTAATATGGAATAGTAGTTTGATTAATGTAATCCAATACATAGAAATTGCTAGTACTGGGAGCATAGACATAAATAAGATCCAGTTCCTGCCTTCAAGTGAAATACCAGCTCATGAGGCAAAAAAGGAAACCAATAGGCGCTGTGCAATGTAAAATGAATGTCATAATGACAGAACCACTGAACAGAGATACGCTGAATGAGAACTTGACTCCGCTTGGAAAATGAGGTCAGTGGTAGTTTCCCAGTGAAGATGCCACCTGAAATATGTCTCAAAAAAGAAAATAGAAAACCACTGAAGAACAACTGTCTGCTTCTGGGAATATTTGAGTTGCAGGGACCACATATACCATTCTGTCTTAAACAGCTGTAAAACCAGGCACAATATTTGAAACAAGAATTTCAGACATTTTTTGAGCATAGCAGTTTAATCCCTGAAACAAACAAAATGATGAGGTGAATATGAAGATTATCCCGATTTAATGCCTGTTTCCAATTCACAGCACAGAAGGAGGAATGCAAAAAGAGGCCCACCATCTCACTGAGAAGAGGAACCAAGAAATGAGGTCAGAGTCAAGGGCAGCTGTAACATGCAGGGCAGAGTCCAGGAGAGGACCCTGGGGATCTGCAGTTGAGCCCCTTCCTCTTTTTAAAAAAATATATTTTATTGATTTTTTACAGAGCGGAATAGAGAGGGATAGAGAGTTAGAAACATCGATGAGAGAGAAACATTGATCTGCTGCCTCTTGCACACCCCCCTACTGGGGATATGCCTGCAAGCAAGGTACATGCCCTTGGCCGGAATCGAACCTGGGACCTTTCAGTCTGCAGGGGATGCTCTATCCACTGAGCCAAACCAGTCAGGGCGAGCCCCTTCCTCTTGAATGAAGTTTTAATCTGTTTATTCTTAAGAAAAACTACCATAAGCCAGGAAAACAAAAACAAAAAAAAACCTACTCCAAGGCAAGAGTATTACCACTGGACCTTCCAAGAGATCACTCAGGGGGAAGAAGATCTTGTGTTACCAACAGCTAGATGGGAAGGTATCATAATACATGGAGAATTTCTTAAATGAGGTTCCATTTTAATATTGAGGCTGGTAGTCTTAGATTAAAATTACTTTGGACTCTCTCTAACAAAGTTTAAAAACTAATATAGAAAGGATCAAACCTACTCCAAGACACACAACTGTGTCAAAACAAAGGCCATCACTTTTGTTCTAAAGGAATACAACAAAATCCAGGATCCAAAAATTGTAATATTTTTAATGTCTAGCATCCAGTCCATAATTAGTAGGCATGCAAAGAAGCAGGAAAATATTTGTCATAAGTAGGAGAAAAATCAAGCAACTGAGTCAACAGATTCAGACAAGAAAGATAGAATTAGCAAGAAAGAACATTAAAGTCACTATTATAAATATGCTCCCTATACTTAAAGATATTGAGAAAAATACAAATATGAGGAGAATTGTGAGAAACTTGAAAAAGAAACTGAAATGGACTTCTAAAGGTGAAAGGTAAAATATCTGAAATAAAAAATAAATTGGATAAGATTAACAACAAAATCTTACTGCAATAGAAGATTAATGATACTGAGAATATAGTGGAGAAAAGAAAAACAAAGTGGAGGAAAAAGACTGAGGGAGAAACAAATCCACAGAGCACCCATGACCCGTGGAAGAGCATCAAACCGCTCAGCCTATGAGTCACAAAGCTCTAGAAAAGCGGGGTGGGAGGCACACAAACCATCTCAAGCGATTGTGGCTGACATTTTCCCAAATTTGAAGAAAACCATAATCTCCCAAATCATAGGAACTCAATAAATTTTAAACATAATAAATGCAAATTAGTGTGAACGTACTTAATGCCACTGAATTATAAACTTGCAAGTGGTTAAAATAGTAAATTTTATGTTGTGTATATTTAAAAATATAGTAATAATCTAGCCCTAAAAAAAAGAATAAATGCAAATAGAACACTGCCAAGGGACAATTGATCAAATTGCCAAATAACAATGGGAAAGATAAAAGCCCACTAACCAAAGAAAGAGACACATTGGGGGTAGAAGAAGAGAGGTGAGAATGGCGGTGGCCTCTGTAACAGAAATGCTGAAGGTCAAAGGACAAGCGACATCTTTACATTACAGGCAAGCATGTCAACGAAGACTTCTAATCCAGTGAAAGTATTTTCCTTACATGGATAAATAAAGTCATTTTTTCTAAGTAAACACAACCTGAGACAATTCATCACCAGCAGATATACACTACAAATTACAATGAAAGAAGCTTATCAAACAAAAGGAAAATGGAAACGATCCAGAAATTGGGGTGTACAGAGAAATGAAGAGCAGCGGAAATATTACATGGTCAAACAGAAAATATTTTTTTCTTTATTTAACCTCTATAGAAGATAGCTGACTATTTAAAATAAATATATTAATGATGTATTGTGGCATTTACAACACATGTAAAAGTCAAATGTAAGGCAGCATTAGCACAAAAAATAGGATAGGAAGTGAAGGGACAGTGTTATGTCTCCCAGCAATGTGTGAAGCTGTGTAATGTTGCTAAACGTAGTTGCTGATCATTTAAAAGGTATATATCGCAAGCCCTAAACAATTATTAAAACAAAAAGGAATGAACTGAAACTACTAAGCCAGTGATAGAGATAATATGCAATACTAAAATGCCCACTAATCCAAATTAAGGCAGAGAAAAAAGATAAAAGAAAACTAAGAACATCTGGTCAAATGGAAATATGCACTAAAATAATATTTTTTTACTCAACCATTTCAACAATAACATTGAATAGAAATATATACTTTTATAAAATATAAATATATAAATAAAAGTAGACTTTGATCAAAAGCCAGAGATAATTAAATTGTATAAAAAAGCAATAATGGTTTTTATAAGAAGCCTACAGGTAAATCATATCCATGGTGAAGGACTGAATGCTTTCTCCCTAAGATAAATAATAGGGCATGGTTGTTACTTTCTCCAGCTCTATTCAAATTTGTAGTGGGGGTCCTAGATTAGGACAAGAAGTAAAACTATGTTTATTCACAGATAAAATGCTTATGTATTCAATTATCCTATGGAATATACAAAATAATTCCAAGAAATAATGAATTTTCCAATGTCACAGAATATAGTATCAATATATCTATATCAATTGCATGTCTATGTATTAGCAACAAATTGGAAAATAAAATTTATAACGTGATACCATATAAAATAACATCAATATTATGAAACATGTAGAGATAAATTTAAAAAATATGTCTAAGAAGTTTATACTAAAAACAAAAGAATTTTTCTGAATACAAGACCCAAATAGAGATTAGGAGACTCAATATTGTATGGTCTCCATTCTTCCCAGATTAGTATTTTCAATGAAATTTCAACCAAAATACCAACAGGTTTTCAAGGGTAAAAGTCTGATTCTAAAGTTTATATGGCAAGGCAAGGAAACTTGCCAATATAATTTTCAAAAAGGAAAACAAAATTGGAAGATCTCCAGTACCTGATTTCAAGACTTACCTTAAAGCTACAGTAATTATGACAAATATGTGCCATTGGCATAAAGATAGATACACAGATCAATGGAACGGAATAGTTTATGGAAAGACCCACTCTGATAAAACCAACTGATTTTTGGCATAGTTCCAGGGAATTCAGTAAGGATAGAGTATATTTTTCAACATATGGTGGAGAAACAATTGGAAATCTCTATATAAAAACACTGACTCTTAACTTCATACCTTATACATCAAGTAATTTGATTTGAATCAAATCTAAATATAAAATCTAAAATTATATAACTTCTAAAAGAAAACATAAATATTTATGACCTTAGATTAGACAAAGATTTCTTCAATATGATTTGCAATGCCTAAGTCATTAGAAAATTGATAAACTACTTAATAAAAATGTAAAACTTGTGCTCTTCAAAGACAATAAGTAAGTGAAAAGGCAATAATAAGAAGATAAATAACTATACTTTTAAATGGGCCAAGTATTTGAACAGATCCTTTATTAAAGAAGATATCCCAATATCCATTAAGCACATACAATATTCAATTTCATTAGTCATTAGGGATATGGGAATTAAAACCATAATGAGATACCACTATATAACTCCCAGAATGACTAAAATTACAAAGACTGACAATACCAACTTTTGGTAAAAATGTGGACCAAATGAAAATGTGGAGCTCATTCAAATAAAAAATGGTATAAGCACTATGGGAAACAACTGGCCAATTTCTTAAAAGTAAATACATATTTACTATAAGACACAGAAATCTTACCTTCAAGATATTTACCCAAGGGAAATAAAAAGATATGTCTATACAAATACTTGTTCTCAAAATCGCCACAGTATCTTTATTCAAAATATCCCCCCCACAAATACAGCTTGAAGCAATGTATAGCTATAGTTATTTTAAATCTAAAAGAAAGCTATACAGTTGTAGTAAGAAAACTAAATAAAAGTAATTTTCTACCTCTACTTCACGCAGTAAGTAAAAAATAAAATTCACACCTAGAATCTGATATTTCTTATGTGTAATCTTTTACATTCAATTACGTTCTTCTGCACAGGCTATTAAAATGTGAGAATAATAACTTAAATTTAATGTTCTCTTTTAGAATCCTTACACTTATTTTTTCTTTGTAACTGAGCATGCTTTGAGCAACTGACATCTTTATTTTAAATACAACTCATGTCACATATAGAATACCTACCATGTCTTCCTACAAAGAGGAAATCAATGAAAATAGCATGAAGAGACCGAGTAAGCCTGTTTTTGATGAATTATGTCCTCAAAGATATACCCTGTATATGGTTCAAAATGTATTGATTACTGACAACTGTTTCTGTAATATCAATAATGCACTATTCCCTTGAACTTCCCCTGAAGTGAAGGGTTTAATCGAGGGAGCCCTAAACAATAAATTGACTACCAAGAAGGAGACAGAATAATAAAATTGACTCAAACTTCCAAAAATAAATAACAATTCTAAACTTGAGCAAAACATATTGACATCTGTGTTTGCTCTGCCTTTTTTTGACTTGTATCTTTCATAATAAGCTGCTTAAGGGAGGGATTATTACTTCACCGAGTTTAAGCCTCCATAGAGCCCATTGACATTTACCTTTCTACGTGCTATCCAATATTAAGAAATAAAAATGAATAGAAATAATTTTGAAATGCCACTTTCTCTATTTAAAAATTATTTTCTATTATAACATGTAAGCTTTGAATAAATTCTTTCTATTAGGTATAATTCACACTCTCTTGTGTTTTGTTTCATCACCAATTCAGTTATTGAGAGATTCCAACACTTTTAAAGACTTTCTCTAGAGAAAGAATATCCCTGTTTGATATTCTATTAGATGGATATCATTTCTCTATTAAATGTCCAGATAAAAAATAAATTACTCCAAAGCAAGAGGTGAGCTATATAGAGTCATATTCTTTTCAAAATTTCTATACCATTCTATTGATAGTCTTGAATTAAATTTCTTAATTATGCAAAAAATGCAGTGTTATTAAAATGTTTTAAGCAATTTATGTAAACTTAAAAATTCTTAATGTTATTCATTCAAAATATTTTCTAAATCATTTTAATCAGTTTTGAACAATCTGTTTTATACATTTTAAATTCCAAATGAAGATCTACAATTTCCATAATTATAACTATGACTGTCATTTGTTAATATAATTATTTGACAACATATAACCTCAGTACCAGTATTACCTATCAGTTCTTTCAACCAGATCCCATCGTTCCATCTTGCTCACAAGGTTATTATAACAAACCTCTATTATGTTAGCTTACAATCCACACTGCTGCTTTGTCAGTCTAAAAACTATTTTTAAAAAACCTACAAATTCTAACAAAATTTGTTCTGGCAGTTCTGCTGCTTTTCTAAGACCCCATTAATCACTAGTTCACTCCTCAGTTTTAAAGTCTTAAGTGCCTTATCTATGTTATGTCAAGATCAAAACAAATCAGTAAAACTTGTAATGAATAGGTTAATGGTCCAGGGCTCTCAAGACGATCTAGGGATGGACTGAGGTTTCGTACATCAGTGATCACAAAGCTGGCCTTGGCATCTGACAGGGTTCTGACCTCAGCTCTGTCACTTATTAACTGTGTTTTCACTCTGTCAATCTTTCTTGGTGTCAGTTTTTCCAACATGAAAATTAGGGAGGATAGTTAGTGAATGATGATTAAAGAAAATATACCACACAGTGTCCGTAAGATTTTTCCGGTAGAGAAGTGCCCAGTGAACACGAGTTACTTTACTCCTTGCCACTATTTAGAAAGATCATTCCACTATTTAATTCTACATCTGATTTCAACTGTTGAGAATACCTCCATTTTTTACTCCTTTTTTTTTTTATCAGATTCTCTTCTTGAGACAACCTGGTCATTAGTATAAAATTTATTCTGTTAATTAAAAAATGTCAATAAATATATATTGAAAGAACATAACCTATGTTATATGTAGGCAGCCAGATAATATTTAATTTCATTATAATTTGAAAAGACTGAAATTTCTTGTTGGTAAAAAGTAACTTATTTATCTAATAGTCCCAGTTAAACTTTGAAATAGTGGGTCTTAAAATATGTTTCTATGGGATTTAATTCTTTATAAACCTTTGCCAAATGTTACTCAGACATCTTTTTTATCAAATTTGAAATATTGCCAGATTAAGACCGTGGCTTAGCAGGTATGATGTGGGGATGTTAGAAATGTCATCATTTCTGAAGCGAATTATTGTATCTCCTAATATCTGCCCTTCAAGTCAACTGCACCGGGACACAGCACTTGCCATTGGCATCTGCCGACATAGGTATTAAATACCTCATGTGTAACAGGTAAAACCAGCCGGTTTTATATACATTACTTGCATTCATCTTCACAATCCCACACTGTAACTTAGTTTTATTCCCATTTCACAGGAAAGGAATTTGAAGAGCAAAGGTATTCATTAACGTGCCTGCAATCTGGAGCGAGAAAGTAACAAGTGGCAGAACCACATTTCAAACCCAGGGTCCTCTGATCACTGTGCCTAGAGTGTGATATACAGAGCAAGGGATATAGTCTTATATACAGAGCAATGACTTCGTAAGGTAACAGCTGGTTGCTACATTTATTGTGGTGACCACATCGTAAGATATATCAATGTTGAACTACTAAGGTGAACACCTGAAACTAATATAATATTGCATGTCAACTATAATGTTAAAAAAGAGACTATTGTGCAATTCTGCTAAGACTTAGAACATTTTTATTTTGGAGAAGGAGATTAGCTCAGGACTTAACTCATAAAAAATTCAGGTGTCTCAGTGACTTATGGGGTAGTTAGTTGGACTAAGACATGCTTTTCCTGTCAAACCATGAAACATAAACAAATATATATGGAGTCAGGACAGAACGGCGCTCTGATGAAAGATTAGTAATCTGCTTGCTGCTATACACCATTTGCAAGACACCATCTTTTTGTAGTATTTTTTGGGGGGGGGTAAAAACTACTCTTTGATTCCATGTTACTTAATTAAGCATCCTTTAACCTCCTCTCTTGTTTGTCAACTGCTAAACTTCTGCATATGGTTCTTCATTAATTTAAGAGTTTTGGCAACTGGCTCTCCCCATCCAACCACCACCAGGTTAGATAACATGATCTGGCCTCTTTGTTTCTTGATAGTCACATTTCCAGTGACCTTTTCCTCCTCCCACCTCAGCCACCCACTCTCAGGGCCAGAAAACAGGATATCCGTGCCTGCACCTCGGCTTTGGAGTGGTACATGAAGACATCCTGCTCTCACCCCAGCTTCTCTCCACCTACCCTGTTTGCTCAGTTACTCTCACTAAATCTATCTGACTGCACTAGGGCCATTGCAGCAAATTCTTTCTGTCTTTGCTTCATTTCCTGTCCTGGTTAGTGTCCATGGTCTCTCATATCAATCACTCTCTTGCCATTATCATGCATTCTTGTGCTTTTTCATTGCTTACACATCTATTGCGGAATTAATGTCACCTGAATGTCTTTTCCAGCTCGAGAGCTTCTGGGGAAAATCATGCAGCCCTTTGAATATTCATAATCATCAATCTTAATAACCTCTCAGCAATGCTAGACAACCCTCCTGAATTTCTCTTGTTATTATTCTTTTCCATTCGATTCAATTATTATTTCAAACATTATTTACCCTCCTCAACCCCATGGCTCTGTCTTTGTATATTACTCCAATACTATCCTCCATCATGTAGCCAATACTTCAATCTCCTGCCACCAAACTGATAAAGCCTTTTAGCATTAGTTTCCATCCTCTCCTCTTTCTTTCCTAATCCAGTGAAAGTTACTCCTTTTCCTTTTTAAGACCATTTCCTAGACTGGATTGCTGGATCCCATCTTTGCCTATTTTCTCTAGAATTTTGGGCTTTCATTAAAAAAACAAAACACCACACTCTCTATTTCATAACTTTCCCCTTATGCATTCCTATTTATCTGCTCAATTTCACAGCCTAATTTGGAAAGATTTTCTGCATTAGTTGATCCTATTTCTTCCTGTGTCATTCACTGAACAATCTTCTTTATTCTGGATTCTGCCCCATCCTTTCTCAGAACTCTGTTGCAAAGGCCACCTATGATATTCCTGCTGTTTGATTCAAGGGATATGTCATAATCCACATCTGACTGACCTTTATAACACTTTGTTGAAATTCTCTCTCCTTACCTTGGCTTCTATGATGCCTCACTCTCTGTGTTTTTTATCTTATTTCTCTGTTTATTGCTTCTCTGTCTCCTTTCCTAATCACTAAAGTTTGGACTCCTCCATGTTTTTTCTGTTCAGGGTCTTTTTTTTTTGTATCTCCCTATGTTCTCTCTGCAAGCAATTGATCCTCTATCATGGCTTCCATAACCATTTAAAAGCTAATGATCAACCAAAGGACTTATATGCAAGCATATAGGCCTAACCAATGGACACAGACAATAAGGGAGTGAGGGCATGAGTGGGGGGGGGATTGGGGGTAACATGGGGATAAGGACACATGTAATAACTTAATCAATAAAAAAATTATAGCCGAACCGGTTTGGCTCAGTGGATAGAGCGTCGGCCTGCAGACTCAAGGGTCCCAGGTTTGATTCCGGTCAAGGGCATGTACCTTGGTTGCGGGCACATCCCCAGCAGGAGGCAGCTGATCGATCTCTCTCATCGATGTTTCTAACTCTCTGTCCCTCTTCCTTCTTCTCTGTAAAAAATCAATAAAATATATTTAAAAAATTATAAAAATAAAAAATAAAGCTAACGACTCCAAATTTAGACCTCTGAGCTCCCGAAGTACAGATAGAGTTTCCTTTGGGATATACTCATTTTAGGTATCTTGTAGCCTGTTCAAAGCAAACATAACAGAAATTAAATCACCGCCATGTTTCTTCAGCTCAAAAGAGGAGAGTCTTTTAGGCCCACCTTTTCTCATCTCTGATCCATTCAGTCTGTTGTCTCTTAACCAGCGATGGCACCCAGGTATGTGTCTCCATCTTTTCCTCAGACCCCTGCGACTACACCCCTTTCTCTTTCACGAACTGGTGTAAAACCTTCCAAATGGGTCTTCCCATAGCTTCCCCTGGCCATGTCTGTTCTATTCTCCACACATCAACCAGAGTGATGATTTTTTCCCCCATAGAAATCTGACCTTATCACTCTCCTGCCTCAAGTTCCCCAATAGTTTCTCACTGCACTTCGATTAAAGGTCAATGTTCTTTAATGCAAGACTCTGTGTGGCCTGCCCTTCACTCACTACACAGGTACGATCTCTCTCTCTTCCCGGCTCTGCTCTCTATGCTCCATACACACTGGGCTCCTTCAGTTCATCAAGTGTGCCTAGCAGGTCCCCATCTCAAGAATGCTGTCCCTGTTCTTCCCACTTCTGAATATGCCTCTCTCTTCCTTGCTACCTCAGGTTTCAAGTTTGCTAAGTATTAATCTTCTGTGAGCTCCCTTTTCCCTTCTGTGATGAATGCTTTGCCTGACACATGCAACACAAGGGAAAATGTTGTGCTTTATTTATTTATTTATTTTACATCACTCAGAAAAACGTGTAATGATAGCACAGTGCAGGTGTAAGTTACATGATCCCCAACACCTAGCAACAAAGTTCCTGGCACATAAATATTTGTTAAGTGGAAGAATGCTGCTTACATTAAACTTCTTTAGATAAAGACTAAAATTACTTTCCTTGAGTGTTTTCTTTTGTTGCCATTATTCAGATTAATTATAGTCTAGAACTGAAAATTATTACAGTGGCATATCCAAAGTGAGATTTTCATTCTCCTTAGTGACACCACATATTATGGAATCATTGGTTATATAATAATGCATCGGGGCTTATGAATGAAGATTCAAGAGGTGCATTTTAGTGTTTTCTATGCTTTCTACTAAAGAAAATTGTCAAAACATGAACAGAAATTGAAGTGATAATAGAATATGAGAGACTGACATCATTTAAACAAGTCAGGTCACATTCAGAAGTGAATGCTCAAGCTTCCAGGGAGTAGGCAAAGTGATTCTAAATCACAACATACTTCTCTTTTCCCACAGAAAATTTCCATGATTACTAAGACAATAAAATAATTGGGAATGGACAAGATCAAATGCTCTTTTTTCTTAAAACATTTTTGTCTTAAGCCCTGGACAGTTTGGCTTGGTAGATAGAGTGTTGGCCTGCGAACCGAAGGGCCCCACGTTCGATACTGGTCAAGGGCACATGCCTGGGTTGTGGGCTCGGTCCAATGTGCAGGAGGCAGCCAATCAATGATTCCCTTTCATCACTGATGTTTCTATCTCTCTCTTCCTCTCTGAAGTAAATAAAAATATATATTGTTAAAACTTTTGTCTCTAGGAAGAAAGCAGTTGTGTTCCTTCAAGGGTTGTTTTATTTCTACAAAATTACTCTGAAAGCATTTGTAATAAATATTGCTCAGGTAGCTTAACTCCAAAATTGTTATGGTAAAGAACAGAACTCAGTGTGTTTATGAATTATAGTACTTATAAAAATGCACATTTGATTTTAAATGTTGCTGTGGAGATATCATCAGATAAAACATAGTTTGGCCATTTACCATGTTTAAGGGCTAAAGTATTGTCCCCATAAAAGAATGCCAATTTTTTTATTTTTACCTATTAATATAATATCTGGTAAGCAAATGAGGATATCCTTTAACAAGAACATTTTTCCTAAATATTAATTAGTAGTGGGATGATGAACTGTTTGACTTAAAAATACACAGAATGGCATAAGTGACAGGCTTTATTTTCATTACATTTTTATACAATTGAATTTAACTAAAAATGCATCATCTCATTTTGCCCTGAAAGTAAGTTGTCCATGCAAAACATAATGATGAGTTTTGTCAATTTAAGAATGTACAGACTTTGATTTTATGGTTAAAATACCAAATAAAATTAACTTATTCATGAATCATGTATGCTTTCTAACTGTCAATTCTACTTTCATTGAAATATGATTTTCCTATGACTTTATTACTCATTTTTATCTTCCTCCTTCAAATAATTAGATTGTCCAAATTACTTATCTCCAAAGTAAGATCTATCCCATGTTGACAGATAGGAGCTCCATCTCAGAAAGAGTTCTCACAATGCTTAGTCAGTTCAGTGGAACCCATCAGCAATGTTGAAGAATGATATATAGCATATATGTTAATAACAGCAGAAAATCTACACTCTTTATTTGCCAAAGTATTCATGCTCTTAATTTCATGAGGGTATTTTTAGTTTCTAGTAATTTGGAAAAAGGTAATAGGTGACAAAGTCAGGAAATAAAGTGTAAAAATATAGTGTAGAACTCCAGCTATATATAACACCTACAAATGTATAGCAAAGCACATTTGCATTCCAATAACACCTGTGACATTTAGATATTCTATAGAATTCCTGCATCCAATCTTTGCCCAAATTATGTGCCAGTATGAGTTCTCTCTAAATATAGTCAGAGACCTTAAAGTAGTTGAGCACTCAGAAAATATATGGTGCTGCAAATAGTACATTTTTATGCTTTTCTACTTTTTATAATTCTTTTTCATAAAGCTGTCAACAAAAATAATAAATATGTTTAGAAAAACCTGGACATTTCAAACCAAAATCTATAAATGACCATAAAAGGAAAACTGCAAATTTATAAAATGTTTACTTTACAATATAGTCAGTCATAATTGCCAGGACTAACAATATACTAACAATAAACGTTATGTTTCCATGTCATAGCTTCAGAAATACACTTGCTTTTATGTGGATTGCTAGGATCTGCTCATCAACACAGCCACTACCTTAGATTCCCACTTAATGATGTCACTAGCATACAACTGATTTTCACTCACATAGTTCACTACATGCTTATTACAGACTTTTTTTCTGGCAAGATTTACCTTTCTTGTTTTATGAACCAAAGCTATTTTATATTTTCTATCTCTTTTATACAAAATCTCACAAATAATTACTGGATTTTAAAGGTTTCTAGCCGCTGGTCACTTGATGATAGCTCTTTCTCACTGATGTTCAAATAAATATGATGGCGGGTTAAATTAAAGACTTACAAAATAGCCTCTTAACCAACTTCCTTTCTTTCTTTCCCTTTCTTTCTTCCTTTCTTTCTTTCTTTCTTTCTTTCTTTCTTTCTTTCTTTCTTTCTTTTTTTCTTCCTCCCTTCCTCCCTCCCTTCCTTCCTTCCTTCCTTCCTTCCTTCCTTCCTTCCTTCCTTCCTTCCTTCCTTCCTTCCTTCCTCCCTTCCTTCTTTCTGCTTGTGAGTTGGCATTTGTGGCATTGAACACTTGTGCACAAAAAGAAAGTGAGATGTCATTGATTTACAGAAGTACAACTCTAGGCAGAGTGCATAAAAAGTAGAAAGAGAAAAGGTAGATGCGTGACAGTTCCTTAGAAGTTATGTCTGAAAGAATGACGGGGTTGACTAGAAAATCAAAAAACAAGTTTCTCGAGAAGACAGGGCTATCAAGGCGCCTGGTCTCGCATGGGCACTCACCATTGCTGAGTCTTCCCAGGAGGCGTTCCTGACCTCCCACCAGCAGGCTGCCAGCCAGCGCTGGGCACCGTGATAGGCCCCCTGGCTCTGCCTACGTGGAGAGTGATGGCCACCCAGCCTTCTTAGGAAGCAGCTCTTCTTAGGAAACAGCTTTTGGCCTGGAGAGAGAAGGGCATTCCTTACACAGGGACCAAAAGCCACTCTGATTGCATTTGCATTATTCACACATATAAACTCGATTTCTATTGTAATTCCTATGTTTTAACATTTATAATTACATGAGCTGTAAAGCCTTTTCTCTGGAAAAGAGGAATACATAGCTAAAACTGATATAATTGTGCATTTGTACCTACACAATAGTCACTAAAGATATAAGTAAAACACTGAAAGTATAAGGCTGTTTACAATTAAATAGCAGATCCATCAAGGCGCTGGTTCTGATCTTCTGGGCTCGGGTTTTAATTTAATTTTCATAAAATATCCAGGTTATAGTATTCAACTCTAGTGAATCATGTATTTGGGTATATCTAGCCTTTTCACTTTATGACACGCATTATGGTTTCTGGTAGTAACAAAAAAACCTCAATTTTATGACAATAATTTTCCTTTATAAAATGATAGGTGATATTATGACTTCCAGGAATTGAGGGAGACAACATAACTGTCATGGAAGCCCCTTCCCCACTCCTTGGCTTCTTTCCAATTTACAGGCATTTCATTAATACAATAGTCCAGGCACCTTCTGCCACCTCACTTCTCTGCCACAGGAAAGGAGAAGGGACATCTCTGATTGGTGAGTTTAGAAAAAAACCTGGGCCAATTTAGTCTAGAATCTTCCCATCTCTTTCTTGTGGGAGCTGGCCTCTCAGCAGAAAACACACATTGTCTGCTCCTTTCCTATATTCCATAAGCTTATGCAGGCGCAGGCACTATTCATGATGCGGGGAGTGATGGTGGTGGTGACCACAGTTGGGTTTGTAAATTCAATTTTGGGGAGTGATAACAGCTTCCAACATTTGATACCACGGTCAAGGTCTCCCTTGGCTACCTCTCCTAACATACACCATCTCCCTCCAACCAGAAGGGGCTTCATCCAGGTCCTAGTTATGCTGTACTCTTTACTGCATTAGGATCTTTGTCCTAGGGCAGCGATGGCGAACCTTTTGAGCTCGGCGTGTCAGCATTTTGAAAAACCCTAACTTAACTCTGGTGCCGTGTCACATAGAATTTTTTGATATTTGCAACCATAGTAAAACAAAGACTTATATTTTTGATATTTATTTTATATATTTAAATGCCATTTAACAAAGAAAAATCAACCAAAAAAATGAGTTCGCGTGTCACCTCTGACACGCGTGTCATAGGTTCGCCATCATTGTCCTAGGGCCATCTTCCTGGAATACAATTCCCATTGATTTTCACATGGCTGGCTCCTAATCACCTTTCAGTCCTAATTTGAATGTCTCCTGCTCAGCCTCCCTTCTTGACCACCTTATCTTGACACCAACTCTCTCTCCATTACTGACTATTACAGTCCTCTGTTCATGTACTTCTAATTTAACTCAGTGTGTGTTTGTTAGTTTGGCTTCCTCCTCTGGACCCCAAGCTCCATGAGGGCAGGGATCATAGTTGTCTCATGCATCTCAACTACATAGGAAGTATTTACCCAACATTTCTAGAATAAATGATTGACACAGAATCTTAAAATATATTTAACTCCTGGGAAATAGCAAGCTAGACACCAGTGTTCAAAATCACCATGAAATATATTTGAAATGATCATACAGGAACTGTGGTGTTCCAGGGATACCATCTTCACAGAGCAACCATAAAAATGCCCAGGGGAAACAAAGAGAGGTGCTTTTCTGTGTCGTATTTGCTAGCAAACAGTAAGACAACCAGAGGGTGTATATCATTTTCCAGCACATACTTGGAGAGCTTTGTCAAAAGGAAAAAGTTTTCACAAATGATATATTGCCCATTGACTATTATCAACAAATTCTTGCACTAGAGACACTGGCCAAAGATATTCTATATGGCTAAATAGAAAACTGAAGACTAATTCTTTGGAAGACTAATAAGGAGCCTTGTGGGCAACACAACCTATGTTTTCAGTCCACTCAGAAGGGTTGAAAAATCAAGCCTTTCACACGGTTGTCCTCATGAGCCCACTTTAGTGGTAGCCATGACTGTGATGGTGGAAACAGCCATGAAGATGGTGGCTGCAGGGCCAACAGCACCTGACAGCCTCAAAGTGGGCAACAAAAACACAATTTGTAGTATGACACAAGATAATACATTTGCTGAATGGCCTGAATGGCAATTTGCTCCGCAGTTGAGTTTACCAAGAACTGTTTTCTCTGTTTATCATGGATAGTGTATCCTCTTACAAATCCTCTACTTGCAGGAAGAGTACAACAGCAAACACTTTTTGAAAGCAAACACAATCTGAATCTCATTACAGAGTAAACTACAGTTACATAGGGAAGGATAGAGCCATGTCTGTCCATTGAGGGCATGGATCTGCAGCTGTCTCAGACCACCCCGCCTCAGACTCTGGGTTATCCAAGCCGTTGGCAGGGGTGGAATTTGGGACCTTCTTTGGTACCAGACTATCTATGACCACAATGAAATTCTGGACTAATCTGAGCAGGAAGGCTTACAGGAGATGCTGAACAAATTAAAATCGGGTTGAACACGGTGCCAAGGGCTCAGGTGCAAAGGGACTAACATTGCAGTTCTTTGAAAAAGAAGCCAAGCAGATGTGTTATGCTCTTTAGGGCTCTGGATTCGGGTGGGATTTGGTATACGTCACTTGGAGGGGGTTCAAGCTAGGAGGCAGGCACAGTACCCCTCAGGAAAGTCTTGAAGGCCTTGGAGTGCAGCTCTCAACATATGTCCAAATGATGTCCAACTAAATTTCAGATCTAACAGCAATTCATGCTGTATGGATGCTTATATTATGAACATTAGCCATGTTACTATAAACTCAATGTTTTCTGAGAGTAAACTATGATGGTAATAATTATCAACAGATGGTAATATATATATTATGTACTTCATAATAACTAATAGGATAGATGATGTGACAATATCTATAACATACACTAAAGTACAAATATATAAATATATAAATTAGTTATACTTATCATACAATTAAGATATATATACATAAATATGTTTTATAAACTAAATACAGGTATATATATGTCTATATATATTCATGGATATATATTTTTTCATAATGAAATTAATCTGTCACTTCAGCTCTTCATTGTATCTTTTTTTCTCTAAATAACAGAAATTTAAAATATTTAAAAATATAACTACATGAATGCAATGGTAAGCGCCAAACATATGCAAATCATTAGGGTATTCAGAAATATATGCTATTGGAGATAGTTTTAGAGACAAGGCTTTAATACACTGTTTTCCTGGGTAGATACATGTGTGCACATACACACAGAGCACCTCAATGTGCTTCATTGACAACATTCGCGCTCCTGGAAAGATTCCCGTCCAGGAAAGTGAGCTTGGCTGTGAGACACGCGAGATTTCATGTCATCCTCTAAGAATTTGGATGTGTCGCCAGCATACTATGGAGACCATAGCTAAATAAATGGCTCCTTACTCAACTTCCTAGAAAGGGCTATATGTAGCTTTTGAGGCAATGTTAACTTCACTGTGGTATTAGTAATCTCATCAACTTTTTGGTTAGGGATGGATAAATAACTAGCTTTTAGTATGTAAATTACCAACAAAAAACATTTTGCAGAAAATGGGTCAGGTTAGAGATGTAAATGAGGCCTAACATGTCTCATTAGGTTTTGAATTGCCTTTTTTTCCCTAAGCATTATCAATCTTGCAAGCTTTTGGGGTAATTTTCTTGCTTGAATAAGCTAATAGGGTCTTTTCCAATAATAAATGGACTAAAATACTTCTCAAAACTAATTCTGCTTAAAATAATAAAATAAGTTGCATGCTGAAATGTATATTTAAAGTTACCCAATTTTTTTTCTATAATATTTTAGGTTATAAGTTGTACAGTCAACCTGGACACGTCTCACAGCGGGTACAGTCGCTAGGTATAGAGAGCCATCTTTCCACAGCTGTCCTTTAAAATCAATTGTATACGTGAAGGATACATATCAGATCTTGGGCCAAATTGTTAGCCACAGAATATGTCTATGTTTGGTGAAGATAGATCTTTAATTTAGCAAAAAGTCTCTCTGGTTCTCTTCTGACCAGTTCTATTTGTAATGCTCGTTACTAATCCATATTTTCAGAACAAATGCTATGCAAACCCATGCTGTTGCGCAGGGCACTGTTCTGCGGGCAGCTTATACAGCTAAATGATCCAATGCAGAAGGAAGGCAAGACTGCTTCACGTCTTAGGAGACGCTCATAAAACAGCGCCACTTCACAGGGTGCGACTGTCACCCGGAAGTTTCACACCCCCTCCTTTTACCACACCGGTCTCTCTTCTTCAAACCGCTCATTTGCAGCAGTCTAAATCAGCCTCGTGCGAGGATGCACCAAGTGTCTGTGGGCTGTGTTCGTCTATCACAGCGTTGCCACTGTTTAGGACAGTTTAACAAATCAAACTCCAGACGGGGGGATGCATTTTTGTCATGCTCTAAAAGCTGCAAAAGTGAAATAGTAAATATGCAATTACAGCAGCTACCTATATTTAACGAGCTTACAAATCTAAAAGTAAAATCAGCCCACTGTCATCTTGTGGTCTATTTCTGTGTTGGGCTTAAGGATAAACGAATGAAGTTGTTGATGATAAAAAAACACACACACATTAGAATAGCTTTCTTTGAATTGTAGGCAACAACCCATAGTATGGCCCCCAAAGAAAAGGAACTCTTTCTAAAATACCCATGGTAGTGCTGGCCTGCTCCTTTCATACCTTTACCTGAATGGGTCTTTGCAAAATGAAGTCTTTTATATTTACCCTAAGTCTAAGTTAGAATATGGATGTGTGTCACTTTTTCTTTCAGAATAGACTTTATTGCTTCATTATATCTATACATTAAGAGAAAGAGATTGTGAAGCTAAATTCTTCACAAAAGTACCTAATTTAAATTATGCTGTCCTGGCTGGGTAGCTCAGTTTGTTTGAGTAACCTCCACATATGCTTAGGTTGTAGATTCTATCCCCCAGTCAGGGCATAGACAGTCATCAACCAATGAATACATAGATGAATGGAGCAGCGAATCAATGTTTCTCTTTCTCTCTCTCAAATCAATAAAAATAAATTTAAAAAATAAATAGGTATATGCTGCCTACTAAAGTTTTACAGGAAAAGAAAAGATGTTCTCACAAGTTTTAGTAAAGGATAAGTGAAGGAGGTGACAGCAGTTACTAGGATGTTCCGGGTTAAAATAACAGAGCTGCTCGGGTGTTACATAGCTGTCTAATGTCATGTATTTTGATGGAAGACAGTTGCTTCATAGACAGGACAGATCATCTGAGAGGGAACTGGGAACCGGGCATGTGTTTCTATGGTCTGCATGGTGCCTCGCCGCCTTTCTTTGCTGAGAACTAAAATTCTACTACCTGCCTCCCTACGTCTTGCACAGCTTTTCCTGTCTTGTCATAGTCCGGTGGCTATACCTTCCACTTTTCACCTTGGTGCCATCTCAAGGATGACCTTGAGTCCTCTCTCACAGTCTCGCCATGGTCTTCTTTAGAGACCCCTTCACAAGGTACCAGGCGTCAGCAAGCACATACCATCACTCCTATCCCTTTGATTACAATTACTTATTTCTCTCCCTAACAAATACACAAAAGATGATATCATACTTTTACTTATTTAGAGTTAATAATAATGGCTAAAATTCACTGACACTCATTTTATCCTCCAAATAATCAAGCAGTCTATCAGTATTAGCCCCACTCTATAGATGAGGACAATAAGGCTTAGAGAAGTTAGGTCCTAGACTAAGGTCATGTAGTATGTGGTAGACACAACTGGAATGCAGGCATGACTCCAACATCAGTCCTCTATCTATAATAATAAAAGTGTAATATGCTAATTAGACCAGATGTCCTTCCAGACTAAGCCGGGGCTGCGAGGGAAGCCCTGTCCCAGGTGCCAGAGGGAAGCCAGTGCCGGCAGCCAGGGAAAGGAAGGCCTGCTCTTGCATGAATTTCGTGCATCGGGCCTCTAGTCTATGATAAACACAGAGTCGCTGTCAGACCCATGTTCTTTATAACTCATTCTAGCTTCTGACACATTCTGTCATCTGTGTCAGGGTGTCTAATACCAGAAGACTTAGAGCTCTGATGTGCAGTACATCTGTCTTTGAAAACAGCACCCACCCCCAGGGTGTATTCAAGGGGCTCTTGTTCCCCCCATATAAATGTGAAAGTGCTGGAGCCCATATTCCAGTAGTAGCTCTTTATGCTCCTGTCACTTATATGATTACCTAAAGTCTTTTGAAATAGAATTATATTTCTTGGTAAAGTCTTTTGGCATAATAAGTTCAAGAAATCCATTATCAGTAATAATACCATATAATTATATCCATCTTCACAACATTCACTGTTTTCATAAATATGACCTCAGATTACTTTCAAAGTAGCTAAGTTAGGCAAAACCCATAGGTTATCCCATCTTTCCCCCCTAAAAAGATTAAGAGAAAGAATGGAAGAGAAATGAACCTTTACTCAGCATCAACTACTTGGGTGCATTATTCTAAGTAAGTCCATCTAAATTCTTCCTTTGAATTCTCATACTTTTCCTAAGGGGTTCATGTAGTTAACCACACTTCACAGAAGGCAAGAGTTCAAAGAGCTTAGTTAACAGCTTGTAAAAGGAGCTAGAACCAGGATTGGAAGTCATGTCTCTCCAAGACAATCCTCTTTTCTTTGTAATTGAAGTTCATGGGAAGGCATTCATTCAATGCTTACATAATGGCCTTATGTTATTCAGTATCTCTTGCTTAGGTAGGAGTCTTGTTTCTCTACACCGGTTTTCATTTTGTTTATGAAAAGAACCGTGTTTTATTTTCTCTGAATTACTCACAGCACGTGCCTTTTAAACGATGGTTAAAAGGCCAAGTTAATTCAAATACCTGTGATTTGAATGTGGCCTGAAAATCAAAGAAGGCTTTTTTTCTTCTACTTTTATTCATTCACCCAGCAACTACGTCTCAACCTATTGTGCTCATGTACTGTGCTGTCCTAGAAATCCACTCAGGCCTGCGTACTTACTCCTTGATGAACTATTTGGAGAGTCATAACTGAACTCATATTATCCTATGACCTCTGAGGCTCAGCGAGTCTAAAACACCTTGTCCAAGGTTTGGACAAGTAAGTAGTAAAATCAGGACTAAGATCGCACCTTTGGACATCTCTTTGCACCTCTGTATGAACTGGTGTTTGTAGTTATTATCTTTATCATAGATCTAGAAGCATACATTTCAATATTTATGACATAAAATTTACTTAGTAAACAACCAACATATCATGATAATAACTGAATTTTTTTTTAAAAATCCTGTCAACTTGGTTATCAATGACACATCAATCGAATATTGATTAGTTAGAACAGGAAGAAATATTTAAGATCCATGAGTTAGATTCAGGAAAGACATAACCATTTTTCTCATGGGTTTAGTCTGCGCATATGCATGTATTTATAAATGAGTGATTATATTTTGAAAGTATTACTACAAATAAGATTTTGTTCATGGATTTAACTTCATTTCTTTCTGCCTCTCGCATCCAGTTGTTTTGTGTAAAACATAATGTTGGGAAAAATGGATGAAGGCCAGCTGTCCCACAGCACATGGCATATAATAGACCAAAAATAAATGCTGTTGAATAAGTGAATGAGCATAGGCCAGGTAGTTTGATGTTATTAGTTAAACCGATCATTGCATAATGTACAACATGATGAAAGGAATTGTGAAGAATAAATATATTCTTAGCCCAAAGAGTCCATGGCTAACGTCTATAAGGCAGTGGTTCTCAACCTTCCTAATGCCGTGGCCCTTTAATACAGTTCCTCATGTTGTGGTGACCCCCAACCATAAAATTATTTTCGTTGCTACTTCATAACTGTAATTTTGCTACTGTTATGAATCGTAATGTAAATATCTGATATGCAGGATATATTTTCATTGTTCGCGACCCACAGGTTGAGAACCACTGCTATAAGGTCACAAAATATCTGACTCTCTCATGTCTATGCACTAGCATCAGGCAGCAAACTGGACCCATGTTAGACATTCTATGCATATGTATTGTATTCTTGAAAGCTCCTCCCTCACAAGCAGCCTGTATTCCAGGAGTCAATTCATGGACAATATTTTTTAACTTATTTCGAAGTTCTTTTTGTTCCTTTAATATATCCTTATTGAGTTCAGAGAGGAAGAGAGAGGGAGAGAGAGACACATCAATGATGAGAGAGAATCATCGATGGGCTACCTCCTGCACACTCCACACTGGGGATTGAGACTGCATCCTGGGCATGTGCCCTGACCGGGAATCAAACTGTGACATCGGGTTCATAGGTTGGTGCTCAACCACTGAGCCACACAGACCAGGCATCAAATAACTGGGAGGAAGCCCTGCCTTTTCCCTAACTCACTTATCTAGCAGGCACACACGTAGACCAGCCTCGCTTGTTCTCTTCAATTCTGTCTGGCCTCAGTTTCCACTCCTACTGCCCAGGGCACGACTTTCCAGGTCTGAGTGAGGCCCACACACCTCCACACTGGTCAAGGGTATGCACTGTATTTGCAACTATCCCCAGTCACAGATGGAAAAGTCTAGATTTGGGGGCAGAGGGGGAAGACAGAGTAACATGTCCAATGTGGACCTCCAGTTTGAGTCATGTTTGTATATCCTGCATTGCCACTAAAACCGCATTTGTGCCCTTCTCACCTGATAACTCTGCATATTTCTAATTATTTTTCAGGATGCAGAATGCAGAGCAGACCACAGCTGAGCGCTTACACTTGACTCAAACCCAACAGTAGACATGACATATGCTTCAATGTGTTCCACTCTTCACAACAGGCCGATTTGATTTTGTTGCTCAGCAGGAAAGCTTGTGTTCATCTAATTTTTTTTTTCAAATCATCTTTTTGGCTTTTAACTATTAATGTTTTAGCTATAATACTGTTCAAGTGCTGAAACAACGTTATACCTTTCATAATTTTAAGTTCCAATCTGTCCCCTCCCAACCTCACCCCGAGCCCAAGTTATACATTAACATGAACTATTATGCCTTATAGTTTTCACCTTTTAAATCCCAGGACTTGGTGATTAGGATGGTGATGCCATCATTCCTGGGAGTCAATTCGGTTACAGCAGGAGAGAAAATGGAACGACTGCTGGACAGGAAGTCAGGAGGTCTGGCTTTGCCCCATTTAGGTCTATGACCTTGGCCTAGTCATTTAATTTCTCTGTCAGTTTTCTCATCTTAGACTATTTGTCTCCAAGTTGAGTTCTGGACCTAATGTTTCATTGTAGAAGCTTCCAATTGCGGCATAGGAGACTAGAAATCTGACTGCTCCAAAATTTGCGATGGTATATAAATTAGGTTGTAAGGGATTTGAAAGCTTTAGGGCACACAGTGCTATCAGTTAATGGCCCTTAATTTGTTTATTTTTCTATAATGCATTATGAAAAGTTATCCCCTTTTTGGATTGCTAGTTTGTTTGTTTTTTTGTGTGTGTGTGTGTGTTTTTCAGTATAACTATTTTTTTTAACCATAGCAAAACAAAACAAAACCCAAACAAAATAAACACACATTATAAGAAGTGATATTTGGACATTAGGGGTTCAGGCAAGGACATATTTACCAATTTTCTCAACACAAAAGTTGCTAATCAGAAAATTAATTTGAATCATACATGATGTTTAAATGAACCCAGGATGCCTTGCTTTGCATAGGTCATTTTAGGAGGAAGACGAGGAATAACAATTTTCCAACTCTTTGGTCTGATTTGCATATGCTATTTCCAAGTTTCCAAGGGGCTCTCATATTTGCCCTTATTTTGTCCTCGTGGTGTCTCTCCAGACTCTAGCTTTATGTTCTGTGTGCGTGTGTACTATGACACAACTCAGAATTACATATTTGTAATATGTTCGATATGGAACCACATAAACCTTGTATAAAAACAAAATTTTCAAATAAGAATCACTTGGTTTAAGCCACACTAACTTTATGATATCAATAAATCAACTAACTGCTTCTTGACTATAACTTTATTTTTTAAGTTCAGTTTGAATGCAAGAAATACATGAGCTCAAAAATAGTTTAAAATTAGTAAATAAGAAATATGTTAGTATATTAACTTTTACGCACAAATTATATGCATGTTCTAATATTTTACTTGTAAAACATGTTTTCATTTCAATTATTTTTTTAAAAAAACTGTGAACATATTTTGGAGTGTGTTGGCTTGGGACAAAATGGATCATAAATTTACCCATACAAATTAAGAGAAACTATTATTTTAATTTCACAGTTCTTGCCTGTTTTTTTACTTAGCGGAAGGTATTCAGGAATGAATTCAAGTTGTAATATGATAAAACACGTTGTAGGTATATTCAAGTCCATCTTCTGACCTGGGTAAAGATTTACCACAGTTTGAAGATTCAGATTAAACGGAAGATATATCCCTCTTCAGCAACTGACAAAACTTCAAAGCTAATCGATGCACTTGTGGAAATTCCACCCCGTAAGGGTGAGTGTGTCTGTCTGAGCGTGTGTTGTGTATGTGCGCAGTCACATTCACTGAGAGTATTTCTAGGCTACACTGAGCTTATGTATATGTTTAGAGAAAAGAGACAGCCATCCCTTTAATAAGCAAAGAATTAAGAATTAGGGAACATAAACCCAGCTGGAAAGAGCTGAGACTGATGAAAATTCAAGCTGCCTTTGAACTCATCAGCACAACTTCCCTCCGAAGGCTCTTACCCATGTTGCTGTCTTTATCCACAGCTCTCTAGAAATGCAGGGGGGAAGGAGAAAAAGGGGGGTAGGCACTTGACTTCCAGAAATTTGCCCTTCAGTCTCTGACCGGAATTGACAACAGCTATTACAAGTTCATGTTCTACCGATAGTAACAGGGTTTTGCCCTAATGCTTTCTATATGAGAGCCTACTGGTTCTATCAGCCTGACCTATTATGATATATCATGTTCTGTATATGCTTCCTGCTTCTAATGCTGTCCATTCAAGCCTTCCCCGTTGGTTTGGTTAACAGCATCCAGCTGAACTTTCTTTGGGAGGGCTGTCCCATCCTCTATGCAGGTTTATTCGAGGTATGCAGGTTCATTAAATCTCTTTTATATACACTTCTACTTCTACACAAATACAAAAGATAATCAGTTTCTGTTGAATAACACAGAGATGCAGTTTATCTATTTGAAAGTTTCATGTTTATCTACTTCATTAAGAATAATTTATGATCATGTTTTCCTATAATCAGGACCAATATGGCAAAGGTGGAAACACGCAAATAGCATAAGAAATAACCACTTGAACAGTACTATTTCCCTTTAAGGCTGTGTGCTGCAGGAAGGGAGGAAAGTCATCAGATTTCACACTCACCTATTCAAAACAAATTGAAATAGAAACCTACAGGGGTAGGCAAATTAGGTTTATAGTTGTTCATATAGAAAAAAAATATATTATAAGAATAAATAATGATATAAGAATAAACTGTTTTGCATATTCACCATGGTAAGCCTACTTTTGCTGCCCCCCCCCGCCATAAATATGTCAGAAAAAATAACAGCTATAAATGGCAACTTTTGAAACCAACCAGACATATTCTACACGAGTATACAATTTTTAAATGATCAAAACTCTCAGGTTTAAAAGACCTGTTGTATTATGTATGTAATGGTTATTTAAAAATACCTAGTAATGGTCCCAACCTTTGTCCTGTTCAATTGCAGTTCAAGTGCTCAAACTATTGCAGGTTAAGTCTATCTCCCCGATCCCAGGCCCAAGTCCTACTTGGGCTGAACTTGAACTATGTCTTGCAGGAGGTCAAGGCACTCACTGGCAACCAGTGTTTTTACGGAGACTGTGATGCCGTCTAATGTCCCTGCTGCAAACAGCGAGCTTGAACAAGCGATCCCATTTATCCAGCCATGACTGCAAGCCCGGCCTTGTTCAGGCAGAGAGAACGGTGGCAGGAAGGGGGACCTCGGCCTCATGTCCCTGTCCCTTCACACCCCTGTCTAGCAGGAGGCAGCCCTCTCCTGTCACAGCTCTGAAGGCAGCTGTCCGCTGACACGATGCCCAGCAAGGAGAGGGAGAGGCTGCAGGGAGCCCGCTGATGGCCACTCTCCAAGGACTGGGGAGGAATAGAAAATGAGGAAATTGAAAGGAAATAATACAACTCACTCTCTGATGTAAAGTGCCAAAGAGCTCCGGAGGGAATGCAAATCCAGCCCAGAAGACCTCTGTTCTTTCTCTCCTATTTTGACGTTTTCCTAGAATCACTTGATAGCCCTCGCATTAAGCTTCATTCCAGATTCCCAGCCCACGTCAGACTCGGGAGGCAACCGAGTGTGACAAAACTTTCTGAGAAAAGCGCGGAGTGAGTACCTCTGTCCATGTTTCATTCGCTGCATTCCAGAAAAGACCAATTAAAACTTTAAAGGTCACATTAAAAGCAAACTTTATCCTAATAAAGTACTTTTTCTACTATTATGAAAATATGGGATAGAATATCCAATTTTTACAAACTCTCCATGATTCTTTTTTTTAAAATATGTTTTTATTGATTTCAGAGAGAGAGGGAGGGAGAGGGAGAGAGAAATAGAAACATCAATGATGAGAGAGAATCATTGATCAGCTGCCTCCTGCACAACCCAACTGGGGATCGAGTCTGCAACCTGGGCATGTGCCCTGACCGGGAATCGAACCATGGCCTCCTGGTTCATAGGTTGATGGTCTGGCTCTCCATGAATCTTATAATTGAAGTTATCTTGGCGTGGGCTTTTTCTCCATCACTAATGAAGCTTCACCAGCCATAAAGGAACTCTGCAGATGAAGACCCACACTGTTAGCTGTCAGATGATCAGGGGTAAACTACCAGATGCAGGAGGATAATCCGGGCAGGGAGCAAAGCCACAACCATGGCTCGTCCTTCTTACACTCACAACCACTGTGAAATGCAAACTCCTTATAGACATTCAAACAGCTCATTCTCAAAGCATGAAAGTGTGTTTGAAGACTAATGCTAAGCAACATGAGCTATATTTTCCAAGGAGTGACATCGAGGATCTAAGAATAAAGAAATAAAATCCAGAAAAACAGAATGTTAAACCGTATTTCCTTTCTGGGGTTGCATTAGAGTTATAAAAAAGAAAAAGAAAAAAAAAAGGCGAACAAACAGGAAGGAAATTAAATTTCTATTTTCACAGGCAATAATGTGTTGTACAATTTGCAATTAAAAATAAATTAGGCACAAAATCTGCAACAGATTGTTTTTAAACTTTCATTAAACCTCTTGAGTTATGCGGCTCAATGCGACGTGCTAACAGAAATGCTAGGGTTGAAATGAGTTCCTGGCATATGAAATAAAATTATGTCTTCAATCTACAAAAATTTAACTTACAGCTTAGCTGATTGGAGGTAGCATTTCTACACAATTTTGGCGGTTTAAGGACAGCAAATGCCATAATCCTCTGGGTAATTTGATCACTAGCACACACCCATGGAACATGCTTTGTGTCCAAGGGGAACCTTTCTCTAGGTTACAAAGCTGGTGCTGAATTATAATCATGTTCAAAAAGATTGCAAGCCTGTGGGTGTTAAGCTTTGCACCCTCAAGTTTAGTCAAGAAGACGGAAGCCACCTACTCTGGGACCTACAGTGGATCTTAGGAGAGAATTCTGAGACCTTGAAGTTCATTTTCATCAGGATTTTTGCATTCGAAGTCTCCAACTTTAGACATTGTTATGCTAATCAAAAGTACAGTGGGGCCTTGACTTACGAGTTTAATTCGTTCTGTGACGGAGCTGGTAACTCAAATTACTCGTATGTCAAATCAAAAAGTGAACGAGACAGGTGATGCTGGGCTGATGTTGTGGCGTTCACTGTGATGTTCGCTGAGCCAACTAGCGGTGGGGTATCTGAAGCTGGCTCATAACCCGAATTTTAGCTCGCAACTCAAAGCAAAAATTGGCTGAGAGATGGCTCGTATCTCGAAAAACTCGTTAGTCGGGACACTCGTAAGTCAAGGCCCCACTGTATTTCCTTGCTAGCTCCAGCAATGGCACCTACAAGCAGATGAAATTCAGCAGAAGAGAGAAAGAGGAGAGGGGCAGACACAACAGTTTACCCCTCCATAAAAGAAAGGCCTTAAAACAACTTCCGAGGCCATGACTGTTATTTCAGATTTCTTTGCTGCATTTGTCTGAAGAAGTTTTGTGAAATATTTCGCTACTCAATTTAAATAACTTAAGTTATTGAAATGACAGATGCCATCTGTATCATAAAGCAGTCGACTGTTTTTGCTGAACTTTTTTTGTTCTGATGAATCAGTGAGTAATTTTTGGAGCAGGTGTTGCTCACATTCAGTCTCTAACATATGATATCAAAATAAAATAAAAATAGAGTTCAAAATTTATTTGTATATCCTCTTTCAGAAAATAATCATTGAACATTTATAAATTAAAGTATGGTTGAAAAATAGTATCAACTATTCTACATACATTTCTCTCCACTGTGGATATGAGAAAGGAAAGGTATAGACAGTGCAGGGTCCCAGGATACTGGGATCAAGAGTCTTTTTAAAAAAAATAGGTTTTTATTGATTTTAGAGACAGAGGAAGGGAGAGGGAGAGAGAAATAGAAACCCCAATATGCTGCCTCCTGCATTCCCCTTACTGGTTAACAAGCCTGGGCATGTGCCCTGACAGGGAATCAGACTGGCGACCTCCTGGTGCATGGGTCAACGCTCAACCACTGAACCACACCAGCTGGGCTGGAACAATAGTCTTGACTCTCCCATCACTTAATCTTTCTTTGCTCTTTCGTAATCAGTGACTACTTGGGGAGCTGTTGCCTTTAAATTTGTGTAATTTTGGTTTAAAATTATCAAGGCCTACAATAACTTCACAGCAGTCTATGCCTTTCCAATTTTCATTTCTGTTTTGCACATTTTTTAAACCAAGAAAACAAGGGATATAATTCCAACTGCAATATTTTGATTAGGGTCCAAGAGAGAATCTTTTTTCTTTTTCAATTCAAATGAAGGTCAATTAAAAAGAGGTTTTCCACATGAGTGCTTTTGGAAATCACTGAGCAAGAAAGACATGGCATCTCTCATTCATGGTCACTGAGACTCAGTTTGATCTGTTTGGGTCTATTTTGGCTTCTTTCATCAATGAAACTATATGGCATGATTGGAGCATCCATACTTGGTACCTTCAACTGCCTGGGCAAGGACAGTGGCATAATCTGGTGAAAGTAAGAAAGAGGCAGGGCTTAGGCTTAGAATGGGTGATCTGGGGAAAGGTGCCAGAGACACACACAGGATGGACAGAATGTAGGTGACCTGACATGACCTTAGCAATTCCCAGAGTGAACTGAAAAGCCACATGGATTGGTCAGGCCAGGTGGGAGGCCCATAGAGATATATCTGGGAATACAGACTCAGGTAGATACATAAAGATCTGAGTCAAGAAAGAAGAGAAGTCAAGACCCAGTTGAGAGTTTAGAATTCAGACTGGCCCTAAGAATAGAAATAGGGAGATAGATGTTTTCATAAGGTGATTGGGAGGAGTTTCAGTACCTTGAGAGAGAGAGACTGGTGGCACAATGACACCATTGCACACAGGTGACTATGGTCCCAGAGACAGTATGCTTTCAATTCCAGAGTCTCATGGTCTTTGAGGTGTTGCCAAGTAGAGGCTTAGAATAACGTTGTTTTTCGCCATCCCTCCCTTTGTCCTGGGAATAAGACAACCTTCTTCTGGTGTTCCAAGTGGACTAATTTCTCAGGGCTAGTTTCACTTTTAAAGAGATGAACCTGGTGGCTATGAAGGTTTCCATAATTAATTCAAGGATAAGGACAAAGGACTTGCGCTGACAAAGTGTCAGCAGTTAGTTGGATTAGGGTCTGACTTAATAAGTAATGGGGTCCAGTTAATTGTCGCAAGCCTGCTTTTGGTCCATGTCATGGTTGATCTCTCTAAAATACTTGACACCATAGATTACTCCCGGATTTTTAAATCTCCATCCTTTCTTATTTCCTGGAATGTAGCCTTCTGCTAGTTCTTCTATGCTTCAGCTTCAGATTATTCCTTTATATTACCCTGTTCTGGCTTCTCAATACCTCTTTGTTTATCTAATTACTAGAGGCCCGGTGCACAAAATTTGTGCACTGGGGGGTGGGTCCCCTCAGCCCAGCCTTGCCCCCTCTCACAGTCTGGGAGCCCTCAGGGGATGTCCTACTGATGGCTTAGGCCCACTTCCGTGGGGAGCAGGCCTAAGCCACGGTCTGGCCTCCTTCTGTGGGAGGCGACCGGGCTGATCAGGGGAAGGCACCAGCCCCATCACCCCGCTGCTACAGCCACTGCCAGTCACCACAGCCACCAAGGTGTTTTCATCAACACGGACTCCAGTCCCTTCACCATGAAAAAATTACAACTTTCTTTAGGCATTTTCAAGATGTCTCTTTCATAGGATATGACATTTCTTTCTTTCTTTTTTATCCTCACCTGAGGATATTTTTCCATTGATTTTCAGAGAGCATGGAAGAGAGAAGGAAAGACAGAGAGAAACATCAATGTGAGAGGGACACTTTGATTGGTTGCCTACTGCATGAGCCCTGACCTGGGCCTCGGCCAGAGAGAAGCCTGCAATCTAGGTACATGCCCTTGATCAGAATCAAACCCAGACCCTGCGGTCCGAAGGCTCAGGCTCTATCCACTGAGCCAAAACAGCTAGGGCAGGATATGCCATTTCTTATCCTCTCCAGCAGCAGACCTTCATTTTTTCTTCCAGGAGTGAGGTGGAAAAACCCTAGATCACCTTCTTAGATTCTTATTACCCAAGTTACCAAGAACACTGTGAGTGGCGTACAGGGAACTTAGCCAATGAGCGGTCAGAGAAGGTGTATCCTCTGCAGCTCACTCTCAGAGGTGGGACTGCTGGCGGCTGTGGTGTGTCTGCTCCAGGCCTGCTCCAGCCGCGCCACGGCAGCTTGGGCAGGCCCCCGTGTGTGTGTGTGTGTGTGTGTGTGTGTTTGCTCCGGGCCTGTGCCATCCATGGCTTGCCTCACCGCGCACGCAGTCCCCTCCCACCCATCTGTGCATGCAGCCTCCTCCTGAACTAGTCGTGACTGTTACAGCACCCTGGCTAATTTGCATATTACCTCTTTATATGTATAGATTGAGTTATTTCAGGATTCTGCTCTTGGTTCCTTGTCTTTCTTATGAAAATACTCTTCCCAGATGTTCTCATTTTATCAAACAGTTTCAAGTTCATTACATCCTGTTGATCCCAAATATCAATCATCTGAGATCCAGGGCTGCATTTCATTGGCTGAATGGACATGTAAAATCTGGGTGCTCTGTCCTCTAGTCTCAATCTTGGTTAATGAGGCAATTATCTACCCAAAATGTATATGTTGTTTCCATTTTCAAATATTCTCTCATCTTAACATCCAATATCATAAAATCTTGTCACTTCAACCTCAAAAATGTTTCTTGGTCTTTCACTGCTTCTCTTGCCATTTTGCATTAGTTTTAATCATCATCTTCCCATCAACCTTTTGCAATAACTCCAGTGTCTCATTCCACCAGTTCAGTGTTTCTCAAAATGTGATTCCAAGACAAGAGGTATCAGGGTCACACTTGTTAAATACAAAATCCAAGTCTCCAAGTGCCCCGCGCCCTCCCCCCCAAAAAATCTACAGAATAAAAAACTCTGGGTGTGGGGAGCAGCAATCTGTTTGTTTGTTTGTTTTTGTTGTGTTGTGTTGTGTTGTGTTTTTAACAAGCCCTCCAGGTGATTCAGAAGAATGCTGAACTTGAGAATCATTGACTTAGTTGATCTCTGCTCTGCTAGACAAATAGTTTCCTGTGTCAGGAATCTAATTACATGTCATTTCTTCCATTCAAGATTCACATCTCCAGATTACCTGTAAGATTAGGCCTGAATCTCCAGCAAGGTTATGTTGTGGTCAATAGTTCTATTTACCAACATTTTCAGTTTTCCTTTAGGGAATATGGGAGAGTTAGACTTTCCTTGTCTTTCAAAGTTAAGTGTACACATGTACTTGCTTTGGCTAATACTAGTAAAATGTAAATAAGCAAAGAAGCAAACAAACAAACAGATAAATAAGTAAATAAATAAATAAAATACATGCTTCAGTTCGATGAGTTCCCAGTGCCTGATCTGTGATATTTCTTATTTGCCACACAGATGACAGTGTGTCTCATAGCCTCAGCCCCAATCTTCTGTATTAGTTGAATGTGTTAAGGTCTTTAGGAAGCAGCCTGCAATAATTTCCAAATCCTTCGCTTAGGTGGCAACAATGGCTTTGTACAATTAACCCCTTGAATATTGACACTACACATTTATTAGCAAAAGTGACAGCTTCATGAGAGAACTCATCTGGCTAAAATTATAGTTTTTGTCTCTTTCACCCGAATGCATTATCTTGTGTGACCATAGCATCATTCATCTGCCACTTTCTGTCCACTTTGCAATTTTGTGAAGACTTCTTTCAGGTTGTTTTTTTTTAATGTCAGTTAGCCATGTGACTGTCTAATACAGTGTAGTTTCATGTGATAACAGGTATTTCATCATGACTCTGCCCTTTGTAGATCATAAGTAAGACTTTAATTCATATCTCTAAATCTGATCCCACCCAATGCCTCCTCCTCTGGATTTAGCTCTTCCCATTGATGACAGCAGCATTTTTCTGAGACATCCAGTCTTCTGTCAACCCTTTGTCTTCCTGGCTTCCCATAACCATTCTAATATGCAGTGTTCCTCACATTTATTCTTTTTTGTTCATTCTATTTTTAAAAGTTTATCTCTCTGAGTTCTCATGTACGCCAATTAATTCTAACAACAATGAGACCAACTTCTTAAAACAATGCCTGGGTGGGGCCTGCGAGGAGACCTCGGATACCATGGTGTTCAATACTGGACCAGTGGACTCAACCAAGTTCTTTTTTTCAGAAATTTAAACTTAAGGGGTAAAAAGCAACGAAAGTCATGTAACATGGTAAACTCAGAGTAGCCTTTCACTGCAAATGGGGAGACCTGGAACCTGGAGCAGAGCATGTTTGCAGGGAGGGGACAGCCAGGAAGCGGGCTGTATGTGGTCAGTGCCCCAGCTCCCACAGGCCTGGCTGCAGACTGAGGCCTATTCTCTCACTCAAAGCAGCGGACCTTGGGTTTATAAAACTGTATGCACCTAAAAAAAAAAAATACTTGAAGCCTAAAACATAGAAGCTTAAAATGCAAACATAAAACTAATAAAATATATGTGAAACATCCCAAGAGCTGAAAAAATTGTAATAATTACATGGCTTTTGAAAACAATTTGCCTGTAGATTTTTTTCACTTTTCAATGACTTTTCCCAATGTTTGCTGATCACCAAAGAAATACAGCCAAATGTAAATTACTGACTCATGGACCAGTTACTTCCAAGGCAGAATTATAATAATACCTCCAGTTTTTGCAAGCTTTTATTTACTGATTGATTTTGATGACTTTGCTATGATATGGAAGTGGACTTAGATTCTGACCCCAGCTCCACAACCTTCTAGCTGCGTGACCTTGAGACAGATCCCACACCTGGTGAAGCTCACCCTCTTCTTATTATAAAATGAGAAACAACCTGGGAAGACAGAAGGGTTGTTTTAGAAGTACCTTAAGATCACGCATGTGTTTCCACAGATTGTGGCACAGAATGAGTGCCCTTTTGTTGCTAATTGGTGCTATCATTCATCCTACAAAAAATCTGAATTGTAACTAGAAATAAACATTTCGTTAAAAATAAAATCAATGACAGGATGAACAAAGCAAAAAGAGCAGTGTAGAAAGGGAGCCAATGGGAAGAACCTAGCGCAGTACCCAGAATGTCCGCTGGGCAGACCAAGAACAGAGGTGATGGTAGCCAATACCTTCACAGCACTATTTACCCTTAAAATTCCACCGGACACTGAGTAGATGTTAAATTAAATGTCAACCCTCAAGGAAAGAAAAATTAAACAAAGGGGGCCACCCCAGAGGCTTAGCTATAAACCCAAAACCCGACATACTCCTGGGACACAGACACATGGCCTTTCTGATGAGGAATCAGCAGCAGTTGCCAAGCCAATGCCATTGTGCAGCAAATCTTTACAAATTATTCCCAATTTATTTCAAGATAGGTGCTTATTTCATGATAATTCCTTTGTTTCCAGACTCCCTAGATCAAGATTCCCTTTCAGGAACAGTGCAGAGTGCACAGTCCTACGCCTGTGTCACATGTCACCACCCGCATCACTCCAGGTGGCTGCACATCCACAGCTCAGTCATCCTGCCCAATGGCATCCTGACTCCATTCCTCCCGAATAGAATGGGCTAAGAAATATTGCCCCGATGAGGAAAATTCTAGACTGTGTTTTCCTTCATCTCTGCTTAGGTAACGATGTCTCCCAGAATTGATGCCCAAGGTGGAATGTGTTGGTTACATGAAGACCTAAAAGTGATGAACTAATATTCCTGAAATGAACAATCTAAGAGCCTTGCCTACAAATTTTCTGAAACCTCCATCACCAAAAAGTGCTTCCTGTGAAGTTTTTACATCAAAGATCAAGTGTAGCCTTGTCAGATATTTATGAAACGGTTTTCTTAGGGGAGTTTTCTTTCTTAGATGTTCAGGAGATAGATACTGCTCTGATAGAGGAAATACGGAAAACAGTGCATTAATTCAAGGTGGTGAAGGGAACACATTCTTTAACCTCCACGCAATATGTTAGAGGTTCTGCACATTCTCCAGGAACTTTAGTTAAAACAAATAAATATCCCCTTTGGTGAGGAGTAGTCAACAATGAAATATATACAGTAATTTTCAACTATTATTTCCGGTTTTTTCTTCTACTTGGAAAGGAAAAGAACAGAAAAAATAGAAAATTAAATTTAGCAAAGTGGTGTACGGATGCGGAAATTATAGTCTCTCAAACCAGAAAGGGCTCTGACGCCCTTTATTTTTACTACCATCAGCAGGTAACAAGCACCTAAATTCTTTTTCTTCTCACACTGTTTTCAAGCCAGCATTCAAAAGTATTTCTGTAATACAGTATGATGATAATCACCTGAGGATGACAACCCCTTGTAAATAAAGATAAATATCCATACTCTAAGAAGAGGCGTTATTTGATATGAAAAGATTATCCTATTCTCCATCATTCTACCCCTTAAAAGAAGACATTATCAGAGAGCAAAGGTGCTGATTATGCCCATTTTACCTTTATTGTTATAGTAAGATTGCTGAGATAACACATTTACCCAAACTCTTTAGAGAACTACCAATCATTTAGTATAGATGCCAACTTAAAAAAAATAAAGGTAAATTAAAATTACACACGCAATGGGAGATTTTACCATGGAAAATATAGGGTAAGCCCCTCTTAACTTAGTGAAACAGCCTGTGTGAGGCAATTGTAAATATACAGCCTTACCTATAAAGTCCTCAAACTATCTAAGTTGTATTTATTCAAACCTGTGAGCTGAACTTTAAGTTTACAGAGTAGAAAGGACAAGAGAAATAAAACACTTCCAGGAAAAAAAAAAGACAAATCCAGATCATAAAACACAATACAGGCCAACAATGGATCTGACGCTGTCTTGGACATGTCAATGTCACGAACAAACAAGCAAGAAGAACAAGAAAACAAGGTGAGAGAGGCAGAAGGACCCTCCTGGACTAAAAGAGATATAACACCAAATGTGGTACATGGACACAGAATGGATCCTTCTGTAAGGGAGATTTTGAGATGATTAGGATGTCATGAACATAATCTGAATATCAGCTGATATTAAGGAATTCTTGTTAATTTTGAAAATTATGATAGGTATGCTAGTGGGTTAGTGATGCCATTATATAATGAAGTATATTGTCATGAATCTACACTAAGATGTTTCAGGAAAAACCACCAATAGGTATTAAATCTAGTGTATGTGGTATTGAGGTATATATTCATTATTCTCTCTACTTTTCTGTATACTTAAAAAGCTGTTATAATTCAAAGTTAAAAACATCACATGGGCCCAGAAGAACTTATTGGAATTGTCTTTCTGTAAGCCTAAAATATTTAATTTTGTATTTATGAGATAAATCACAAAAGTCACAGAATTTGCACACTAGAAGGATACTTAGAATATTTCATATGTTTAGAAATTGATGGCCACAGAATTGCATTGATTTGCCTAACATGACAAAGCAGGTAATTTGCAGAAACAATAGAAGTTTGAATATGTCTTTTTCTCTTGATGAACAATATTTCCTTGAGAATAAATTCACACCTAATTAATCTCTATCATTTTTTCATTGCCTGGTATACATCCTTAGATTTACAATACATCAATAGTTTGCTTATAGAATATTTTTATCTGCATTCCAAATCATTTTACACAGAATATATCTAATTTCCATCAGTGTAGAGAAATGAATAAGATCAAATAACTTTCAAAACAAACAATGTAGTTGGCCAAAATTATTTTGCAATTCATAGCTGAAAACAGAACAGTGAACAGCAGCTTCAAACACTACTAGTAAAAAAATTGACTGTATTATTCATGTGTGTTGTTTTTTTTTGGGGGGGGCAAATTTATGTACATGTTACCTTTTCTATCTACCCTTTAGTTTTAAAATACCAGCACTTAAATCTAACAATATTCAGTTGCCAAACCAAAGATGCTAATTTTAAAAAGTGTGATTCTTTAGAAGGAAGGTCAACATTCTCATCAATTAATCCTCATTTTTCATAATAAAAAATGTGGGCCAGCTGCTGAATCAGGTATTTGGGCAAACATTGCTGCCTATTTTGTAACATCAGCTGTAGCACATTTGTGCATGGGAAGAATAGCTGATTTTGCAAGATGTTGAAATAAATGGTTCAACTACATATGGTGCGGTGTATTTTTCACTGTATTGTTATTTTCAATCTTGAAAACACATTAGGCATTTATACCAACATTCCTTACCTAATGTTTTCTTTATGCAGGTTATTGTCTTGACCATACAGAAATTGACAATTATAATAATTATAGAAAAGGACTATTTATTTTCAAAATATGTTATAACTTCCTAAGGTTTCAGTGATAAGAAAAAAAAAAGTTAGTTTCATGGGTTATATATTTTATTTTATGAAACAAATATAAGTTGATTATAAACCAGATACTTTCTATCTATTGATTCCTGTTATATATGTCACATTGTCAAAAGATATCAATTAGCTATTTACAAAAATTAAGTATAGTGTCCTTATGGGATGTTAGAAAATTAATTTTTAAAGAATTCTAGAGCCCTGGCCGGTTTGGCTCAGTGGATAGAGCGTCGGCCTACGGACTGAAGGGTCCCGGGTTCGATTCCAGTCAAGGGCATGTACCTGGGTTGTGGGCACATCCCCAGTAGGAGATGTGCAGGAGGCACCTGATCGCTGTTTCTCTCTCATCGATGTTTCTAACTCTCTATCTCTCTCCCTTCCTCTCTGTAAAAATCAATAAAATATATTAAAAAAAAAGAATTCTAGAAAATTCCATGTCCTAAAGGGAAAAAGAAAAAAAGATGCAATACTAGACTCTCTTTTATAAAAAGTGAGAAGGTAATTTTATTACATTTATCACTGTAATTTCTCCTTTCTAAAATGTTCACTCTTCTCTAAAAAGTAAGTCAGTCCTATTTTAGATATTTAGATATTTTAAATTGGCTACTCACATCTATTCTTAATATTTAGATATTTTTCAATAAATATGTTGTTAATAATGGATTACTCCATTAGAAAAATAGAGGTGGTAAAATTGGAGGCAATTTTGAACATTTTGATATCATATAGTGGATTACATAGTTATATAACACAATAATTATATTCATATAATATGCAAAACAAAAATATTAAGGTCATCAGATTATGAAGAGGAAGAATGAATAGATGAGTTTAATGATAGTATTCAGAACAAAAGTTAAAAATGATGGTTACCACAGGACATGAAAGTGCCAAAAACATTGTGAAAATTTTGGTTTATGTTTTTATCAGGTATTCAGAACTACACGTTAAACACACTGAAGTACTCTCCATAAGCAATAAACCCCAAGACAATAACTTTTCACTTACTATTTAATTTTTTAAACATAGAAATGTTCAAGTTGATCAGTGGCTTTGTATTCTTTGTTGTTAATAATTGATAGAAAATAATATTTAATAAAATGAGAATAAGCAAATATAAAAATCCTCAGGCTGAATCAGAGAAGAGTATATTAAATAATATCTCCACACTTGAAATATCCTCATCTTTGCAAAGCTTAACGCAATGTTCCTGAAAGGAACTAAAGAATCAATTAAAGCCTCAGATCTATTAATAGTCTGTAGATTTCAGAACATTCTTGATAAGATAGAAATGTTTTTTCAGGTTTAAATATATACGTATAAGGGCTTATTCTTATACATTGGATTTTCCAAACATGTTTGCTTAATCTAATATTCTTTCAGGCAATGCATTTCCTGAGGATTCTTGATGATATATTTGGCAACTTAGTATTACAAAGGGAAAAAGAGGAAAAGAAGTAGGTATATTTTTAGGATCATGGGGAGTTCTCAGGAGATGCTAGAACTGATGGCAGTGCTCCTCCAACATACTCTCTGGATAGTGAGGCGATTGAGATGATTGAGCATCAAGGGGATAGAACCAAGGACACATACACCAGGTGCTCCAGCTATGACTTGAGTAGAGTGGTTTTCTCAAAAAATCCCAAAGCCTCCCAGAGGCAGCCACTGTCCTTGGTGGTTTTGGCTTTTTTGAGTCAAGCCTTGTGAGTATTGAAGCTATTCTATTGTTAGCAAATGATTTTCAGGACATGTATCATCCTATATAATAAAAGCCTAATATGCAAATTGACCAAACGATGGAACAACCAGGGGAACAACCGGTTGCTATGACACACACTGACCACCAGGGAGTATATGCTCAATGCAGGAGCTGCCCCCCAGCCTGCAGACCCCAGGCCAGCCAAGGTGGGTGCCAGCAGGGGCCCCCCCTGGTCACCCCGCCAGTTGCCCCACAAATCGGCCCTGATCGCTGGCCAGGCCTAGGGATCCTACCCATGCATGACTTTTGTGCACCAGGCCTCTAGTTAGATATATTTGACCAGTATTATAAATAATGCTTTTTACATTTTGGCTGATAGTTTACAGTGTTTGTTGGTTAGAAGTTGAAATCTCCCAATGCAATATTCCAAGATAGTGGCAATAATACACATTGGGGAACTTATGATGAGAGAAAAAAACCCCAAAACTTTTAAATAAAATGATTAGAAGCTTAAGGAAAGGAACTTACACATGGATAGATTTGATAGTGATATGAGTGAGTGTTCGTGGCATAGATGCATTTCCTATATGTTATCTAGCAGACAACCCTTATGAGACACTTTCTGTGTTCACACATGCCCTTTGAAAATGTCATGGAAACAAAGACACGAAGATGGCCAGGTTTTCTTCTAAATGAAGCCCTTCATCTTTTTTCCCCAATAAAGCTTTAAGGAACATTGACTATCCAGACATGCAACAGACAATTTGCTTGCTACAGGAACAAATGCTCAGTGAAAAAGAGCATCAGTATAAATCCTACTCTTCAAAGAAGCTAATTGCTTCACCTCTACCATGAAGTCCTCCCTAGAATCCCAGCCCAACTTAATTTCAGCTTTTCTTGAGTGTCCCTTTTCTTTTCTTATGAAAACGTTTAATTATTTCTTTTTTCTAAATCACTTTTTATTTTTTAATTAGTTGACAAACAATATTATATGAATTCCAGGTGCACACCACAGTGATTAGTCATTAAATAGCTTACTAGGTCATCATCCCAATAAATCTTGTACCCATCTGACACTATACATGATTATTAGAATATTAGTGACTATATTTCCTGTGCTATACTTCACATTCTCATAACTATTCTGTAACAACCAATTTGTATTTCTTAATCCCTTAACCTTTTTTACCCATCCCTCAACCCCCATCCCATCTGACAACTGTCAAAATGTTCTCTGTATCTACCTATCATTTCATCTTTTCTTGATTGTCCCTTTTCTTCTCTTATGCAACTATCTAATCTAAAAAAAGACAAACATGCAAATTGACCGTACCTTTGCTGTACCTTAAGCCACACCCACCAGCCAATCAGAGCGACTATATGCAAATTAACCCAACCAAGATGGCGGCCTGCAGCCACAGAGCTGGAGTGAGCAGGGGGCTTCCCTCCCGCCCACCCTAGCCAGCTCTGAGCTCCTCTCAAGGCTACAAAGTTTCAATTATAGAAGGTAAATAAGTCCCAGAAAAAAAAAAGAAAAAAAGGAGAGGCTGAAAGCTTCCATCCCCAGGGGACTTGGCCAGCCTGAAAACGGCCCTCAGCCTCTCACTCAGACTGGCCAGGCATCCCAGTGGGGACCCCCCCACCCTAAAGGGGGTGTGGCCAGCCTGAAAACAGCTATCAGCCCCTCACCCAGGCTGGTCAAACCTCCATGGAGTGAGGGTCCCCATGGGGGGGGGCTTGACCAGCCTGCAAACAGCCATCAGCCCCTCACCCAGGCTGGCCAGGCACCCCAGTGGGGACCCCCAACCTGAAGGGGGTGTGACCAGCCTGCAAACAGCCATCAGCCCCTCACCCAGGCTGGCCAGGCACCCCAGTGGAGACCCCCACCCTGAAGGGGGTGTGACCAGCCTGCAAACACCCATCAGCCCCTCACCCAGGCTGGCCAGGCACCCTAGCGGGAACCCCGCCCTGATCCGGGACACCCTTCAGGGCAAACCAGCCGGCCCCCACCCGTGCACCAGGCCTCTATCCTATATAATGAAAGGGTAATATGCAAACTGACCCTAACAGCAGAAAGACTGGGAATGACTGGTCACTATGACATACACTGACCACCAGGGGGCAGATGCTCAAAGCAGGAGCTGCCCCCTGGTGGTCAGTGCGTTCCCACAGGGGGAGCTCTGCTCAGCCACAAGCCAGGCTGAAGACTGCCAGTATAGTGGTGGTGGTAGGAGCCTCTCCCGCCTCCTCAGCAGCGCTAAGGATGTCTGACTGCAGCTTAGGCCTGCTCCCCGCTGGCAAGTGGGACATCCCCCGAGGGCTCCCGGGCTGCCAGAGTGATGTCTGACTGCCAGCTTAGGGCCCAATTCCCTAGGGAGCGGGCCTAAACCAGCAGGTGGTAATCCCCCAAGGGTTCCCAGACTGCGAAGAAGGCACAGGCCAGGCTGAGGGACCGCCCCGAGTGCACAAATTTTTTGTGCCACCGGGCCTCTAGTGTATCAATAAGAAAAGTAATAACAAGTGTTGGAGAGATTGTGGAGAAAAAGGAACCCTCATTCACTGCTGGTGGGAATATAAACTGGTACAGTCATTAGGAAAAATAGTATGGAGGTTCCTAAGAAATTTAAGAATATGCTGAGATTTGTGAAATTGGTGAAGGGATTA
>NW_005871202.1:1878232-1889992 GCF_000147115.1 Myotis lucifugus | reverse complement strand
TATATATATATATATATATTGCATGTGAAGGGCACTTAACCCTTTTCGGTCCAACCTGGAGGCTGACTTGACAGAGCAGGTGCTAGGAGCAGGTCCAACGTTGAGCAATAAGAACATTAAAAAGTTCAACATTCAATCCCGTCAATTAATTTGGACCAGACTGTTTGAATTCCAAAAATGACATTGGACCACAAAGGGTTAAAATCATTCAAGTCCCAACTTCTGCATTTGACTGAGGCCAAGAAAAAATGTACATTACTTAGAGAATTAGTAAAAGAGCTGGAAGTAGCAACCCCTATCATCTGTCTCTGCTTTTAAATGTTCACACTACCTCGCAAGCAGTCAGAGATTTACTGTGTCACTATTTAATGTTTCTTATATATATAAGTTTTCTTTTCTGATCAGACTACCAGTTCACTTTGGGGCAGAGCCATGTTTACAATTCTTTAGAATCACGTACAGTGCCTGCCATAGTACGGTGCCTATGATAGGTTTAATTGAAGTAAGTTGAATGAATTAAAACATCTTCTTATCACCAGGTAAATATATTGTATTAAACGGATGTCAGGGGATTGTCATTACTCATGAGTCATGCCCTGAAGCTTCTGAAATGTGTTTTCTCCATCATTCTGGAGTAGTGGGGGCAGTTCTTCAATTTTTATATTCTTATCAACATAACTGAATACTGAACAGTAGTAGCTATAAAATACAAGTTTTGTAAGATATTGGGAGGCAGAATTTAGATACTCTCTTGGAAATGAATATCAACATTGAGGGCTACAAATTATTAAGAAGAAGAGTCCTTTAAGCAAGACAAGGTAGTTAGCTTTCAAAAGGGTGATCCTAGGAGTGCATTGTTTCCCGGAACAATTATATCTTTTACCCAACTAATCATGAAAAGGATGCTTTTTCTGTTTCAGATGCCTACAGTTTCTTGCTTATTATGCATTTCCATGTGTTCCTTTTATGATGCTTTTACATTTCAAAATCAGTTGAAAACTTCCATTGTCTTAACTTGTGTTCCTGGGCCTTAAAATAAAACAAAGGGGATTATCAAGTATGAATGCCAGTCTGGAGGCTTTGCTTCTTTTGTGTCATTATATCTTGTTTAAAATTACCACAGTAGTAGAGCTTGGGGGATCTTTCTTTTGTTAATCAACCTAGAAATCATTGTGGCATTACTATGATTATAAGCATTGAGTTTTAATTCCTCCAGGCTCTACCATAAATGTGGTACTTCCAGAATAAGATGTATTTTACCTCTAAAAATTGTAAATGTGATCATTAACTTACCATCTAAAAGAATAAAAAAATAAAAAATAAATTCTGAAAACAATCCAGGCCATGGCCGACCTGCTGTTTGCCAGGATGTTTAAAGACTGCCAGCATTCCCTTTCTTCTTTTGATTCCGTGTAATGGAAAAAGACAAGAGATTAGGCGCCTCAGAGGGCTGTGTTTTTTGTTTTTTCTTATTTGGGAGAGAATAGTGCATTTTTAGCATCCAGAGCTGACAAGTTAGAAAGCTGACAATATGGACCCTAGTTCATTCTGAATAAAGGGGCCAGTCTAAAGCCAGAGGGGGTGTACCCTGCACCCCTGCTGCTGCCCTTGCTCCGAGTAGGGAACAGTCTTAGGCTGCTGCGAGCATAGCACTGAAAACACAAGGAGTAGAACTTACTATGTGAACCTTCACACAATCACTTTATAACAAACTTCTCTGCGGCCTTCTACCTTGAAGAGGAACGAGATGAATTGCCTTGATTGTTTTTGCTTAGGAGGCAAATCAAATCGTCTGGAGACCAGGCTGAGAAAATTATTTTTGTTCTTTCAGGGGTCTTTTTAGGTGGCAAAGCAATTTGCACTACAGCATGGCTTTCTGGTGACTAGAAGTGTGCCCGCCCTCCTATGATTATATGAAATACGGACTATGGCGATAAATATATTTTTCAAGATCGAGGAAGGAGGGCTCCGGATCTGTGTTCTTTTGTCCTTCAGCAAATCTTTTGGAGGCTGAGTACAAAGAGAAGACATGTTTCCTAGAGCTCCGTGCAGATGGAAGCATATGGTCGGAGTCCACGTGTGTGTGGGTGTGTTCCCACATCTTCTTCACAGACAAATGTGCAGGGCTGGCTGGAGACAGGTGCAAGCGGTGTGCTAGCAGCTGGCCCCTGCTCTGGCTTCAATCCTACAGGAAGCTTTACTTGAGCAAAGCACATTAGGAAAGGATCCCGGGTCTGATGCTAAAGAAACCCTGCGAGCCTAGAGGAAATTAGGGGGGAAAGAACAAAGCACCCTGAAATATTGATCGGTGTCATGAGTCCAGGGAGCCTCACTTTCCTCTTGCTCTTTAGCCCTTTTCTCCATGTGTCCGTCCAAGGGAAAGCCCATACCTTTCCATCCTCATTGATTTATTTCGTTTTCCTAACTCCTCGGGCAGCTTCTGTCTGTGTCTAAAAAGTACTCACATATGTGTCCTCAGGGCACTCTTTGTACTGGTGGGCCTTCCTTTCCGTTTCTGTTCAAATGCTAGTGCTAATGACCTTCTAATTCTTCTGACTTTTCAAGGAAGGGGAAGTACTCAAAGCACATCAACACACTGTCAAGTGCAATTTGAGATATAGTCATAGTCTGTGTGCCCAGAATCTTTAGGTTTCCTATAACAAGAATTATGACTCCTGTACCAAAAGATAGATTAGGGCAGATGATTCTGGTGAAGCAATAGCTCTGTGAGATAGTTTTTGCTTTTTAAATGAAGATTTATAGAAGAATTGATGTAGGGGAGACATTTGAGGATTATATTTTAGAGGGGTCAGAGGGCCAAGCATCTCACATGTAGGAAATCCATTGGTGTCTCTCGAAGCTCTGGGACAGGAAGCCCGACTGAGCATAGTGACTGGGATAGTCATGGTGTGGCAATGAAAGATGGAGAAGTAAGATCAAAAGACACTTATTGCTCCCTGCTGTTACTTTTTAGGATGAACACTTGGGTAGCTTTATTGGTTCACAGGCACCAAGGAGAAAGCAAGAGATGAAAGAAATGCAGGGTCAGTATGAAGTTGTAAGTGTAATTTTCTATGACACAGAGAAACAACATGGTTTTCATCACTGGTGACAAGCACTGCCCGAACCCCTCTTCCGTGACGTTTAGATAACCCATTCAGAGAGCGATCGAGGCCAGAGTGAAATGGGGTAGTGCTCACAACCAGCACTCAGCTGAAGTCCTCGCCTTGCCTGTGACTGGCTGGCCACCTTGACGGAAGCACTCTGAGCATCAGCTGCTTAATGGTGGTTGAGATGATTTGTAAGGGCCTTTCAGCTCTAATATCACCCAATTTCATGAGTTCAGGAGGCAGTGCGATGATTTTGATTGCTCTTGCCTACTAGAGAAAATTCACTGAGGAAAGGGAATGCAAGGTATCATTTCACACTTACTGTGAAAACCTATTTTTTAAAGACCCATATCTTCTAAATCATTGCCAAAGAACCCTACGTTTTAAAAAGATAAATAAAATAATCAAGTTAACCACTTCATTATAGTTGATTATTGAACATATTTTGTTTTAAATATTTTTAAAAATGCACGCATTGGCTATATACAATTTTGAATTCTGGGGCTACTATAATTTTTGGCCCTCAGTCTACTCACCTATAAAGCAACAACAAGACTTGTTTCATAAAGATTTTCTGGAGATTCAATGGTGTCTGCAAAGTGATTAGCAGAGTGACAAGAGCATTAATTCTTAATTAGTGTTAAGTATTTTAATATTATATGTTAAAATTTTAAAACAGTTTATTAAAATAGGAAATTGATGTCACATTTAGGTGTCCTGGACTGTAACTTTTATTATATACTATATTTCATCACATCAAAATTATTGTTGATTGTAAGGTTCACAATTATTTTACATATCACCAGGAAAAAATAAAAATATCTGCTAACTATAATGCAATGCTAAGATACTATCATATGTAAGATGAATCCAAATTTCAAATACTAGAATTTGAGAAAAGATCTTAGAATAATAATATGCAGTAATTCTAGGGGTTCTCATTTTAAACTCTATGTAGAATAACTTTTATGCACAGTTGCTATTGCATTCTTAGACCACCTATATGAAGATATATTCTGTGTTATGGTAAAATGGCTGAAATATTAAAAAAAGGGATGGTCAGACTGTAACTTTAATAGAAATGGTGCAGTGCTACTGTGATGTTTATCAAGTCACAGATTTGTTCTCTTCACTTTTTGAAGTATATGCAAAATTTTTAAGGGCAAAACCCTATCATAAATTTCCAAATATTCTATCATTAAACAATAGGACTCATCCATAATATGTATTCAATACATACTTTTAAATTGGTATATTGTAAGTATGAAAATACAGACATTCTAGCCGTTTGAGAGGGATTGAATCATCTCAAGGTGGGTGTTTTTATTTCTTTAATTTTTTTTCACCCAACTTTATAATGTATATGAGACAACATCTCTCTCTATTAAGACTCAATGTCAGTGTCATACACTGGGATCTATTCATTTCTATTTTCTGGAGTAAACGAGGCACTTGGTGATTACAGGAATGCAATAAATGTCCTCCTATGGATAAACACATTATTCTTTACTGTAGGATGTATCTGTGTCTATTGGAAGTCAGATGTAATGTCAAGCACTGCCTAAGTAGGCCATAAAAATAACACCTAACACCTCATTTCCTATTTTTACCTAGTTCCTTAGGAAGTAGAGCCTTTGTCTTCATTGTGATTATACAGCTCTCAATGGCTGCTGGATTTGGGGTGGGGGTCAAGTAGATAGGTTTTAATGATACTAGATTTTGTAATTATATTTTTAGCTTGATGGGAGAAAAGTAGTATCATCATGCCAACTTTTCATTGTGTTTAAAAGTTATCCTTATCACCCAACTCAGTTACAACAGATTGATGTTTCTCTCTCACATCAATGTTTCTCTTTCTTCCCCTCTCTCTAAAATCAATAAACCTGAAATTAGTATCTGATAAGAAGACAGTAATAGCAGAGGATAATTTATAGATAAGATAGTGGATATTTGGAGTCATAGCCTTAAAATGAATTTTTGTCACCTTCTTGCTCTGTGATCTAAACCAGGTCACTCAACGGTGGCAAGACCTGAGTGAGATGCAGATGAAACTGTTGTGAGGTTAAAACTAGAACGATGCATTTGGAATACAGTGAGCAATAAACTGCTCATTTTTCTACTCTTAGGAGAGAACAAAATGATCATTTTAATCTGGTACAACATACAAAGTCACCTCTAATTTGGGTACATAATTCACTTCTCTGGGTATGGTGAAGCTCTGAGTACAAATGGAGTAGTATGTCATTGAACCTTTCTATATAAACACAATTATATTATGTACTTTAATGATTTCAAAAGGATATATAGTCTAAGGTTATCTTCTCAATATACATGATGCATGATATTTTTGAAACTTGAAAAGGCAAAAAAATTGCCGGAGGAAGTGAAGCAGAATCGGTTTTCATAGAGGCATGCTATTTCATGACCATCAGGTGGAAACCTTCCAGGTTTAATGCTTATAACTCTCCCAGCTGAAGCTTTAGAACTTCAAAGCACTATAGAACATTTCAAATTTCTCTTCTGCCCATGAGAAAACCCTTTGCATTGAAAGTTGCTTTCAACTGGAATCCTACATTTGGTATTACACAACAGCAACATATTTAAATGGAGATTAAAATTACACACCAAGAATGTAAAGTTGCCCAAGCAAAACCATTTCTACTATTAAAAATGCTCCACTACACACTATGAAGAGCTATGACCTTCTCCTGTCCATAAATAAGGCTTAGCATAATAAATTTTAAAACCATTTATAAATTCCATACTTGCCTAAGAAATATTCATCTTCTAACCACCTTCAATTTACAAAGAAGATTTACTTAAGCATAATTATGTTTCCTTTAACTAGGTGACAATAAATCTACCACCAATTGCAAAGGCAGGCGATCAGTGGGTATTATGAAGAAAATGACATGAAAATCAATATGTAATTCCTGGGAAAAGGGCATGCTATACTTTTAATTTGAAATCTACCAATGGTAAGTCATGAATATAAAACTTGCCTCTGTAACAATAAATTGTTTGCTGTGAAATTAGAACTCATCTTTGGCTAATACTTCAAGAAACAGTGTATTAGCCTCTCGCAGAATCTGTGTGAAGCTGGCCCCCTTTGGAAACTAAAAGGGCTCTTTGAACCATAGAACAGATGTAATGAAAATTGGTTCCATTAAATGCAGCTGGCAAATTACAAACTGAGAAATTAATGCACCATACCATGGCTCCCGGGGCTGAAATGAGTCAAGGTGTGGATGCCAGATGCTCCTGTTTCCTCACCGCCTCCCCCAATAAAAACATTTCTCTTTATGGATCTGTTTAACATAGTACAACTGATCGATATAGGCAATACAAATTATGAGATCATGATGACAATTAATCAACTAAAACAATAACTGGATCGTATGCACATAATGGCATTTTTAAAGGAGGAAAACCTGAATTATGTCATCCCTACACACTCCACTGGGCTTGGGGAATGCACTGGGCCTCCGGAAGTCCTCACTCCCCCATGAAATACTGTCTCTCAATCCCAGTGGGAATGGCAAGTTGATTCCATACTATCCATGAACAGCACGGTGCTGCTTTGTTGATTTCAATTCAGTCTATTTCAACTTGGTGAGCTGCCATGGCTCCAGCAGCAGAACCTGACAGGCGTCCGCTGAGCGCCTGTGATTAAGGTGCTCTCAATAGTTCCGCGGGGTCCTCCTGAGTCATTGGCTAAACATTGTTTCAAAGAACTTCACAGGCAAGTCCCCCTCACCCCCCGCGGTGAAGACTGAAGGGGCGGGAACTGAAAGCATATTCCCAGGTGTTTCAGGCCCCCCCCTGGGATATTGCTCTGCTCCCTTGGGAACTCTTTAAAATGAAGGAAAGAAAGAATGAATGAATGAATAATTGCCAGAGGTTTGGTTTTGTTAGATGTCTATGGAGTTGTAGGTACCTAAGCAAAACATTCTGGAACTAAGATTGTCCAACTTTAGTGTCTCTGAAAATATCTAGGTTGCTCTTAGCCATTTAATGTACGGGGGGGCAAGTGTAGGTTTACACTTTGTTCCTATGAAAAATACAAGAATTAATAAATAATCATATAAAGTCTGTGTTGTGCATACTCACAACTGTAAACTATTCTTCCCCATCCTGTATGTAATTAGCTAGTTGATTGCTTTAAGAAAACTGAAATTAGTCGTTTAAAACATGTCCTTTCATGATACCTAATGCAATCCCGTGGTGGAGGATACAGGAAGTGACTTGAAAGGGCTCAAATGAAAATTGAATCAGTGACAGAGTTTGATTTTAAGTGGTGTGGCGGGTGTATATATGTCATTGCACTTTATTTTTTTGTATGTCTGAAATGCTGCATGATTATATTAAAAATTCTAAAAATATTTTTAAGAGTTTATGTCAAAAGTTTTACAAAGGGAGAATTTGGGAGGAGTTAATTATTAATTTTCTAATTTTCTTCTCTCAGTGCAGTAACGTTGCTTTCTCTGGAATTCAAACAAAGAGCAAAAATTTGCTGGAATAAATGGGTACGTGTTTGTTCTATTTTGCTCTGCCTAAAATCAGTGGCAACGTGTGTATTTAGCATGGGTGTTTTATTTACATATATTAGGGAGCTTATAATCTCTATATCATCAGAATTAAAAGCTATTTCATAAATATTTAATCTACAAGGGTGGACTGGACTAAAGCATGATTAAGTATTCTGATTTAGGAATCACAACAATAAATAATGACCTAATTGCAATAACAATGTACTCATGTTTTCTTAAAGCTAAAAGGTACACAGATGATCTGGTATTGCATAAACAAGCCCCTCTCCTATTCATTTAAAGCAATTGTTTGGCAAACTACAATGACTATTTTTGATTCATATACATGAGAAGAAAATATTAGAGTAAAAGTAATGAGCATGTCCATTGTATGCGTGTTATATGCATTACACATTCTATAGTAACCGATTACAGTATGTAGGTGGGGGTGGCCCATTTACTTTTCTGTCCAATAAAGCACTGTTCTAATTAGAGCACTGCATCATACAGAATTATGCTACTTTCAGACAAAGAACTTTCTATATAGTGCACAGGTTCTGCAATATGCATGGTGTATACTTTATAGTTATTATAAGCATGCAACAATGACAATTTTCCATTGCCTTATAGTAGCATTATTTCCACATGCAGAGACATATACACTAAATACATACAATTACCCACCTACTCCATATGCTTTACAAAACGTATATTCTACCATCAGCAATTTCTCCTTGAAATCACATCAAAATTGTTTGGGATGCAAAGCTGTGTTATTTCTATAATTCTACTAAAGGTCAAGCAAGTTTCTATAGGAAGGAAAATGAGTTGATGGTAGCAAGCAGGGAAAGAGTCGGTACAACGCTATGCACACCTAAGCACTCTTTTTCCCTTATAGGTATTCACTGGAGAATTTGTTTAGGAGAGATTTTGATGTGTGTGGTAATTAATTGAAATAAATGAAAAATCTGCCTTATATCCAGACTAAATTTGCTTCAACAGCTGCTGATCCTCAAGCTCTGAATGTCAGCCAATTAGTGGAGAAATTTTACGTGGCTGCTGCCCTAACCAGTCTTCCCGTCTGACAGCTCCATTTTTAGCCTCAACTAGAGAGGGTAGATTTTCTTTAATTTTATTATTTCTTCTTTATTTTATCTGAAGTAAAACCAGCAGATAAAAGATGTTGAGTTTTCTTCAGAGAATAGCTCACCCGAAACAATACAACACAACACATGACCAATAATACTAGTATTAGATGTTTGAGGTTAATTTCATCTTTAACTAAATGTCAGCTAACAGACGACTCTTCTCCCTGGACAGAGTGTATAAGGGATTTTGTTCCTCTGCCTTCATATAATGGGTTAAAGATGGAGAAATGTGCAGTGCCCTTGGCGGACCCTGCATCTGTCTCTTGCTTCAATAGCATTCGGATGGAACAGATCCAGGGACACCCCTTCTTCCAGCCTCTGACCACCTCCAAACTCTTTCCCAGTCACCACCTTCAGAACCACGTCAGCCATCCTCGGCCTCTGAGACCAGCTAACACTGTTTTTGACTTTAACTCCTTATTGCCGAACAACCATGAGCTCAAAAATGTGTCATAATTATTCCACCGAGGTGGAGGCTGCATCTGCAGGCCTCCCACACCTACCTCTCTCGGGGCTTCTATTTCAATGGCGACCTCGTGACCTCGTGGTGCTGGAGGGCAGGAGCCACTCCTTCTGAGAGTTGGCAGAGAAGAAGCTGGAGGGCCCTTGCTGGGGTCCAATCCCAGCAGGTCCAGGGGTCCCCAAAGGTGTGGACGGAGTCGGCGAAGAAGGAATGACACGAAGACAGGCCCTGAGCATCTTAAAGATGCAAAACCAGCCTGGTGGCCGCACTCTCTTCCAGGACATGCTGAAGCCTCCCCAAGGTGAGTGTGGTGACACTCAGGACGCCATGGAAGCCACCATGGTCCTGGGGAACCTGAACCAGGACCTTTTGGAGCTGCAGGCCCTCGGTGCTGTGGCTTCCTAGAGAACTGCTTCCTGGGTGAGGAGGTGAAGCTCATCAAGAAGATGGGCCACACCTGGCTCACCTCCGCAGCTGGGCGGGGCCAGTATCTCTTCCAAAGGTGCAAAGCAGCCTTTGAGCCCAGAGGCCTCTGAGGGGCCCCTCTGCACCCCCTGGTGTCTGGCTTTTGCCTGAGCCTCTCCTGAAACCACTAGCCATTATTTTAACCACCCTGGAGCCCTCTCCCATGCATTGGGCCAAATGGAAACAATAAAGCTTTCTGCAGAGATAAAAAAAAGGAGGAGGAGAAATGTAAAACTTAAGATTTGCATATTCTGAGGCTCTTAGCCTTTTCATTTAAATGAAAAAGTCAAGGTAGAAACTACCCCTTTGGATAGTTGGTAAGCAGATAAAACACAATGATGTACAGATAACATTATTTTACCTTTTTCAGATTTTCCTTTCTTAAAATCTGATGAAAGACATTGAAGGTTTATTGCCATATTACCTCCACTCTACAACTCAATACACTACATTTTTATTTTAAATGAATTCCTGTACATGAGCAATGGGACAGGTAGGATATAACAGATAATGACCACACAAAAGGTTATGTTGTTGGCCATTGGCAGTTAGAAAACTGATGACTTGCTACACCTCTACTGCCCAGGAATAGGTCAACCCTGAAAATTAAAATAAGGATCAACAAAAAGCTCACTTCTTTCAGATGCTGTATACAAAGAGCTAACATGCTTATCCTGAGACCAGCCTTTGTGAAAGGGTCACCTATGTGCAAAGTGAGATGGGAGGTTTAGCCACTTGGAGAAAGCAAACACGATTCAGAGCACAATGAAGTTAATGGGAAGTAAAATGCATAACATTTATTGGACTTTAAAACAGTGAATTCCAAAATAATTAAGTTAATAAAAGAGTTTCACTCTTTTCTGAACTAAATTAAATGACTCTAAAATTAATTTCATTGGTTTTTTAATTCACTGTTAACTCAATAAAATGAGCTTTTAAAATTAACTTCTTTGTTTTTGAGCTCAACTGCAGTAAAAGTCTATAAACGAACTTTAAAAAAAAATCATGAGTTGAACTCTTTCCAGATTTAGGAGTAGTCATCGGATACATAGATAGCAAAAGCATATACAAAATCTAGTAGGTCTTGCTCAGTATATTCAGCCTACCACTTTACAGGGCCTGGTTAACCACATAACAACTGCCCTATGGAAATGACAAGTGTCCCTCTCTTCTCAGAGAGACAAAATATGACATAAGTGAAATAGTTTATCTCCAATAATTAGCTAAGAAATAAAAAATGTAGAAAACTAAATCGAGATTCCAAACTCTGGTCAATGGCATTCCAAGATAATTAAATGGTCTAAATTATAAAGATTTTTCCTATATATTCAAGATGGCAAGTAAACATTTTATAATCTCCAATTCATCCTGATGTGTATATTCAAATAAAGGCAGAAGGAAAGGAATTTTGCATGTTTTTCGTTAGCATACTTGAATAACAAAATTGTGGAAAATGATTTACCTGTAACCACTTACATTTTAATACTGGAGATTTCTGAATGTATATTTGTAACTTATTATTATAATAAAATAGCTTTCAGATTTATATTTTAGTTTCCCTTATTGTTGCTACCAATTTGTTAGACTATTATTAGCTCACTAGAGGCCTGATGCATGAAAATCCGTGCAAGAGTAGGCCTTCCTTCCCCCAGCTACAGACACCAGCTTCCCTCTGGCACCCGGGACCCACGCTTCCCTTTTCCAGCCCCCAGCAGGCACCCAGGACCCAGGCTGGCTTCCCTCTGGCCCCAGCTTCATCAGGAAGGACATCTGGAATGACATCTGGGTGTCTGGTCTAATTAGCATATTGCCCTTTTATTATTATAGATAATTATAATAGCACTAGAGGCCCCGTGCACAAAAATTTGTGCACCGGGGGGGAGGGGGAGGTCCCTCAGCCTGGCCTGTGCCCTCTCGCAGTCTGGGACCCCTCAGGAGATAACAACCTGCTGGCTTAGGCCTGCTCCCGGGTGGCAGAGGGCAGGCCCAATCCCTAGGTGCAGCCCTGGTCGGGCTCAGAGCAGGGCCGATTGGGGAGTTGGGGT
>NW_005871202.1:1847876-1878132 GCF_000147115.1 Myotis lucifugus | reverse complement strand
CACACCACCATCACCCACACCACACATTACCCCACACTCTACTCGTTAATTCAACTTTCCAGTTTGAAAACAAAGGCCACTATTCTCTAGAAAGTCTCTCTGACCCTATCTCTAAGATTGGGGTAAGTGTCACCCCAAAACATGGCATTTATTGCATCTGACTCTTACCACTGCTATACTCTGGGCCTTAGGATGGTGGCACAAGTGTGACTACATGTTCACATATGAATTTTCAGTGCTTGCATATAATGTGCATTCAATAAATATTCATAGAAAGAACAAATCTTCACCACTGTTCCACTACTATTTCTTAACATGGCTTTCATTGTGTTACTCTTTTATTTAAGAAATGTCTCTCTGATTATAGCATCAAATCTAAACTCCTTTGTTTCACTTCATCTCTAATCTGGTTTACTTCCTCCAAGTTCTCACACCTCCAAGTGCTTGCAAACCTTTCTTATGGTCATTCTCCTGCCTATACTTGCCTCCCTCCTCAGCTCAAAGTCCCCCTGTGTCTGACATCTCCAATTTTATTTCAGTGAATATGGATGTTTTCATTGTTCTATGTAGATTTGCCATTCAATGTAGCTCTGGACTCCTGTATTAATTATGTTCCCTAACTAAGCCTTCACAAGATTATAGGATCATAATCCAGGAAACAAGATTATAGGATCATAGTGGGTTGAACAAAACATCACCAGATTCACATTCCTACATTTTAAAGAAACCATCAAATTAGTGAGGCCACAGAAAGTGATTAGGTCACAGGTCAAATCATATCCCTGGTAAGTAATGGGGTGACAATACCAGGTCAAACATGCCTGTTTCACAGTACATTCTGTCATGCCATTGATTGACCAAGAGAGAACTACTGATTATCCATTTAATTCAAACATGTTTGGCTTTAAACCCTATGCATTGCTTTTCTAGATACCCCTTTACTGCGTTGTACTATTTCTGATACTTTATATGAATTAGAATTCGGAATGTTTTTGTAAATTTTGAACACTTCTTTACCTGTTTTCTCCTACTTTAGTAAGAAATGTGCTTTAAAGATGGCCTAACCTGTAGTTGGCAAACTGCGGCTCGCGAGCCACACGCGGCTCTTTGGCCCCTTGAGTGTGGCTCTTCCTAAGCCTTAGGAGTACCCTAATTAAGTTAATAACAATGTACCTACCTATATAGTTTAAGTTTAAAAAACTGGGCTCTCAAAAGAAATTTCAATCGTTGTACTGTTGATATTTGGCTCTGTTGACTAATGAGTTTGCCGACCACTGATCTAGCCGAGTCTCAACTGGGCTGACTGGGCACTTCAAGTCTCTGCCACGTATCTGTTCTATGCCAGTAGGCTACCTCAGGAATGTCATCATGGAGATGACAAAAACACAAGAAAGAGCAAGGCCTCTCGAGTTGTAGACTTAGAAGCACCATACTTGCACTTCTGCTTCTTTCTATTATCCAAAGCCAGGCACATGATTAAGTCCAGAGACAGAGGCAGAGGACACTTCAAAGTTAAATGCCCAAGGGGGTGGATGCAGAGAGGGTAAAAGATCATTCAACCCATCAGCAAGACCTATCAATTCTACCTTGGAAATACTTTCACACCTGTCCAATACTCCTTCTATCTTATTGCTACCACCACTTCAGTTCACCATGATCTCTCTTACCTATCACCACCTGACAGCTCTGTCCAAATCTTTCTTGTCCATTCCTTCTCAGACCATTCTCAATGCAGCAAGGAGAATAAACTTAAAAGAAAACCTGCTCTGACCACTCATTTAATTAAGCCTGCCAAATGGTTTCCTAGTGTTCTCAGGATAAAGGTGAAAATCATGACGAAGGCCTGAATTGTTTTCAATTTTCAATTGAGGGGTTATTTTAAAGCAAATAGATGAAACTGGTGAAAGGGAGAAAGAATGAAGAGGGAGTGTGGGAAAGAGAGGCTTTGTAATGACTTCCATGTGAGGACAGCCTGGGACCCCTTTCTGCAACCTCATCTCCTTCCATCCTTTCTTTCACTTTATGGTTGGAACACATCATAATTCCCCAACTTGTACAGTATTTCAAGCCTGTGGGGTCTTACTTGGACTGCTCTGTGTCCAAGTAGAGAAGTAGAGTTCTTTATCCCTCCGTTTGGTACGGCTTTAAAACCCTCTACCTTACGCCTAAAAAAAAAAGAGAGGAGAAGAGTGCAGATTGGTTTGGCTCAGTGGATAGAGCGTTGGCTTGCAGACTGAAGGGTCACAGGTTCAGTTCCAGGAGAGAGAGAGAGAGAGAGAGAGAGAGAGAGAGAGAGAGAGAGAAGCAGGTTTTGGGAGAGGAGCAGGTTTTGGGAGAGGAGCAGGTGACACTTCCAAGGTTGTGGCCACTATGCATGGCCCATGGATGCAGACAATAGGGTGTTGAAGGCCTGGGGTGGCTGGGACCTGGTGGGAAAATGGGGGCATCTCTAATACTCTCAACAATAAAAATAAATCTTAAAAATGATTCTAGAAGCTAAAGACACTTTTCAAGCAGTTCAAGGGTTTGTCCTCAGACCTGTGACCATAAATGTCCTTCTGTGGGAAGTTTAGATAAGATTAAAAGAAGAATGAATTAAGTCCTTTGACCTTCATCCCAAACCGACCAAGGAGTTTCTGCTAGTACCCCAAATCCTGATTGTGTATTTTTAAAAATCATTGTTATACCATCTCTTTGGGTCTGTTTTTAATAATATGCACCTGCACAATATTAGATCAGGTAATTAATATTGCCTTCAAGGTCGGCCACATCGGTGGTCATTGGAGAGGTAATTAAAAAGTCAATCTAACATTCCTAAACTCAACATAAAGGTATAATTGGAAAAAGAGGATGCAACCATGGGAAAATGAAATGCATGTCTTATTTTGTTATGAGTCACTTTAAATCTTTAATGCTTTAAAAATTAATTACATTAATTATAGCAATAGGCTCTTCATTTCCTTAGTGTTCATTTCCTTACATTGTTCTGTCAACATGAGAAGAATATTTAGAGGAATAATTCTGTTTCTTAGCCCCCAGACTCTAACATTAGGACACTGCATTTACTATACTAAATTACCTGGTTTGGGCAAAACAAGAAGTGCACATAAAACAATAGAAACAAATTTAGTGCAGGTATAATTAATTTTTATATTTTTGTGCTTGGGGGTTTCCAAATCAATGTAGTAATTTGTACGTAATAAATGTTTACATTATCTCATGGCTGTACTTTGCAACTTTAACTTTATAAAGAGTAAATGTATGTTGGGTTTCTGATAGGCTATTTCTCTCAAATGGATTATTTTTTTAAAAAATTAATTTTTATCTAAAAAAATCTCTATTTCATATTTTCACAGAAGATAACATTGGTTCATAGATAATTCTCAGTTGTTTTTATCTTTGATTTTTATTCTGTTTTAGCAGTAAAACAAAGGATCCAAAAGAAGTGTAACTAAAACAACAGGAAGGTAAGCATCACAATCAACATCATTTATGGAATTGAAGGTTTAATCCAGATATTTTTAACAGAGAAATCCAAAAATGGACAGTAATAGACTCTTAAAATACCAAGTTTTACTATCTACTGGTATTATGTTCCACATTTGCTTTGCATAAATATAATGAACAATTGTATGTGTCATTGAGAATTTGAATCACATCCACAGAAAGACTCAAGGCACAGGAGGTGGGCCACACATAGTGGTTAAGGTAGAATTTTTGAAGATGGGATGCCACTGGAAATTTTTCTGATATTACCATTCTATGTATGCAATGTACTTGGTATGACTTTTGGCCAATAATTTCACATATAATTGTATGGAAATAGTTGACTTGAAAGAAAAAATATCTTAATATGGAAGTTTTAAAAAAAATAATTTCTTGTTGGTAGTATTATAGATGCCCCCCTAAGGCCCTCCCCACTATTGCCTGTGTCCATGGGTCATGCATATATGCATATATGCTCATTGGTTAATCTCATCCTGTTCCTTCTACCGTCCCCATAGAAATTATCATAATGCTACTAACATAGTACTAAACATGCAAGCTAAGACACTTCGAAAGTCATACACCTTTGTGCCTAATAAAGAAGTGAAGAATTCACATGCTTGTACTGTCAATAAGCCACACTGCTGAAAAATCAAGGTTCAGGCAACGATTGCTCATGTTTAGGTATCAGAAGTAAACACTGGGACCTGGTAAACTAGTGTTCTCATCTGAGTCTTTACCACTTAGTGACTTATATTTTGAGAAGTTTATTTCCCCTATCAGTGATTTAAGAAATGATTTGACCTCAGTGACACACATGCATACTTATTCCATAATACATAGTATTTCACCAAATAAACTATGAGTTCATTATTACAGGATGAAATAGTTCGTATTAATTATTTGGATATGGAACACATTTACTGTGTAATACTTATTTTAAAAGAAAGGTATTATTTGTATCTATCTAGGGACATTAGTCTATATACGAAACTGATCTACATAGTTTGAAGCTCGCTCTATGAACTGAAAGCATGAATTAAGTGTGTGGACCAGAAGCAAACAACACAAGACCGCAAACTATAGGGCAGGGAGCTTGTCTGTTTCCCTGGCTCTTCCATCCTCTAAGGCTAAGCCTAGGACAGCTCCTGGCAAGCAGCTCCTCGGGTTTGCATAAAAGGGATTGCAGGGGACAAGCATTGGCGACCATATGACCGAGTGATTTTGAAGTTCATTGAAAACAGTATCTAATATCAATTAAATAGATAATACATGAGCTAATTTATTTATTTTTTTCAGTAAAAGTAATATTTTTATTAATATTTTATATAATTTCCTGTGGAACCCTTTATTCATTTTAAGAAATTTAATGGCCCTTATGACTAATTCATTCCTCTCTCAGAATGGAGAAAGGAATTCTGAGAAAGTTCCTTCTATTAAAAAGTAAGTTTTTTTCTAATGGACTGAATTAAAGTTATTTTTTAATCTCTTCAAGGAGATTTGACAAAAGTGTACATTTCAAAAAAAAAAAAAATAAGCCTTGCCCTAGCCAATTCGGCTCAGAGGATAGAGCGTCGGCCTGCGGACTGAAGGGTCCCAGGTTTGATTTCGGTCAAGGGCACATGCCTGGGTTGTGGGCTCAATCTCCAGTAGGGGGTGTGCAGGAGGCAGTGATCAATGATTCTCTCTCATCATTGATGTTTCTATCTCTCTCTCCCTCTCCCTTCTTCTCTGCAATCAATAAAAATATACTTTAAACAAAATAAGCCTTACCCAGCTAGTGTGGCTCAGCGATTGAGCATTGACCCATGAACCAAGAAGTCATTGGTTCGATTCCCTCTCAGGGCAGCCACATCCCTGGGTTTCAAGCTTGATACCCAGTGCGGAGTGTGCAGGAGGCAGCCTGTCAATGTTTCTCTCTCATCGATGTTTCTATGTCTCTATTTCTGTCCCTCCTCTTCCTTCCTCGCTCTTTAAAGACAAAAACAAAACAAACAAACAAAGTAAAAACTCCACATATTTTTTAAAAATTATCCTTAATTTTAATATATATTTAATCTTTTAGGATTTCTTTTGGCTTTTGCTCTTTTTTAAATGTTTGCTTCTAATAATAGTTCTTTAAACCAAATCTGTTAACTCTGTTGGAAATTCCAGAGACTGAACAAAGGTAAAGGGATTTTATTTTTCCTTTATTTTAATTTATTTTTTTCATCACCATCTATTCCCCCATACCCTCTCCACCTCCACTCACCCCCTCCCTTTGCAATCAACACCCTATTGTCCGTGTCCATGAGTTCTTTCGTCTTTTTCTCTTTTGTAAGAGCTAATTTTATAGTGAGAAAATGTAATTGAAGGATTTCACTGAAGAAATATTTTTTTAAAATGTATTTTTATTGACTTCCGAGAGGAAGGGAGAGGGAGCGATAGAAACATCAGTGATGACAGATTGATCAGCTACCTCCTGTACGCCCCCTACTGGGGATCGAGCCAGCAACCCAGGCATGTGCCCTTCAGTCCATAGGAGGACGATCTATCCAGTGAGCCATACCGGCTAGGGCTGAAGAAATATTTTTGAGCACCTATTATTTGCCAGACATTGGACTTACAATCATGAACACGAAGGTACAATTTACAGTGTGTGGAGACAGACAAATCTTCAGAGCTTTTATAAATATTTAAGATGCTAACACTTTATAAATACGTAAGATGCTGAGAGAAAAATAAAACAGTGTAAAAGGGATAAGGAGTTCCTAAAAGGAGTTCGTTTTCATCTTGGCTATTGAAGAGAAAACCTCCCTAATTGGCAGATATTTGAACTGAAAGTGAGGATGCAAGCTGTGAGACCATATAAGAAAGAAACATGCTGGGTGAAGGGAATAGTAATGCAAAGGCCCTGAGGTGGGAATGTTTTTAGATGATTCAAGAAGGAGCAATGAGCTCAGTGTGGCCAGGAGCATGAGCAAAAGAGAGAAAGTTGAAATGCAATGGCGGTCACATCCCCCTGGGCCTTGGAGGCCATGGGAAGGGTGTGGCTTTTCCTCTTCATGAGACAGAGCTAGGAGTGGGTAGGGAGTGGAAGAGGGTCATGAAATGTGTTCTGTTTTAACAGAGCCTCTGGCTGCTGTCCAGAGGAGTCTGCAGAGGGCGAGGCTGGGCGGTGGTCATTGAGATGGGAGACAATGTGACTCCCACGCTGAGGGTGGTGACAAGTGGTTGGATTCTGGTTTTATGTTGAAGGCAGAGAAAACTTGCTGTGTAGACCGATCTGGCAGTGACAAGCATACCTCCAAAAATTTTGGCTTGAGCAATCCCCAAAAAAGTCGTTTTCATTTACTGAATCTTTCTGAAGAAGCAAGTGTGTGAGGTAGAAAATTGGTACATGTTTTTAATGTACTGAGAATATAGTCCAAAATGAGTTCCCATTATGGCAGCTTAAGAAGCAAAGATTGATACTAATAGATGGGGATGCTCTTGAATTTCCTTTCTGTGTGACTCAGGTCAGCAGGTGATATTACACAGGCCATTCAGGAGCAATTACGGAGTCAAAGAATGGACTATGGAGACACCCACTACACTGTGACACTTGATTAAAATTAAATCATAAGTAATAGTGATAAAAATTTAACTTCAGCAATAAGTACATGTGAAGGTAAAATTTCATTAGCTTTATTAATCATGTGCCCAAATCTCCAACTGAGAAAAGCAAGGAAAATGCGCTCTCCCTTGGCCACAAAATGATCCCAATTTGAAGTAAAGCACCTTCTTCCACATACTAGATGGTCATTTACGATTTTAGGTACTAAAATGAACATTAACATAAAGACCCTAATCCATACATTTTCAATAGGATAATACTGTTCTCGAGTGGAGAAAAAATGCTTAAGAATAAAGGGTTGCAAAAAACTAATATTATAATTTCTGTCCCTTAAAAGGGCACAATACACAAATAGATATACAGTGGCACTGAAATCTAATATGTGGGTGGTAATTAGGAGAACAAAAGAGTCTAAAAGAACTCTTAGGAGGACAATCATAGAAAAATGTTTGGGAAACACTGTAATACTAAGTTTAGGTGCAAGGTTTATAGAGATGAGTACTTTTCTTAAGCTAGAAATACAAAGTGTGTGTTTTCATCAAAACCAAACTAAACAAAAGTAAAAGCGGACACAATGACAGGAAACAACTTGAATCTACTGCCACTGTCATCCCGGCAGCCCAGAGGGCCAGCCTTGTTTACCGGCTTAGTCTAATAGACAGAATCACTAACTACCCTCATGTGCGCAAGAGAGAGGGAAAAATCAGTCACGCAGAACCTTCTGGTCTACCGGGACCATGGGTCAGGTCTAACAGTGACAACCACAGATATGTATCATATGGGTCAGTTTCCAATATAGTAAAATTATACTAGATTCTCATTGTCCGCAAGGAGAGCCAAACAAAGAGCTAGAGAGAAACGAAAAGGGATGAAACCCACACATTCCTAGACAAATTAACATCGAACGGGTGAAGAAGACAGCAGTGGATGGTCACTGTGATTCCTCCTATTAGCATGGCACCGAGCTGATTGCTGGTAATGTTACAAAAGAGGCAGCTTATGTTTGGCATCTTCCTGCATTTCCTGGGTTCCCTTCTTGCACCCCCAGATAGGTAGCACAATACATCATTTCTTTTCTTTTCTGTTACTGCTCACCTGAGGATATTTTCCCATTGATTCTTAGAGAGAGTGGAAGGGAGGGGGAGACACACAGAAAGAGAAACATTGTTGTGAGAGAGACACATTAGGATTGAGTCTGCAACCAAGGTCCATGCCCTTGACCGGGAATTGAATCTGCGACCCTTCAGTCTGCAGGCCAACACTCTATCCACTGAGCCAATCTGGCTAGGGCCACAATCCATTATTTCTGACTGGCACAGACTGAGCACTCCCTTTCACTTTATCTTGAGAGCTCTTCTGCCTATTTATCAAATGAAAGTAAGCCCAGTGGTTTCTCTCTTTGACTTTCTCACCCCACAGTGGTTATTTCTAAGCTCCTCTTAACCCAACTAAAACATTCCCAGAACTTCACCTTATATGCCCAGCTGTTTCGAAAATCACTATTTCCAGTCCTGACTTCATTCATTAAGCATCAAACTAAACATTTGAATACACATAAACACTAGCATGCCAATATCAAGAGGTCTACAATAAAATATATCACTTCCTTTCTTTTTCTCCCCACATGTCTCTCTTTCTATGTTCTTGGCTTCAGTTAATGGCCCAATTTAACTTCTAGTCCAGTCTAAAAATCTAAGGACTGTTTCATATTTCATATTCCACTGCACCTGGGGGTACATCGTAGCCCCCTATAAAGTTATGTCTAAGTTCTCATTCTCAGAGAATGAGAATTCATTTGGGAAAAAGTGTCTTTGCAGATGTACTAGTAATTCATTTGAGGATCTCACAATGAGATCATCTGGATTATGTGAATACCGGTATGTCCTTAATCCAATGACAAGTGTCCTTAGAAAAGACACACAGAGAAGTGGAGACCAGGAAGAAGGGAAAGGTTGTGTGAAGACAGAGGCAGACATTGAAGTTACTCATTCACAAAGCAAGAAAGCGAGGAAGCAAGCAAGGATTCTCCCCTGGAGCCTTGGGGAGGGGAAGAGGGAGGGAGTTTGACCTTGTCAACACCTTGATTTCTGACTGCTGGTCTCCAGAATTGTGAGAGGATAAATTTCTGTTGTTTGCAGCTACCACGTCTGTGGTAATTTGTTACGGCAGCCCTAGGAAATGAATACACCTTTGCACTCCTTACGGCCAATCAGCCAAAATAAAATCCGGTTTACAATGAGATATATTTATCCATTGCCTAATTTTGGGTGTTATCTTCAGATAAGCTCTTGTCCACAACAGCTTACTTCATATTCAAACAGAGGTAATAGAAATAGCTTACTAACTAATTTATCAAATTACTTCATGGAAACACCATAATCTATTGAACATTATTTTTCTTCTTTAAAAATATTTTTTATTGATTTTAGAGAGGAACAGAGAGGGAGAGATAGGAATAACAATAATGAGAGAGGCCCTAACCGGTTTGGCTCAGTGGATGGAGCGTCAGCCTATGGACTGAAGGGTCCCGGGTTCGATTGCAGTCAAGGGCATGTACCTTGGTTGCAGGCACATCCACAGTAGGGGGTGTACAGGAGGCAGCTTATCAATGTTTCTCCCTCATTGATGTTTCTAACTCTCTATCCCTCTCCCTTCTTCTCTGTAAAAAACCCAATAAAACACATAAAAAAAAACAATAATGAGAGAGAATAATTGATCAGTTGCCTCCTACATGTGCCTTATTTGGATTGAGCACACAACCAGGGCATGTGCCCTGACCAGGGATGGAACCAAGACCTTCTGGTTCATGGGTTGACACTCAACCATTGAGCAACACTGGCTGGGTAACCTACTTTTTATTGTTCAAATGAAAATATCACCTTCTTGTTGTTCTTCTCAGTTAAGATCAGGCAAACTCAGGAAAATACCAACCTCTTCCTCTGCCCTCTCAGTTTACCCGTAAACCTGAAATTTAGGAATTTTGTTAAATGTAGGATACAGTGCCTAGAATAGCTGCAAACACTAAGTGTTCAGTAATAATGCCTAAACGGGCACTTGACCATTGTCAATATTTATGTATGTACTTTTCAAATGTCTGAAAGCAAGAAAGAGATAATAAACTATCTTTTACATCTGTAAAATTCCTGTTAATAAATTTCTTCCCACTAGCAGAATACATTCTGTTTCTATAGGGTTAATAAATAAATAATAAGAGAAAATAAAATCAGAAGGAAGTGGGTCTCAGTAAATGTTTCTAAACAGCTTGCTAGAAACGTATCACTAGGTGCAGTGCCTATGCCAAGCCTTTTAATTATATTGATTTCCAGGAGCAGTTTGGTATAATTTTCAAATTCATAGCATGTCACCAATAATAACCTGAGATCAAGTTTTTCACAAATGTTGATACAATTTAGACAGTTGAGTTTTGATTTATAAGAAGAAATACACCTAAATAAGTTTATAATTCATCATTACGTTAGTGGGCTTCAGAATTGAATCCTGGCTAATTAGCATGTTCTCACAACTATGACCCTTTTTAACTTGTGGGATTTTAAGGTCAATTCTTGACACATGATTACAAAACTTCTCAATTTTGACATGTGTTTGACATATGGTTCTATCAATTCTAAAATGTGGTACCAAGCAGCATTTTGAATAGGAAAGAAGAGGAAGCTGACAAAAAAATATCTGTTTATACTTGACACTGCTCTTGGCCTCAGCATTGCTTAGGTATAGTACAAAACTCCCCAAATATCCAAAATCATGGAATATATCTTAAAATTCTCGCCATAATAAGCTTAATTTTATAAATTTCTCTTAAAAATATGTATGTTTTATTGATTTTTAGAGAGAAAGGAAGGGAGAGGGATAGAGACATAGGAAAATAGATGAGAAAGAGACATTAATTGGCTGCCTCCTGCATGCCCCCTGCAGGGAATGGATCCAAAAACCAGGGCATTTGTCCTGATTGGGAATTGAACAGGGGACTTCTTGGTTCATGGATCAATGCTCAACCACTGAGCCACACCAGCTTTGCTATAAACTATTTTTTTTAATGCCATAAATAAATGCAATCAAGTGCATATGGTACTAAGATACCTAGCACTCTGGACCCAAATGTCCTGAATTTAAATTTGGGCTCTACATTCACGAAATAAGACCTTGGGCTAGTGCTCTGATTTCTCTGTGCCTCAGTTTCTCTGCCTGCATAATATAGCCCCTAATAGTATTGCCTATAAAAAAGGCTGAAATGAGTTAATACATGTAAAGATTTTACAATAGTACCTAGAATATAGAAAAACTTGTGTGAATATTTGCTATTATGTTTAATTTCTTATAAATTGGGACATTGCTTCCTAATCATTAATTAATAAGGGAAACTGGAATACATTACATACATGATAAATTGGAAGTTGGCATAACTATAGCACAGGGAAATACAAGAGTCTAATTCTATCATGTAACCTGAATATTACATAAAGGGGTAAAGGGAGAAAATTTTGGAGACAATAGCCATGTTCCAGGCAATACACTACGCTATTTAAATAAGGAAGTGATTTTATCCTCATAAAATATATGTGAGGAAAGTACAATTGGTCTCATTTTAAACATAAAAAAGGCAAAATTATTATTTCTATAATCAATGATCAAGAACAAGCAGCTTAACATCAACGCTTCACCCACAGATCCTTCCCCTGCAGATGACAGTAGTAAATAAAAATTATTTTGAGCAAGAAATATGTTTGTGTAGGAAATGATGCTTAGAACATCACCTTGTTATTGATAGTCACTCTGTGGATACCATTGAGTAGACACACACCCGTCTTAACTAGTTGTCTACACAGTTTCTTCCCCATTTATGTTTGGAACAACAATTAAATCTTTCTATGCAAGTCATTTCTTATATTGTCACTCAGTGGTTGGAGAGTCAGCCCAGGAACATAAGGGTTGCAGGTTGATTCCCAGTCAAGGCCACATACCATGGTTGCAGGCTTGATCCCAGGCCCTAGTCAGGGCGCTTGGGGAAGGCAATCAATTGATGTATTTCTCTCACATAGATACTTCTCTTTCTAGCTCTGCATAGGTCTCTCTCTACCCCCGCTCCACTCTCAATTCCATTCTCTCCAAACATCAATAGAAAAATATCCTCAGGAGAGGATTAAAAAAAAAAAAGGAGAGGTAGAAATTAGGAATGAGAGGAAAGCAAGATATTCCTAGCAGACTCATTGGTGCCAAATTCTGCCTAATAAAATTACTTACCAGGAGGACTTCTGGTAGACCCCGCCTACAAACCAAGCACTAATGAGATCCTTTCATCCATCAGTACTGTATGTGGCTTGTATAGTCTTAGCTACAGTTCCTTTTTTATGGCCACAAAATGTGATCTTTTCTCTTCACTTAACTTAGTCAAAATTATGAGAATCTTCAGTTGGCGGAGAGAACCCTCTGCCCCAGGGTTTTTTCTGCCTTTTCCCAATAGAAAGACAAGGGTGGACACAAACGGGGTGCGATGCCAATTCTCCTTTTCCTCTCATTGCTTGTCTCTGTTTCACAGGGCTTTCAGGAAGCTCAAATGATCCCATAACCAAAGGTGGCGGTGAGGGTAGGGAGGTAGGGTAGGGACACGCCAGAGAATCAATATTTGTAAATGAAGAGTGTCGTCAGCTGGGTGCCCTGAGTAATAAAATCTCCTGGTTCACCTCAAGCTCTTGGACAAATAGAGGCTCACCAGGGTGTGGATTTTATCTCTCTCTCAACTCTTTACTGGGCTTGCTAATGTGGGCTCAAATTCTTCAGCATCATCTCTTTTGTAAGGATTTGATTTCATATCTAATATCTAGGAAATGGTATCATATGATTGTTAGAGGGAACGGAAGCTATTTTGCTTTCACAAAAGAAAAGAGAGATGCCGCATTTAGAAACCCTGAAATGTGTAAAAAAAAAAAAGGCGGGGGCACATAGAATAATGTGAACATAGACAAGGCAAACCCTGTGGTGTGAATTCAAAGGAGCTGAACCACTACAGCATGAAGTCCGTTTATATGATTCTCATTCTCAGTGTTCAGGCATTTACAAGCAAACGACTAAATATAATAGATTACAAGTTCGCTGAATCAGAAGAATCCCAGCTTTTGGTATGATTAAGTTTTAATTGTATTTCTCCTTCGGGATCACTAGCAGCTAATAAGCTCGTGAAAATAGGTCTTTAAATAGCAGGAGTAGTAAAAATCTCTCCATGCACTGTATTTTGATATGCCTGGTTGCCTAAGGCATTCTGCTGCCTGTGGTCTCAAGTGTTCAGTTTTCATATCAACGAAATATCTAAATAACACTCAAAATATCCTTAATTTCAAAATGAGATATCAGACATACAGCTCATGAGTGGAAGTTTTTTTTTTTTAGTTAAGCTAATCAATACTCTGCTTTTAAAAATACTACCAAATCATATGTATTAGCAAGGACAATTTAGAAGACATATATCCAAAGATACATGTATTATAACTTTAAATAAATACATGCGACTGAAACAGCCCTTTCTTCTTGCTGTCTTCTTTAATGCTGTAAGACAGATACCATGCCTATGCTAAGCCTAACTTTCTAGGATGTTCAGTGTACTCTGATAATACATTAACATCTTTTCATGCTATCCGGGTATCATCTGATAAGTTATAAATGCCCCCAATGTTTGAATTAAATAAAGTTGATTAGTGTGAGAGAAGTACGTAAACCTTCATGATCAGCTTTCTAATCCAATAAGCATGTGTAGGAGGCATTTATGTAATTTATCAAATTGCTCATATTTTCCAAAAACATGCAGATGTATCACTGGAAGGAAGATGGTTATTAATAGATCACTTCCCTTAGAAGTCCAATAGTTCTCAGAGCTACTCCAAGTATACCCTGGGGCCAACTGGAACAGACAGACATATACAGTAAGACCCGTCATCACCTCTTTGAACGATTGCTCAGATCAGCTCAATTATGGATACGAGTCTGGCTCTCTTTCCCCTTTACCTAAAATCCTTTAGTGATGGCCATTGCCTGCAGGTAAAGTCAAATTCCTTACATAGCAGGACTTTTCACACCATTCATGAGCTTACTTGGGCTGTTTCAGGCTAATTTCTCTCTACTTTCTCAAGTGACCCTATATGATCTCGGATTACTGAGCTCCCTTTGGTTAAATTGCCAAGATATTTCTCTTCTTTGGACCTTTTTCATAGGTGTCACCTTTAGCTTTTACCTATCTAATAAGTTTCTATTCAATTTTGCATATTAATCTCACATTCTGTCCTCAGTAAGCTTCCCTCATGGCCTTCCCTCTTCTTGCACAGATTACATTTGTTTTGATCACAGTGTAGTTAATATGAATAAATATACTATGGGGTCTCTTAAAGGAATGGATTATATATGTCATTATAGTTTAATCCTAAGCACCTAACAAAGTACCTACCTAACAGTAGCATGCCAGTATCTACTTGTTTAATAAATAGTTGTACTAATCCAATGAGCATAAAATACAGTAAATAATTATATCAACACAAAATGGGCATTGCGAAAACTTTACTATAAGTACAGATAGAAATGAAATATATTTGTCAACCAATGTTCCCAGAATAGAGAAAATTTAGTTCTTGGATGGCCATTTTCACTCCTGAAAAAAGCGTGAGAAATGTAACTTGATCCTTTCTCAGACCTTGAACTTGAGTTAATAACTCTCAGTGTTACCTCTCTCCATTATATAACAAATATAAGTTTATTTTATTATTTTAAGAGTGCCCTTTAAGAGCTATAGCCCCTAGGCTAAAATACAGCGATGATGCTCTTATGGCATTTTTGACCTGATATGAAGTATGTGTCAACTGAATCCTTGTAAAAAGTAGCTCTCGTAGGATTCCCTCCCAATTTTGAGAAGGCTAGAGATCCAGATAAGCATCTCAAAGCTCAGCCTTTGGAGGTTAGCTGGTCATTACTACATTTCCTGCTCCAATCATTTTTTGGCTGCAACTGTCACTTCATTGATCACGTCCCTTTGTCTACAAAATCAATAGCATTGAGTGCCAAGAGAAAACATTTGTTATAGAAATATGAGACAGACCTCCTGACCTTGCAGAGCAAAATATATCAAAGCACATTAACCATGGAATGATTCCTTAAGTTTATGGTGGTTAACAGGGATAATTTAAAGGAGAATGATGGCCCAGGAGGGAGATTATCCACAGTTTTATAGATTTACCAACTTCTCTCTACTTAGGAACCCTAATTTCCCACATGCTCAGAGCTTTCCCCGGTGACTGCCTGTGCTTTAATAACATATGTTGCCTGAAGGGCTATGGAAGAGCAGAGAAAGCTTCCAATCTGATATCCAATTGTAGGAACTGGAAAGGAAACACTCCATTGTATCGCACTGAAAAAAAATTCCAGGTAAAATTCTAACACTTCTCAGACATACAACAATTCTTAAGATTATTAAAGCATGAAGCATTAGCAGAATTCATTTAAAAAAAATTATCATATTAAAAAAAAACAAAAAACCTTATTTACACTAGTATTTCTTTACCCTCAAAACTTTTTTACTCAAAAACTTCTTAAATAACTTCCAAATATCCATACTAATGCAATATTACTTCCATAACAAAAAGATAAACAGCTTGCAAAGTCTGATGACTTCCTCATCAAAGAGCAATCTATTAGATTCCTGATTACTAATGAAATCCATTTTTATAATAAATTTCAACAAATTATTATTTCAATATGATAGTAAAAATAAAATAAGCTGTCAGCCTTGTCTTCAAATAGGATTCAGACCTGCTTATTTCTTAGCTTTTCATTAAGAATTTGCCTTTCTTTGAATAAAACTCAAGATTACTTTTTTTAATCCCTTATAGATTTGGTTCCAAAATAGTCGACACTGAATTGCCAAGGATTAGAAAAAAAGGAAGGCCTTCAGAGATATGAGAGCAAGTTTAATAGATTTTAATTTCCAAATGGATAGTAGAAAAGCATGCCTTTGGCCACAAACCTTAATAGTGTGCACATTCCCACAAAAGCAAAATTGAAGATTCATGGAATTTTTTGGACCAGACTCAGCACTTTAGCAAATAAACCCCATATATAAACATACAGGCGCACATGTGCGCACACACAAAATACATCCAGGGATCTCAAGTCTGTGATAGCCAGATTCTTCTTAAATTTAAGGGAAAGGCTGCCCGCTGGTCTTTACTGACTGGCTGAGAATGAAACCAGCAACTTGCAACGTTAGCTGCCCCCAGAATGCAATGCAGGTAACACTGGCAACACTCACCTGGGGAAGCACGTCTTTCTCACTAGGAGGAAACAATTCAGACCTTTTGCTTAGCTCAGATCTGGGGCTCTTCTCAGCAGGGGGTGCCAAGTGTGCCAACCGGTGCTGGATTAATTGGGGTTGTTTGGCTCTGTCTCCAGTTCATTACCAATACTCACACAAAGAAAAGGAGGAGGAGAAATCACCTTGGTATTTTGTTCCCTTATACCACATGTCTAGCACCTTCTGTTCCTCTTGGATAGTTAATAAACTAACTCTTCTGATGCTGGGAGCTTTAACACAAAGCAGAATATAAGTTCCTGTTTCTTGTGATTTATCCCTACTCGACCCTGTGAATAGCATGGTGGATATAATCTCGTTGACATGGCTAATTCTTCATGTTTTCATTTAATAAAAACGTTCACTTTGGATGCATAGAAATGAATTATACCAGAGCATTCATACTACTATCTTTTGGGGGCTTTTTAAAAAAATACAAATGTCCATATTCACTAGGAAAAATATGCAGCATTCACTCCTGGGAACATTTTTGAACAATGGTGTCCATGGAAAATAGATATAATACTTTCTAATAGACCATTTAAACCAGTTTTCTTAGAGTTACTAAGTCCAAGGAAATTTCCTACGACAGGGAAATTCCCATCGCCTTACGGATTCTTAATGGCTGACAGTACATTTCAGCGTATATATTGCAGTCTTAATGTGATCCCATTAAAAATATGCCACTGGAGTTTTACCTTTTTGCTGAAATAAAAACCTATTTTTAGCCAGAATACTTGATATTTCCTACTGTATTTACCTTATCACTCTGTCTCTCTGGATTTCTTTCAATAGGAAAAGGCTTCCTTGAAGTCTTGCCTCAAGCCCACCTTCTTCCTGAAGCCTCCTGACTCCGGTCCACAGTGGCCTCCCCTTCACCATCCTCGGTGTTTTATAGAAGATGAAGCATCTGGTTATATCTATTACTAATCTCTTCTACTTCTTTCATGTGCATTAACCTTGCCTGCTCAAAAAGATGGTAAGAAACATGCACATACAAGTAAGTGTTGAAAATTCTTTGGTGTTCCTTTGAGGACACTGTTAAACGCAGAGTAGATGCTAACTTAAACATAAATAGATATGAAAGTATTTTGGATGAAGATTACACACCCACAGTGCTGTAACATTTGAGAGGGAATCCTTGCACCAGATGCATAGTTGAACTACAGTATATGGGATCTAAATTTTATGTAGTTCCTACAATTACTTCAAGTACTTTATTAGAAAGTATAATTATATAATGTCACTTTAGTCATTACAGCATCTTCTTGTGTGAAGTGTAAAAAACCTATTTATAATTGAAAAACCTGAAACCTAGAACATGTGATTTTCTGAATACATGTAGAAAATACAGAACATACATACCAAAAAAAAGTACCTCATAGAACAGAATGTTTATCTTCTGGTTTATATCCTTTGTAAGAGACCTATTTTTATCCTCATGTATTTTGAAGCAAATTTTCATTAGTTTACTTTTCTAATCTATTATTCAGTATTCCCTCTAATTTAATGGAGGAGAGTGAAGCAATAATCTTGCATGCATCTTTGTATCTACATATTAATCATGTTTATAATGTCCTTATACTCTAAAGTGAAATGCAGACATTTCCAAGAAATGTAAATGAAGACGAAGGAGCTATTATAAAATCTATAATGAAATTTATACAGATTAGTCATATTTCCATTCTTAGACACAGAAGAACTGCAAGATCACAAATATAAAATATCAGAGAAGATAACATTCTCTATATGTTTTGATGAACAGATTGAAGTATATATTGTTTTCCTTTCAAGTTCCAAGTAACTGAAAGAAGGTAAAACACCGTTTTAAGTTCACTGGAAAACCAGTACTAAGCCTAACAGAAATATTGTTGAGAAGTTTATGCTGTGACTTCTGCTTCACTTGTTCAACTTGAAAACCAAAGGTGTAATATGATGAAAAATTCAGTTATTCATTTTCACAATGTATACATGGGGCATGAGTTTACTACCAAGCTGCTTTATTGAAATCTCCATTTATTTTTTGTAAAGAAATAATAAAGAGTCAATTAAAATAATGAATTTGATTTAAATTAGAAACACACTTAAAAATCTATAAAATATTAAAATCAGTTGAAGAGATGTTCTCATCCTACAAACAGTACAGAAGGTCAGAGAGGTTAAATGATTGGTCCAACAATAGAGACACAGACTCCTGATCATTTCTTCTGCTTAATCAAAAGCCACACAGATAGTCAAGAAAATTAATTAGAATCCGAACTACTTGTTTCTTTCCAGTGCTCTCCTTATATGGAGAGACAGACATGCAAAATTCTTATGGGGTTCAAAATACTCTGCTTAAACTAATTTTAAATAAATTCTCAATGGAAAAAATTATTTTGAAGATACTTCCATTTAAGCCAAACCAAATATGAAGTTGGAATTGCATAAATTCCTCTCCCTTTCTCTTTTGACTTTGATTTTAAAGGACTATACCATGTTTCAAGTCTGGTTGGACTTGGTTTCAATGTGTAAAAGACAATGATGCTCCCTCAGTTGGGAAATAGATGCCTCAGTTGGCAGTGATAACTTGTTACCCAGTCCCCTGATTTACATGTGTCTGAGTACACAGACCTTGGCCAATATGTGTAACAGCTTCAGCAGGTCTGTAAAATGGGACAACCACTTTAGAAAATTGCTTGGCATGTCTTATCAAGCTAAATGTGTACTTATCATAAGACCAAACAATTCCACATCTAGGTATTTATCCCAGAGGAATGAAAACATATGTCCATAAATAGACTTGTTGGTGGATATCCATGGCACCTATATTCATAATAGTCCCAAACTGGAGACAATCAATGTCCAGCCATAAAGAATATATAAACAAATTGTACTATACAATGAAATACTACTCAACAATTCAAGGGCGTGGCTACAGGTAACAACAAGAAGAAAGGATGGGGTTCAATAAGCAAATACTTTCATCTTTAAATGAAAAGTGTTGAGGTCAATTAGAAGATGATAAATCATTTTTTCCTCTTCTAGTAACTTGTACAAAATCCAGTGGCATGTATTTACTTATTTTGTATATAATTGTATCTTTTTTTAAATATATATTTTATTGATTTTTTACAGAGAGGAAGGGAGAGAGATAGAGAGTTAGAAATATCGATGAGAGAGAAACATCGATCAGCTGCCTCCTGCATGCACCCTACTGGGGATGTGCCCGCAACCAAGGTACGTGCCCTTGACCAGAATCGAATCTGGGACCCTTCAGTGCGCAGGCCGACACTCTATCCACTGAGCCAAACCGGTTAGGGCTATAATTGTATCTTTAAGTAATGATGAGATCTACTTAATCTTCCTCTTCATTTTTTTTCTTCATTAAAAAAAAATAATAATAACCTGGCAGCCCTAACCGGTTTGGCTCAGTGGATAGAGCATTGGCCTGCGGACTCAAAGGTCCCAGGTTCGATTCCATTCAAGGGCATGTACCTGGGTTGCGGGCACATCCCCAGTAGGAGATGTGCAGGAGGCAGCTGGTCGATGCTTCTCTCTCATCGATGTTTCTAACTCTCTATCCCTCTCCCTTCCTCTCTGTAAAATATCAATAAAATATATTAAAAAATAACCTGTCAGATGTGGCTCAGTGCTTGAGCATCGACCTATGAACCAGGAAGTCAAAATTTGATTCAAGGTCAGGGCACATGCTCAGGTTTCCTGCTCCATCCCCAGTGGGGGGTGTGCAGGGGGCAGCTAATCAATGATTCTCTCATCATTGATGTTTCTATCTCTTTATCCTCTCTGAAATCAATAAAAATATATTAAAAAGAAAACCAAACAAACAGAAATGTAATATATATATAATATTTTTCCAATAACTTTGACAGTAAACTTGATTTTTGTCTCAGTTCTCTATGTCATTTATTTTCTGCATCATTGCTGCTGGACTGATTGAAGGCCCATTCTATGAACTTCAAAAATTCTAGATTCTGGAATCATTCTGGTGATAAAATGCACGCTACCTCAATTAGATTCTAGTCACCACACAATACCTTAGCACTAAGCAATACAAAGGTCAGGGAGGGGATCTCTAAAACTTTAATCTTTCTGATAAATTAATGGTCTTTGTTTACAATCTTCCTTCAATATGCTCTGAATGAACCTATTTTAAACAACCCTTTACTCATCTGGGGTACTTTGTGGTTTCATCAGTTATTTAGAATTTTTGAGAGTCAGTTCAGCATGTGACTTTCTAAACTAGCATGTATTTGGTTTCTAAAAACCAGTATGCATATTTGAGGAATTTGAGGTGCCATTTATTAGTTCCTTGACCAAAATTTTACTTCTAAAACTGTATTCTGTTGTAGAAGATTTGTTTTAATGGTTCTCTCTTTTATTATCATTTTATGATATCTTAAAATTAGTGCCAATAACTAAGTTAACAGAAACAACTGATAGTCCAAATTGAAGACTACAAATTAAAGAAGATATTTGTTGTGGTTAAATCTGTATTGATTTTTAGAGAAGAAGGGAGAGGGAGAGAGAGAGAAGCATCAGTGTGAGAGTACATCAATTAGCTGACTCCTGCACACCCGCTACTGGGGACTGGGTCTGCAACCTGGGCTTATGCCCTGATGAGGAATTGAACCAGCAACCTTTAGGCGAACAGGATGATGCCAACGAACTGAGCCAAACAAGCCAGGGCTGAAGAAGATGCTTCAAGTTTTAGTGACAAGTAGAAGCTTTCCCAATGTTAACATCTATTTTACAATGCAATATTATTTCCCTGCAACATTATTTGGGCTACAAAAGAAAAAAACTATGTGTGAACTCATATCCTCTAGATTACCATATTTTATTAAGAGTTCAATAATTATGTTTTCTCATCTATATTTACCTATACATATGGAAATATACATATTCTTATTTTGCCAGGGCATTATTAAAAGAGACTATCTGAGATACAAAACAGAGATGTGCAGAAAATTTCAAATAACGTTCAATGGAACATCTCTGATGCACTATAATTGGACTACATGCATTATGTCTGCAGCTGTCTATACAAACTAATGTTTTGGGTATAATGAATGCTAATGCTTCCTGGAGGTAATTGTCCTATTATATTCAGAGTTTAGTAGTTAGGTTTATTAATATTATGTGGTGCAATGTTTTTAGGCAATCATGTTTTCTTCAAAGTGAGCAACTTCAGGTTATAGTGTTTATTGACTATCCGAATTGCAATTATGAAAATATCATTGAATTTTCAGTGTTCCTGTGGTTAAAATATTCACTTACTGCAGGCTTGAGCTTCTACTATAAAACACTTAAAGCTACTGACCCTCATTTAGCAAAGTTTTATTTGGAGAATGTGTATTCTTTCTCACAGCTTCTACAATTATTAGGCAAAATATTCTATTAGGTTCTTTAATCAATGTTTGTTTTCTACTTGCAGAAGCTGCTGCCCAAGACAGGATATTTGGTACCTGTAAGGCTAATTTGGGGCTGTGTTTGCCTATGAGGTGTTGCTGGGCTCTTTGATGGCAAGGGCTGTGAATTGCCTGGCTTTCCTTAGAAGTACTTGACCCTGAGAGCTTAACCCAGAGAGCTGTGAAAATGAGAGATGAAGAGACTTGAAGAATAACCAGGTTCATTCTCCTGACAATGTAATTCTACTTCCTGCATGACAGAGATTGACTTTTAAAGCCTGATGCTTCTGGCTAATGACTGTAGGTCCTCTTACTATCATCTTTCCCCTCCCTCCCTCACTTCGCTCCCTTCCTCCTTCCTCACATCCCTCCCTTCCCTTCCTCCCTCCCTCCCTCCCTCCCTGCCTCCCTACCTCCCTCCCTTCCTTCCTTCCTTCCTTCCTTCCTTCCTTCCTTCCTTCCTTCCTTCCTTCCTTCTTCCCTTCCTTCTTTCTTCCCTTCCTCCCTCCCCCTCCCTCCTCCCTTCCTCTCCCTTTCCCCCTCCCTTCTCTCTCTCTCTCTCTCTCTCTCTCTCTCTCTCTCTCTTTTTCTTTCATTTACTGTGGTAAAAATTCTAATTAATGATGGAAAATATAGCATTTCCAAGTCAAGCCTCAGTAGTTTAGAGTCTATTTATTTAGCCATAGAAATTCCCTACTAGGTTCAGATCATTGACTCTATAAAAAGGTAAATGGTTGTGGTTTTTTGCTTCTTTGTTCATTTATTTATTTATTTATTTATTTTTTATTTGTGCTGTTTTTGGTTGACCTTTGGTTCTTTGTATTTGGCTTCTCTGTGTTGGTCAGGAAGAAATCTAAACATTGATTGCTCCTCTTCATCTCTGGCAAAAGTCGGGAAGAGAGTAAAACTTGATAAGTTGGCCTTAGAGAGTAAATGTCTAGTGGTAACTGATACCACACTTATAGATTAAAACCTTATTAGTTGTATAGGGCACGGTACCTAAGTCTTTACTTTCAGGAAAAGCAATGTCAAAACATCATATTAGATACTTCAGAAAAATCATGACCCTGCTCCTTGTGGCTTATTCTAGATATTTCTGCTACGCTTCATGTAGAGAAAAAAATATAGTAACCACTACCACCTTGAGAAAGAGGAGAGCAAATAAATAAATTGATTAAGATCATTGAAATTGTCAAAAAAGCATCTATAAATACTTTAAAACTCAGAAGATGGACAATTTTTTATCCCATGGACTGCTTCTCAATTCAAGGAATAATCATGGGAGAGGCTCCAGACTAAGAAAAGGCTGAGGAAAGCGTAAAGACTACATATGCAGTAGTTAACAATGTGTCTTCAGTTATATGCTTTCATATAACCTCCCTAGCAATGTTCTGAGCCAGTCTTTATCATCACTTTACATAGAAGAGGGAATTGAGGTTCTGACAGATTTAAAGCAAAACTATCCAGTAGAATTTTTTTGTAATGATGCAAATGCAATCTAAATCTCTACTTTGCAGTATGGTAGCCTCAAACCTCATACTTGGCAGTATGGCTGTTGAGCACCTGAAATGTGGCTAGGACACCAGAGGAAATTAATTTTAAATTTTATTTTATTTTAATTAACTTAAATTCAAATAGTCACACAGTAGCAATGTCTGAAGGCTAGAGAGTATTGCAACCAGTAAGTAGATACTCAAGGAGGTAGCATGTTGTTTTTGTTTGTTTTATTTTAATTAAATTCAAAGGGACATTACAGCATGCACACAGGCACTTTGTTAGATCTGATGGAATACAGTCTTGTTTAAAATTGCAGATCCTGCATGGAATAAAGTTCTAAAGGAAGTTTTCAGTGAAAATGCTGATTACCCACTTGGTCATTTTAAAGACATGGTCCTTTTATTTTTTTCCTAAATTTTGTTTGTGTACTTTTAATCTTTGAAATAATTTTAACTGATTTCTTTTTAAAATTAGATTCATTTACTCAGTTTCATGATTTTTAGGTGAAGGATTTATATTAGGACAGAAAATATTAAATCATCTAAATCAAAATTACCAACAAGTATGCAAATTTGGAATGTAATGATTTTCCTTCATATTAGAAAAGATCTAGTCTCCATAAACTGTAAGGAAAGAGTGTGTCAATGTTCAAGAAAATCCAAACATACAGGAAGGGTCTGCTGCTATAAAACCATTAAATTGGAATGATTTACTGTTGATCCTAATGATCTGGAATTACTTTTAATAATGTAGGGTTTAGTGTCATCGGAGAAGATTGTGGGTAATAGAGGGAACCAACTGGTAGAATAAAATCCTAAAGTAAAAAAGAAAGAAAACACTGAAAATTGTTGAAAATATGGGACAGATGGAAGCAATAGAGAGAGAGAGAGAGAGAGAGAGAAAGAGAGAGAGAGAGAGAGAATGGGAAGGGGTGGGGGAGTAAAGAAAGGAGCTAAAAATACAAATCATTTTGGAAAGGCACATAAACTAATGAGAATATAGTTAAAGTGTCTCATTTGACCAGTCTTAATTTTTCACGTAGGAGACCGAGTCATCCCTCATGCAGGAAGAAGCCAAGAGAAGAATCTGGAGGCTTGAGACAAATAAGAGTGAGGCTAAAGTATCAATCACCGAATCTATTTAACAGGAGACTTCTCAAAAATCACTCTCCAATAGGGTAAACATGTTTAAGGAATTAATTTTAATTCATCTTAAAATATAAAAAATAAAAATAGCCTACCTATTTACATACTATTTGGCATTTATGTAGGTTGTGGGAAATCCTCCAAACCAGACACAAATAGTGTGGTCTAAGCTACATGATCTGCTTCCAAAGCTAGTAGGTCTAGGTTCTACCTGGCACCTGTGCAGAGACCAAGTGGGAAGGAAGGCAGCCAAACTGTGCCCACCCCTGTTTGCCAACCTAAGTTCAGTTACCAACTAGTGGGGAGTATCCTTCTCACTTTCTCCACCAAATCTTTTTGGATACCAAGTTTAGGGAGAAAAATTTGTATAATACCTACTGGGCTAATGTTTGTGGGCAACCTAATTAAGCTTTTGCCCAACTTTCTAGATTCACTCAAGTAAATACCTCAAAAATGCCTCAAACAATTAATGCAAAGATCACAGTACTTGTAAGTCATAATTTGAAAGATGTCTCTAAATTAATGTGTAGAGTACATTAATAAGAGAGACAATCATGTTCCCATTTTATGTTTTTTTTTATCTATCTATAAGTAAGTTACAGAAGATTTTAAATATATGGTTAAATTCATTTATTCAGAATTGTGAAATAATAATTTGAATAACAGAATAATTTGCTTAAAGGGAATTGCTATGTATTGTATACATGATTTTATATTAAAATGAGAATTTTAAAATACTTTCTACTTACATTGTAGTATCATATTTGTAACAGGAAAGATTAATCTTACATGATTTTCCTAGTAAACAAGCGTGTTTGATTTTGCTGATGGTTTCACAGGCACTCTGAGACTCTATCTGTAGCCAAGTCATCTTCTGCCCTACAACTTTACACTGAATTTCAAACTTAATTTTAGCAACAACACCGTTCCCCCAAACACAATATCGTGAGGACACTGATCACATAAAACACATTTTTGAAAACACACCACAGAGTTTAGAGTGAGGCGGGCTGAGGACCTCTCTCTCTCCGGGGTGTTCGCAGGAGTCTCCGGCCACCAACTGGAAACTACCCTCTCTGAACTGGCACTGATTTCTCTCTAATTTGCTTTTATCAGCATGACACAATTAACTTACTATTTGTATGCTTTATGCAAAACCACCAGTGAGGATATCAACAGGGCAAGTGGTGAGATGTGAAATAAAATGTTCCTCCTACTCTCCTTTTTGGGGGACTAAAATTCAAAGATAAACTTTTTCCGTTTAAATATATATTTTCTATTGGCCGATTTATATGGTTAAGGATAGATGCAACAAAGTGAAGATTTCTAGATGTTTATCCTACCCAGTAAGTCCTTTAGAAAGAGAGAACAGGCGCTTGAACAAAGGTTTAAAATACGCTGTACATGTGCCCAGTTCATGTATCCCCGAGAGCCGGCGTGTGTCTTTCCTGTGACTGTGACGTGGAGGTTGATGGAAACACAGGCCCGTCTGGGAGCTGAGAGCCTGCAGAGCGCCCGTCTGGCCACGTCCTGGGAACGAGTCTGTGATAGAAATTTCCGCGCGCGGTGCTGAGTGTGCAATCACCTGCCCGCATTAGTCCCTGCGGTCGGCACGGATTAATAGGCCGAGGCAGGAGATGGGCAGAGCACAAATTGAAAATAATGGAGCATTTTGCACCAAAGGAGTCGGAGGGCGAGGAGTACAGTGGGCGGCGAGGGGCAGGTCAGAGGCTGGGGACAGCTCGGCTCGGCTGGCTCACGCTAATGAAGACGGGCCACCTGCTGGGTGTCACCGTGCAGGCCATTTGCAGGAGGGTCTAATTACGTTCCGTGTGAAACTCAGGGGCAAAATCTATTTGGATGATGCTGGTTAACATTTCAGGAGAAACAATGTAAACGTCCCATCCTATAGGAAAAATCGAGGTTGTCATCCGAAAGGTGGACTCATTGAAAACAATGGATACATAATTGAGAATTACAGTATATGCCCCGCTGACAAGCAGTGATCTCTCAGGCGCCTTCATTCCAGAGTCAGTATCGAAACAAGACTGCTATCCTTCCCCAAAAGTGTGTCTAGTGCCTGTTGATGAGGGCTATGGAGTAGGCACTGATGAGTTGCAGAAGCTTCTAGATCCCAGAAGAGTGGCTGGGTGTAGTTCAAGGCAAGTTGAATAGAAGAAAATGACACAAATCTATACCCATTTGAGGATATAAGTCTTGGATCATTGGAACAGAAAAATGAGGGTGGGTAGGAATAAGATCTGGACAAAGGGGTCGAGAACTATGACTACGTGTTTGCTACTCTGTCCTCATGCAGCACAATGAACTATCTCAGCTGCAGTCTCACTTCTGAGGAATATGTTGAACCAAGCCAACAATTAAGGGCTCTAATACCATCCTCTTCTAGATTGTACACTCCAGGAGCACATAGACTGGGTCTTCAGAGTATCCATGGTGCCTAGCTACTACTACCCCCTGCAGATACTCAAGAAAAATTTTGTTGTTTGTCCAGCCTGTGTGGCTCAGTGATTGTGTATCAATCTATGAACCAGGAGGTCATGGTTGATTCCTGGTCAGGGCACATACCGGTTGTGGGCTTGGTCCCCAGTGTGGGGCTTGCAGGAGGCAAACTAACCATGATTCTCTCTCATCATTGATTTCTCTCTCCCTCTCCCTTCTTCTCTGAAATCAATAAAAATATATTTCAAAAAAGAAATATTTGTTGAATGAAAGAACAATGATTTTTATAAAAACAGACTAGAGGCCCCAGTGCACGGGGGGGGGGGGTGTCCCTCAGCCAGCCTGCACCCTCTCCAATCTGGGACCCCTTGAGGATGTCCGACTGTCAGTTTAAGCCCAATCCCACAGGGGCCTAAACCAGCAGTCGGACATCCCTCTCACAATCCGGGACTGCTGGCTCCCAACCACTTGCCTGCCTGCCTGATTTCCCCTAACCGCTTCTGCCTGCCAGCCTGATCACCCCCTAACCACTCCCCTGCCAGCCTGATAGATGCCTAACTGCTCCCCTGCCGGCCTGATTGCCCCCAACTGCCCTCCCCTGCTGACCTGATCTCATCCCCAACTGCCCTCCCCCACCAGCCTGATCTTGCCCCCCAGCTGGTCTCCCCTGCTGGCCTGATCACCCCTAATGGCCTCTGCCTCAGCCCCCACCACCATGGCTTTGTCCGGAAGGAAATCGGACATCCGGAAGATGGCTGGTTGACCTGGTCTAATTAGCATAGTACCCTTTTATTAGTATTGATATTTTTTGTTGCAAAAATGATAGATATTTTAGAAGAAATAAAAATAAAAAAATAGAACCCTTGGTACATCTAATATAATATAATATAGTGCATGAAAATAAGAGTTAACTCTGGATAAGTCTCTTTACTGATCTGGGAGTGATTCTTCACTGGGGATGTGAGTGCAGGCCCTTCTGCTCTCTGAATTCATAGCTCAGTGATTTAGTAAAAGTGGAAAAGTGAGAATGACCAGCTGGTCTTCATTTCCACTTAGTCAACCTACTGGTGTGATTGTCTGCACACATCTGTGGATCTGTGTGGTGTGAGAGAAACAGGTCTTAAAGGGAATGAGAGCTCTTTGTTAAACTTAAAAAAAATACTAAAATCAAAGGATAGTAATATGGAAATGGATATCTTGATCAGGTATAAAACTATTTAGAAAATCCTTTGTGGGAGCCTTTGCATAAACTATTTCAAAACTAAAATAAATATTTTTTAAAAATGAAATATTTAATTCGTAGGTAAGATTCACTGTGTATATATTTAGGGTGGGGCAAAAGTAGGTTTATAGTTGTTCCTATGAAAAATAATACAATAATTACTAAATAATAAAACAAGAATGCACTGTTTTTCAGACTCACAACTGTAAACCTAATTTTGCCCCACCCTCTACTATACTTTAAATAGGTTTTAATAAACATTTGGTATTATGGATCCATAATGTGTAGCTATTTTTTTGTTAATTTTGTGCAAATTCACAGCTAATGCCATTAAAACTCTAAATGAGCAGTTCTTGCAAGCAAATGCCTGCTAAGATTAATACACAAAATCCTGGTATCTCTCAACTGTCTCATTAACATGGTAACAGGCCCAAAGGAGTTTCAAATCCCTTAACACACAAAAGACATATTTTCTCCCATTTCTTCTTCATACCACCATAAAAATGGAAATTAAACCACATAAAAAACCTTCCAAAAATATCAAGGGGCCAATCCAAATACATAAAATATACTTTTTTTAAAAAAAAATATGTTAAACTACTAAAGCCTAGTTTGGAATGCTACTATGGAACCGACTTACACTTACAAAGACCAAGCCAATCTGAAATTAGTTTCTATTTTATCCCAAAGCCCAAGCATTTAGGATATAGAAGATGTTGGGGAATACGAAATGACCTAGTATATTAAACTATCTGTTCTCCATAGAAAGTAAGCACCATGTATGGCGGTAAGGATGGACTTGCACACACTGAATGCGCACCTGCTTTCCAGGGTTCAAGTGAAGGCTGGGTGTTGTTGCTGCCAGATTCTTTTGTGGTCTAATAAGGGAGAAAATAAAAACAAATTGTCCTCTTTGGTATGGAGAAGATGCTTTACAATATCACTGCATGGTGACAACTTCTTGTCCTCCTGTCACTGCCTGTCCTTTAGACCAGGCTGCAGAAAAGCAATTTTCTGCCTCAAAAGCACTCTATTTTTTTAAAGTTTGTCTCTGGGCAATTTTCAGGTCTAGTAGAGCTGCACAACTGTATACAGATGAGAAAGACCCAAAATAGGGCAATTTATTTGATGCCTCCTCTTCAAAACATTTAGCTGAGATTGCATATCCCACAGAGAAAGCTCCCCACCCCTCAAATATTCGGGAGTGACCCCCCTCCCCCGGCAGCATATATCCTTTTTGTAGATTTGCATTAAACCTAGTTTCCAAATCATATCGACATCCAAGAGTTGCTTTTTTGTTTAATGTAAACCTTTAACACTAAAATTTCCCTAGGACATTCAAAGTGATTTCCACTCAAAAAGGGCAAATCCCCGGAAATAGGTGAAGGCAGCATATGGAGTTCGCAGATGAGGAAGTCCTTCATTCTAAGTGGTCGGCTCATTTGAATCAGCAGTTCGGTTGCGGAGTAAAGGGGACCTTTGATGCAAAAATGTGTCCCCCAGTGTTCGGTTGCTGATCATTTCACACTTATCAGTGCCTGGTGCCAGCCCGGCCCCCACAGCCTCCTGAAACAGCTCTGCCCTGACAGTGTGGGCTCAGCCGCAGGGCCTCGTACCCCGGGGGGACCACAGGTTTACCCATAACAGCCTCTGCCCAGGGGGAGGGGCTCAAGTTGTTGGATTTCAGACTTAACAGCTGCTGACACACTTTTGAAGAATGTAGCCCTCTTTTATTATTAACCCTGGCAAGGCTGGATTACTACCCTCTATTCATTATTAATGTTATTGCAACTACAAATGCTTGCTTTCACAAATATGTTACGGCACATTACAAATTATGAAGTGAGCAAATACACATGTTTCTTCTGACTAACCAGCAAATTCCCATGTTCCAAACGGAGGATTTTTAATTAGAAAATAGTTATGAATGTAAGCATAGTTTCTAGGAAAGCAAACTCATTGGCCCTATTATTATTATCTGCCTTTCTTCCTACTGATGTGAGTGTGGTTTGTGGTCATGTCCATCTGTGTGCTTGTGTGTGGTCATCTGTATCTGTGTGTGTGTGTGTGTGTGTGTGTATCTGTATGGTCATATGT
>NW_005871202.1:1758165-1847776 GCF_000147115.1 Myotis lucifugus | reverse complement strand
GTGTGCATCTGCGTGTGTGTGCGTGTGTGCTGTCATCTGCACCCCTGTGTGCTTATGGGTATATATCATCATGTTCATCTCTGTGAGTGCAAATGCGCACATCTGTCTACTTATTAATCTCCCTCTCTCCTTTTCTTTTTCTCTCTCACATTTTTGCTCTCTCACTCTCTTTAATTTCTCTCTGCTCCTGTGTATGTAGGCCACTTTGAGATTTCCTGGAGGCAGTACTCATGTCTTCTTAGTCTAATGATCAACAGACAAATACAAAATTAAAAGGGTTGCAGTGGAAAGAATATACCTGGGGAGAAGGTATATCTTGAACACAAACGAAGTTAATTGAAGTCCAGTGGTTTATTTAGCATAACCTAAAAGCCTTGTTAAATTTTTACAAGCACCATACAATTATCTGATCAGTAGACTCTTGATCTTAATTCCTTGCCACACATGGGGTCCTAAAGGAGGTTTCCTTGCGCTGCCTCCATTGCTTCTCCCAAGACTCATTTTTCAACTTCAACTAGTCCCGCCTGTGCCCTTGTCACTGGGGAGACACTGACCTCCCGGGAGGTCTCTGACGACCTCATTACAACTAAGCCCAAGGGCCAGTCCAATTTTCAAACCGCGTCTTTCCTCAACCTCTTCGCAGCATTTGTCACATTCAACCATCTCCTGCTTCTCAAAATGCTTTCTGATCTCAGCTCCTGCTCCCACTTAGTGGAGTCTGGTTTTCTTCCTCGTCTGCAATTTCTTCACTTCAGTCCTTCTTCCCACTAACTCAGGTAAAAGCAGCCAAGTCCACAACCCTCTGTTCTCTCCTCACCTGGTAGACCGTTCAGGGCCTCGCACCTAAATTGAAAACTCTTCACCATGTTCACCATCTTTGTTAGGCTCTCGTTTGCCTATGTTGGTAGATAATACGCATCACGGCTGCCTTTGGTCTTTGCCACATGCCTCCCCAGAGATGGAGATTGGGTGTCACCACTTTGGCCAGATTTCAAGGACCCAGCCCTAAAAGCAACTTTTCTAACACGTCACGGAGTCCTTAATTTTAGGCAAGCCTAGTGAGTTCCACGTACACAGTTCTCTCCTGTTGGCCGCACACTCTCCTTGCTGGGACTGGCTCTCCTCATTGTTCTCTGGCTATACACTCCTCTAACAACTAAATGTGAGGTCTGTCTTCAATCAAACTTCACTTCAGGACAGTCAGGGTGTTTAGTCTCAATGCAGGAGAAAGCTTTAGTCCATGCTATCTAAAATTACTCCAAATTTATCTGTATATGTATTACATATTGGATCTGTCTTTACATTTGATCTTTCCTGGCTTTGTAGAATTTCGAATTTTTGGCCTCCTCTTAAGTGTTATTTAAATTCACATGGTATCCTCCTAATTTACAATACAATAACATTGAAAGAGAACTTGTTTGCATGCATGCATAACCCATGGACACTGCCAATATGGTGGTAGAGGCCTGGGGCAGGGGGCAGGGGTGAGCCAGAACAGGTCAATGGGGAAGAAAGAGAACATACGTAATACTTTCAACAATAAAGATTAAAAAAGAAAGAACTATACAAGATATGTATTTATATAACTCACTCTAGCTCTCCATGATCATGAGGGAAGAGAGAGCATGCATAGCTTGATTCTAACTAAATCTGGTGCCTTGTGCGAGCTCATGGCTTAGATCTTCTTCACCTATATGTGCCTTTGAACAGAGAAGGATTAGAGTTTTTTTTAAAACATGGTAAAATGGGATGATTTGAGCATCCCTTCTCTCCCCACATCTATGTACCCTTTGAAAGGCAGTCCAGTGGGTACAGGGAGCAGAACGACAAAAAAGGATCAAGGGTGCTGGATAAATTACAAAGGGAATCAGTGAGAGCAGCTTGGCTAATCAATATTGAGTCACAATCCTTGGCCTGGAGCAACACAGACAAAAGGCAGGGGTAACTAATTTCCATGAGGACCGGCTCTGTAAGTATGTGAAAAGTACCCGAGGAGAGAGCAACAGCACACACTCAGAGCTCGCTTTCCTTTACCATAACTAATTATGCAAGTTAATACACCGCACTGTGGATCTCCAAGTGATGGATAACCTTTCAGCCGGGGCTGGTGGCATCAGTCAGGCCTCAGTGGTCATCGGCACTGACAGTTTAAGGCCCAGCTGCATGAGGGTGCAGATTCCTTCGGGTTTCCTTAAAAGTGCTGCCGTGGGGGTGTCAATCAGACGCTATCAGGAGGAGCCGGTGGAGAGCCACTGAGGCATACACTTACCACGCCTGAGAGCCCAGGGAGCTTGGCCTCACATTTGCATGGCATTGCTGGTTTACTTTTGTTGTACAATAAACGTTTCATTTTTGCATACGTATGCGTAGAAAGAGCTGATGGAAATCAAAACTCATGGCTGTGCGGGGTATGGAATCACCTGCCTTCACATAAAAATAGGAATTTTAGAAGGTTTCTTTGTTAGTGGGCAAGTCTGATGGCTATGCATATTCGAATGATTTTTCTCCAAAACTCTTTTTAAAAATATTCAAGTATTATGATATTTGGTTGTAATATCAGGGAGCTAGTCTTTGTAACTTTCTGCGCTTCAGTTTCACAAAGCAGACATGTTTGTATATTGAAAGCACTTGTCCTCAATAGACTACAGTCTGCAAATGTTTGTAGAGTGTCAAAGTCAATAAATGGTTTTAGTTTAGATACTTCTAGAAGCCACATGACCCTCTCAGGTGTTGGCTAATTCACTCCATCCTCAAATTATTTATGATGAGATCAGTCCTTATGTCTGCCACTCTGACTTATTTATGTCAGGAGATTCATCATAGTGATCAAGTGGCCCACATCCTATACATCTTTCTCCCACACATATTTTGCGTCTGTCACTTCTTTCTATTTCCTTGATCATTATTAAAGCACAAGCTTTAATTCTGCCGCTGAGCCACTCCGTCTGAAGCTGTCTTCACATGCTGCCAGAATTCTATAGTATGAAACACATATTTCTCACCCTACCAGTGAAGGGTGTCTGCACCCTGGTGGAGCCTCATCTCTCACAATCACGGTACAAAACCTTTAGCCCAGGCATTCCGATTAGCAGCCTTCCTTTCTCATCCCTGTCCCTGAAACTTGCTCACACAGTTCTTCCCACCTGAGAGACTCCCCTTCCTTCTAGCCATCTATCTAAATTCTCCACATTATTAAAAGATCAGCGTTAGCTCCACATTCACTGAGAAGTCATTCCTCTTAACTCCAGTCTTTAGCCATTTTCTCATCCTCAGAATTTGATAGCAAATCTTCTACTTAGTTAATCAACATTTTATCAGTCAGTTGTTCATTGTGCTTTACTATAGGACAGACTGCATAACACTGGGCCCCATGTAAAATGAAAATGGGGGAAAGCTTAGTTCAAACTTTTGAAGAATTAGAAGACAGCAAGAAGAGCAGTGCAACGAACCACATGTGGGCCCTTCTCATGCCTGGCCCCGTGAGAAGCACAGGCAGCATATCTGCGTGGCTGGCCCTGTTTGCAGTATTGTGTTGTCATTGACAGACATTAACATCATTGGCATTATAGTAAATCTAGCTTTAAAAAGCTTCTTGTTAAATAAAATATCTTTTCAATAAGAATTTTCTACCCTGTCCCTCAAAAGAATAACAATTATATAAGATGTACACACATTATAATTAAGTAGCGGTTATACCATTTTACACTTTTTTAAATTGAAATATAATTTGCATATAACTATGTGTAAAAATAAGGTGTACAACATGTTGATGTAATGCGTTTACATGTAGTATTGTAATATGATTGTCATTGTAGAAAATAATGAAGATCTAGTCTCTTAGCAAGTTTGATGATTATGATACAATATTGTTGTCTAAGTTCACTATACTGTGCATTAGATCTCCAGAACTTAATTTTACTTCTACTCACAAAAGATTGTACCATTTTAACATTAAGGTCATGTCAAAATCTTTCAGGCTTCATGTTATTTTTGATGGTCTAAATTTTACTAGGCTCCAACACAGTATCATGTGCCTTTAAAGGGTAATGAAATTGTATTTCTCACCTCAGCTATGCAAAGCACAGCCTCCTTATACACCTGGTACTTCAGCTTTTGAACAGTGATAGAAAACAAAAAGAGAAGAAAAGGAGAAAGTAGGTGGAAAGGACAGGCAGGAAGAATACGCCGGGTTGGTTGGCATCTTCTGAAGCTTCCATAAGCGCTCCAGATAGGTCCCATTTCCTTTGGTGCCTCTCCCCTCACCTGGAGCACTTTCCCAGTGGAGGAAAGAAGTGAAGAAAGGATACTTCGCTAAGCACAGTAGAGATTCTCATTGGACCTGTTCAATGACATGATATGGTATCATTCTTAAAACTAATCTATATATGTATAAAAGCCCAGTGACCATTACGGTGGAATGACTAGAATGACCGGTTGCTATGACACACACTGACCACCAGGGGGAAGATTCTCAACGCAGGAGCTGCCCCCTGGTGGTCAGTGTGCTCCCACAGCAGGAGCGCCACTCAGCCAGATGCCAGACTCACTGCTTGCGAGCGTAGTGGGGGTGGTGGGAGCCTCTCCCGCCTCTGCGGCAGCACTAAGGAGCAGCGAGCCAAGCGGTAAAGGAGTGAGCAGGCGGGCAGTAAGGAGCAAGGGGTCCAAGATTGTGAGAGGGCACAGGCTGGGCTGAGAGACCCCGCCCCCTGCCCCGTGTAAGAATTTTGTGCATCGGGCCTCTAGTAAGACATAAATGGCCTATCTTCCCCCCAAAGAGGGCTTCATTTCAAGGAGACAGTGCTAAGCATGGCCCATAAATCCATCTCTTGCTTACCTTCAGACAGTTATAGGATGTGGTAGGTTTCTTTGCTCCAATCATTACTCTAGACCCGTGGTCAGCAAACCTCAGCTCGTGAGCCACATGCGGCTCTTTGGCCCCTTGAGTGTGGCTCTTCCACAAAATACCACGTGCGAGCGCGCACATACAGTGTGATTGAAACTTCGTGGCCCATGTGCAGAAGTCAGTATTTTGTGGAAGAGCCACACTCAAGGAGCCAAAGAGCCGCATGTGGCTCACGAGCCGTGGTTTGCCTTCCATGGTCTAGATTAACCCTTGTTAAACGTATTGCTGTAGATATTTCAGTACCTCCAAAAAATGTCAACTTTGAAGTTATTTTCCTGCAAAATTCAAACTACATTAATCTTGCTTCCATGGATATTTGAAGTTTGGGCTTCCCTGAGTTAAGACATTTCTCATAACACTAAAATAGGAATCAAGCTCTCTAACTTAAATGTCTCAATAGTGACAGGCAACAGACCAAAAATGACCCTAAAAATCACTGGTAGGTGGGGAAATGGCAACTGAGGAAGGGAAATCAAGGGACAACTCCATCTCCACATCAGTGACAATCTAAGAATGTCTAAGTAGAAATCTTGTCATTCGTGAGAAAGTTTAATTGTATCATACTTTGTTTAGATATTGTTGAATTATCAGCTCACTTTATTTTGCAAGTGCTTTGTGAAAGTTCTTTTTAGAATAATGACTTACAAAATGTTTCATTGTAGAACAATTTGCATAAAACTCATTTTAGATTTTCTTGGGTAATCAGACACAAGAAGCCATCACACATTGTCTGGAATGACAGAAGAGCTACTTCTTATGATTTGAAAGGTTGAAGTTGAGTTGAATGTTTTTCTCTATTTTGCTTCCAAGATGACCACAGAGTTATGAAGCTTTATAATGACATTATTTTTATACGTTCAGGTATTCTAAAAGCTACCTTTTTGCTTGAAAAAGCATTTTTATAATTATTTAGCAAAAATGAGATACGGTAAAATTTCTACTCTGAATGCCATGAGAAATTGCAGGTAATCATGAGCATTGAAAATGCAAGCCGCTCTCCTCAGGACTCAGACAATGACACGTTAGATAAGAGAGGCTCTGAAAGCACGGGCGTATAGATTTTATTTTAACAATGAAAACAGAAACAAAGCAGCCATTTTCATATGTACTGGAGGGAAGACGGACTAGAAAGCCTGTGCAGCGATTCAGGAATCAGCACCTTGGAATTCAGCACCTGGTCATTTTATCAGGTGCTTTCCTGATTTCCGATCAATACAAAATATAAAAATCGAACTCACATCAAAGTCAAATACAAAATTGAAATAAAATATCAAATACATTGGGAATTTAAAGGGACCTAAGATGGAATGCAGCAAAATGTAAATTATATAATTTACTGGGTGCTGATGGCTGTTAACTTGACAGAAGGAAATACATGTGCCCATGAATATTTAGGGATGAGGGAGGGACAGTGTAACTTGAGACTTTTTGTTTATAAACAGACACTGCCTGTCTGAGACAGCTGATGCTAACCTCCAATTCCTCGATAACTACATTTAATTGATCCCTATGCCTGACCGTCAGCTCCTTACCCCTGGATTTATGGGTAACATACATATTATTAAAATGTTATATCAAAGGACTGTGATCACACATAGACGTCCATTTTGCTGAGTGCTAGAAGGAGGCTCTGACCAGCCTCTCAGGGCCAGCCTGTAGCTGTCATTGTCCCTGAACACAGAGAATAAGCATATTATTCTTCTCTGTCCCTTCCTGTCATTGTCCCGATGGATATTCTTGCCCATTAATGTATGTGTGTACTTTTTCAGGCAGTGTACAGTTCTTCTAGCCCAAACTGGTCATCTATTTTAGTTGGAGCTGCAGCTAAAGATGTAGGGGGCACATCAGAAATTTCCCCTTGAGCTGTCACCCGTGGTAGAACAATACACGCTACCATGGGGTGGAGTATCTAGGCTGTGAGCTAGGTGCTTTCCTCACAACAAATCTGAGAGGTTTGAATCATCCTTCTGGTTCTATATGGAGGCAATCAAGGCCAAGCACCTGGTAAAAGGCAAAGGTGCTATTCACACCCCACACTGTTGACTTCAATGAGAAATCATGTTATAAATAAGGGTTGACATCTCTGCTTCCACTCTCTTTAGTATAAACTCATAGACCAGCCTGAGGACTGGAACCCCATTTCTAATAATGGGTTCATGAAAAAAAAATTATGCAGCCCCTACAACAGTTGCAGATCATTTTCATAATCACTTTTAGACTTTAGAGACATCGCTCAGCTCATGGATATAAACAAAATATGTTGTTTGCGAGTTCATTTTTGGAGTGTGGATTGCAGAGAAAAGCCACGGTCCCCTTCCCATGTGTGTATATATCCATTTCACAATTTTCTATATTTTTGGCCAGGAAAATGTAGCCTCCATTTCCCAGGCTTTCCGTTATAAATCAATGTCCCCACATGAGGTGCTGCATTTTAAGAAGCCAAGGATTTCCATATTGGTCAGACTCATGGCTCATTCAATCTAGTTAACAAATTATCTCCCTGTTATGTGAAGCCCCACTGTTGACCTGGCATTGCCTACCTTTCTTTTTCTCTTGGGAGCCTTCCATTTTCTACTCCATATATATAAAAAGAATGTCGTGGGGGGTGGAGAAAGAGAGGTAGTAAAAGAACAAAGTTTGTGAGGATAAGGAAGCAATAGAAGAAGGTAAGAAAGGAAAACATTTAGGAGATGAGGAAAATGGGTATGGAGCATGGATCAAGTGTGGAAAAAATTGTTATAGTCGATGACTGATTTGCTGCTTTCATTTATTCCAAAAAATATTTCTTGGTTCTCCTCTATCACCACTTTTCATGGCCCTTTTTCTAAAGAATTCTGTATGGTGAAAAACACAATAGGTTCCCCAGATTTCCATTAATCCTGCAGGAATTAGTAAGCCTTTGCCCTCTCCTCATTTTCTTCTATAAGCTTCACAATAACGAATAAGTCTCAGAATATTTACCTGAGACACAAGCAACCTTTGAAATCTCAGACACGGCACTATATGCGTCACCTCCTCAGTCTCTGATAGGCTCTTCATTAAAATGGAGGTAATGCATTGTCATTTATGGGGTGAAGTGTGTGGAAGACAATGGTCAAGTAGGAGCTATTTATCGATAAGAAATCCATTTTCAAACTTGCAGTGCTCCTTCCATTCTGTTTCCAGAGAGGCCGAAAGCATTGAACGGAGAGCCTTGTTTTGTCCTAATTGCCAGACTTCACTTGCTTGGACGCTGCACTAACCTGTGATTCTATCCGGGGAAACCTCCTTCTTCCTCCATGGTCTGAGGTGGTCCCGGCCCCCACCCCATCCTGTTCCTTGCTGCTCTCTGAGGTGGCTCTGTGGGTTTATCTTCTTGCTTTACCAGAGACATCATTTGTAACCCTCTCCTCCGACTGTCCCAACAACAACAGACCCACAAAAATCACCAAGGTGTATTTTTACCTTTGGTCTTAATGTTTCTATCTACTACACACTGATCTATTATTTTGGTGAGCACCATTAGGGTGCTCAGTGTCTGGAAAGATGCAAAGGCCTCATAAGTTGAAGAGGAATAGATGGTGTTTTTGGCTTCTGCCAAGCTTTTAAAAAGCCAAGTTGTGGTTGGATTACACTCCTATGTGCCCAGGAATGCAGTTCTGATCCTCAGCTCACCTTCTCTGAAACAAGGGCTCAAGCTATATATTCATTCCTGTGATGGCTCATCACGCACATTAGGATGTGACGCTTATACAATGGTCACTCACGTGGTCCATGGCAAAGGAACGCAATGCAATAGCCAACATTTGCTCCCAAAGTGCTTCACCTGACTTTCTCAGCAAAGCAACAAGGACGGATAAGTCCCAGTGCTGCTTCTGAAATCCCCATTTCTCTTCCATCCCATTTGCCTCGGCAATAGACTCCCCCATACCTGCAGAAACCCAGCTCCCAGCAATGCTGATTGCCTTGTTCCGCATCCCTCTCCCCTTTTCCTCTAGATCAGTGGTTCTCAACCTTTCTAATGCCGTGACCCTTTAATACAGTTCCTCATGTTGTGGTGACCCCCAACCATAAAATTATTTTCATTGCTACTTCATGTCTGTAATTTTGCTACTGTTATGAATCATAATGTAAATATCTGATATGCAGGATGTATTTTCATTGTTACAAATTGAACATAATTAAAGCATATTGACTAATCACAAAAACAATATGTAATTATATATGTCTTTTCCGATGGTCTTAGGCGACCCCTGTGAAAGGTCGTTCAACCCCCAAAGGGGTCGCGACCTACAGGTTGAGAACCGCTGCTCTAGATTCTGCAATCTGAAAGCTCCCCAACATGATGTGGCAAGTACCTCCTTAGAATGAGGGAGCAGAATAAATGGAGGAGACAAAGAAAGAATCCTCTTTTGCAAACAGGAGAACAGGCAACCTAGAAAATGCCTTCATTGGCATTCTGGTCCCATCGTACAAATCACTGTCAAGTGTCCTTGCAGTCAATAATGCAGAAACAAAAACTAGATACATCCAAGAAGTACAATGACTGTTTTTTCATCCCTTTGCATATTGAGTTTTCAATTTTGTTACATGAGACACAATGCCTCTCCCCAAAATGTTGACTTTCAAACAACCTAGGCAATTGCAACTTGATTTTCCCCTCTGACATGAACAGCTATAGATATTAAACTAACTAACTTTATTTACCATGCTGGGGTTGTTCAACTTGATTTATTATTTTATTTTACTGTTTTGGCATATAGACTATTTGCATATTTCCAACCAGTTCCCCTAATTCAAAATAATGCCACAACTGTAGATGCCTTAGGCATATTTAGATCACTCATGAAGAATGCTAGGATATTAAATTCTAAGAAATTTCAAATATAAGCATATCAAATCACATCAATCCAGCTTCAAATAAAAACTGTCCCTCACCAACAAATTAGGAGCTAACTTGGGTGCTCAAGTCACTATTTGACACTATTGTGAAGAGAAAATGATGGTATGTTTTCAGTATAATTACTTAAGAATTTTCTTCTATAACTAACAAGGAGAAAACATTTTCTTTTATGAACATATGATAAAAACAAAAGAAAAATACCTACTGAGCTCAGAATTTTGGTATAAGATATTTGAATGACTTAAGAAATAATTTAATTTAACTATTAAATCCAGTCATCTGCTGGTCATGTGAACGATCTGATTGCCATCATATTACTTTAAAGAAATTCGAATTGAACGGAATGAATCACATAAAATGGGATCTAAATGCACTATGCAGATATTTACAGACACTAGATACCCCAGGGAAAGTTAGAGAGAGTGAAACATAGATTCAGTCTAAGGAAAAGAACTGGACGATCTCCCCATGGTGCTGTTGTCGGCTGTGGTAGTTATCATGGTGTTGTGGTGGCAGTGGTGGGTGGAAGCAAGCATGCTGAACTTGCCCTGCCAGGTCTGCATAGTGTGATTGAGTTATTGTGTCTAAAGGACACAAATAGTTCCATAAGGATACAGCCACCTCTACACTGATGACGGCCCAGTGGTTGAGCATGGACCTATGCACCAGGAGGTCACAGTTCAATTCCTGATCAGGGATATGCCCAGGTTGCCGGTTTGATCCCCAGTGTGGGGTGTGCAGGAGGCAGCCGATCAATGATTCCCTCTCATTGATGTTTCTCTCTCTCTTTCCCTCTTCCTTCCTCTCTGGAAAAAAAATAAACTGATGATGAATGGCTGCTTTGCACTTTGTTCAGTGTTGGACGATGACTGCTCTTGCTCTTCTCTGCGTGTAAAAGTGATCATGAATCACAAAGTGTGAAATCCCAAGGCCACGTCTGCGTTTGTGAAGAGCCTTGTGCCTTGCTTGCACTTCATGGAAGTTCAATTAATATGAATGAGCGAACGGCATATCTGCTGATGCTATTCTATGGATATTTGGTTAGGGAAGCTGTTACCAGGCCCGGTGATTTCCTCTCATACTTTTGATATTTAAATACAGCCCCAGCCTAGTTTATGTTTGTAAAGTGAAATATTCTTAAGTATGCCCAAGTCTGATGAGGTACTGAATTTTTTCCAAGTTTCTTTTGCATGCAGAGTTTTCCTTCATTGATTCCATTAAGAAAAAAAAACAACAAAAAACAAAAACTGCAGCTGTAAGCATCACACTATGCTTAAGTTTCCATAGTCAAAAAAAATAAATAAATACATGAAGAACACTTCCCTTTAAATGGCTCTGGCTTTCCCTGTGGTCACTCACTGATATCTGCAAGGCAAGGTCACTTTTAGTGCCATTGAAAATGGAGGCTGGGGATGCGGGGAAAGGGTTTTTGTCTTCACGGATTCTGCCAAAGGGATCGCAGACATTGATGTTACAAGAGGGAAGGGCTGTCACGGTCCCTTATTCCCAGCTCTGCCCTAGAAACAGTGAAAGAGGGAGAAACAAACATGTTCTTTCCCACCACGTGTACCGAATAGAATACAAAATATTAAAATACGGATATCCTTCAGGAGCGCAGCCCGATTGTTAACATTTGCTTTGAAAACAGCTTTCTGAAACATCCTTAAAAGACCAACTTTCCCAAAGAGCCTTAGAAACCGAACAGACTCCTCGAAAATTAATTAATCACTCTGAGGATTTAGCAGGAGGAAATAGCCATAAACATCTTATACGCTCGGCGGGTGGTAGAAGGTAGGCTGAAATGACAATTGTGTTTAAAATTAGAAAGAGAGGGGGAAAGAGACTGAGATTTGGAATAAATATATATATATATATGTTTGGGACAAGCAGAAAGCACACTTAATATCTACACGCAGCCTACAGAGAAGTAGAAGGAAAAGGTGAAAGATTAATGAGGATTTTTTTTTTTGCATTTTCTATCATCTATGTGAATTATTACCTAGATGGATATGTCCTAGAAGAAAAACTGTGATGAATAAATAAACAGCTCTCGAAATCTTCAATAGGCTGCTTTACCTTGCAGGGAATATTATCATTGGCTTTTGATACAATTTCTGCTGCAGGGAGAGACTTTCAAAGCTCCAAAAGCTGAAGCATTGCCAGGCGCTCAAAGACCCCCCGCCGAGCGCGTCAAACTAAGAAATCTCTCTGAACTTGTGGAATTAAAAGTCATCTCCCCCTCTCTGCAGCCCGGGCGCAAGCTGGGAAGCTCTGTCCTCATTTTTTTGAGGCCCCTCCATGATAAACAAATGGAGCCTACAGCATCTTTATTCTTTGCAGCCAGGCAATTAAAATTCTTTCAAAAACTGTAATTGAAGGCAAGGCATTTCAAAAGGAACTTCCACTGAACAATGAGACCAAACAGTTTGAATGGGCCACATTCAATTGAGCCCCAAAAGGTAAAAGAGAAGAACAGCTTGTTAAGGACCCGGAGAAGTGTCCTTTTTTATTTTTATTATTTTGATTGTACATCAAGAGGCTCTTCTCAACTTAAACAGCTCAGCAGGATTTATGGCTGCTGGAATGTCATAAGACTTAATTACTCAGACTGCAAAGAGGGGCACCCTCGTAAAATATGCACAAAGCCATAGGAGACCCCTGGTTGCTGCAAATCATTATGTGTCCCCCCACACACACAAATTAAAGAAGTCTAATTGGTGTTTGCATTCTTAGGCACCACGCTGCACAGTCTCTTTTACTCCCCTATGGTGTGTTCATTACACGAACACCATTGTAATAATTTGGTAATTTCGCTAGCATTGAATTGGTGGGTCTTGACTACTATGAGCAAACACAGTAACAAACAGTTCGAAAAGTCCTTTGTTCATTAGCAGGAATGAGCAAAGTATTTTGAGTGCTTTTACCGTAGAAAACCAGAATGGAAATGATTTATCAGTTCCTAGTGTCCACGATAAAAAGTATTAGTTTTGAAAAGGCTGAGTGCTGCATGAAGTCTTGGGGGAGCATCTCTAATGGTCATGTCCCTTTGTCCATATTTTCCTGAGTCCTTCCGTTGGTGTAGTTCATACTCTCCATGCCTGAAACAGAATCTCGATGGTAGATATGAGAAGGGTGTCAATGTTGAACACTGTATCATTACCCCATGAAGCAGAGGTTGAAAGTGTGTGTGTGTGTGTGTGCATGTGCGTGTGTGTGTGTGTGTGTGTGTGTGTGATTTTTTTAAAGCTTACTTTTAAAAAAATGTTTTTATTGATTTCAGAGAGGAAGGGAGAGGAAGAGAGTAATAGATCAATAATGAGAGAGAATCACTGATCAGCCACCTCCTGCACACCCCCTACTGGGGGTTGAGCCTGCAACCTGGGCAAGCGAATAGAACCATGACCTCCTGATTCATAGGTCGATGCTCAACCACTGAGCAACACTGGCCAGGCTTAAAGCCTACTTTGTAGGACTGTTCTTCTTTCCAAATTGAGATGGTTGGTCAAGGGGACAGCCAGTCAATGGTTTGAACCTGAATATTTTGTAGTATGTTGTTTCCAGGAACAGAGTAACGCACTCAGGGGAACAAACACATTTTGTGGAGCACTATTGCTTGAGTTACTTTGACTACAAGGAGATGTTTAAAGTAGAAAGTGTTCAAACAGAGAGGAGTGGGGCCCAGGAGAGATGTTATAAAGGAAGAAAGAAAAGGTGGGGGGTAACCAGCATGGAGTCCCGGAAGTAACAGCAAGCTTGTGAAGAAGGAAGGGGCATCAGTAGTGTGAGATACTGAAGAGAAGCTCATGAGAAGGAGATTAAGGAGAAGGTGGTGGCATCTATTAATTAGCAGCATCTTCTTGCTTAAAGAGGAAGACATTTTATTACAAGGAACTAAGAAAAATATGTTTAAAATGCAAATAATTAGGAGATTACATTCATTTGGGGTATTTTTTTTAAGTAGAAAGACAATGGGATTCGGTGGGAAGGCTTGTATTTGTTTTCAAACATATTCCAGATGGGAAGGAGGTAAATGAGGACACAGATTCCAGAAGATGTGAGTGGAGGCGAAGGTCCTGGAGAAGGAGGGGATCTGCTGCAGGACCCAGGGGCAGAGATTCTGGGACCCAGAGCTAACTTTGTAAAGACACCTTTGGAAAGGTGTCTTTTGGTTTCACTTTAGTCTAATGCGAAAATAGTACATTAAACTGAAGCAAAAACATTGCGTTAAGAACCTTGAGCAATAGTTCAAGTAAATTGTGACATAAATGTGTGTAATAAGTAACTTTACTTTTAACCATACAATGCATATTTGTAATTTCAGTTGAGTTTTAAATAATATCAGTTGGTGGATTGGACCACAGTAAATATTAGAAATGAACAGGGAGATTTCTTTAGCATAAAGAAATATAAATAAGCACTGTCACATCTTTCAAGGTCAATTATTGGCAATGATTGAAATATTCCAGTAATGGAACATAAATTAATTTAAAATTTTCTTTCATAGTATTTGGGTTATTTCTGCCCTTCATTTATTTTAAGCTCTTTTAATGCTCTGAACCTATATATTTAAAGTAGTTTGAGTTTCATTTTCACTTTAAAGGATCCACACATGTTAAAACCATAACAAACATTATTTTGCTTTAAAAAGATCAAATAAGAAACATAACATTTAGATATCTATTGAAAGGACGACTGTAATCTACTCAGAAGACCTTGTTGATACATCCCACCTCTTAAGCCATTTTAGAAGACTTCCCCAGAAGCTCTTGTCTCCACATGTGTGTTCTTCGGTCAGAACAAAGAGGATCTCATTTTCTGATATTGCAGTAAAATGTAAGTGCAGCCCTGTAGGTTACATTATGTGAAATCCTTTCTTTGTAAAGGGATTCCGGGAGAAGCAAGCAGAATTGAAATTGACTTAGCTACCGGAGCCATAGCTATAACACCCAGCGGATAATAACAATCTCACTTGATTTTATTTACCCCCTTTTCTTCGTTAATGCTTGAGTTTGGAACAAGTTTGATTAGAACAAATAACAGTACAAAAGCCTTTGTATTGAATCAAGGATGGGGGAATTAACCCTAATAGTGATAATCATAACATAATTTGTGGGCTATGTTGCATTCCATTTCTCAAACTATGTACTTTATTCATACTGCTAACACTTGGAGCTGGTTTTCATCTAAATGTATGATATTTGTATATATATATATATATATAAATTATATATATATATATATAATTTATATATATATAATTTATATATATATAAAATCAACTTGATGGCGTTTAAACAAAGAAGTGATTATTTCACTACTGTTGCAGTGAGCAAGATTTTGAAACATTTGACTCCCTCCAAAATGGAGTAGGGATTACTATTATCTGGTCTTCATTCCAGCAGGTCATTGGGAAATGCAAAGATCGTGTCTCATCTTAAGTAACTTAACATTGAACTTCGGACTAACTTTATCTCTATTTCAATGTCTATGTCTGGAGTTATGCGGGTGGACATTTACCATTACTGTTAGGCACCTCGGCTTTAAACTGTTTCTGAATGCTTGTGACATTTTCTATTTTACAAGTTTTGGTGGAAGACACCCACATAGGGGCCAACAACATCACACGTTCATGGCAGCCATGGAGGGCACCATGCAAATCTCCGTGGCAGGGAGACCCCGCTGCAGAGAGGGAAGTGTGGCTAGCACGCCTCCCGCGGTTGCCACCCTGGATTCTTATGGCCTTCACGCTCAGACCCAGGGAGAGCTGCTCTCAGCTGGGGCCTGACCACAGGGGAACCACAGCCTGGCTCTCTACCCAATGGGGAGTCCTCCAGAGGAGCACCCTTTGCCCTGCAGCCCTCCATCAGCCCAGCGGGGACAGCCTCAGAGCCACTCGGATGTAGAGGCTCCTCCTACCCAATCCTGTCTCCACACTGTTTGTCTTTCATGCAGGTCACACTTCTCCCTGCTCACACTTGCCTTCTCTCCCCTTTATTTTTCACAGAGGTTTTCCTCAATACATCTTTTGCACGTGTAATTCTGTTCTGTCCTCGGTAGCCTGGAAGACCCAGCCTGATACAATGCCTGCCCTCCGACTCTAACTTCATATCTAGGATTCTTGGTCTCCTCTGAGAGGGTCAGTGCATCTCGTTAGGGAGGACCGCACTGAGATGTACACAAACAGAAGGGGGATCCAGCTTCACGCTCCTCTGTGACTAGCTATTAGGAAGAGCCAGCATCAATAAATCTGCTCCAAATGCAGATCGTTGGTGTTAGTCCAGGGAAAGTGTGCGGAGCCCGAGTTGAATGCCATCACAGGCTCTGGGAAATCTCCTTGGCTGAAATATCCATTCTTTTCCCAGAAATTCTCTGAGGAGAAGTATGAAAATGCCAGTGCTATAAATCAAGGAATAAACTTCACAACGCCTGGGATTTTTTGCGTGTCCTTCATGTGACATGTAGTTGAACTGTGCTCTCATGTCATTACCTTGTTCAGAATCTCTTGGACTCCAACTGAGGCTTAGAAGGTAGGACTAGGATGTTCAAAGACCCTTTGATTTCTCCACTTGGGCTACATATTGCTGTTAGCTTAGGTACTTTTAATATTGAGTTCATTAGACCCACTCTATTCACAAGCTTCAGAGATATTCCCCGGGCCCCGGGAAGGATTAAAGAGCATTAACCTATCCTTCGCATTCCCATAGTAAGTTTTATAAGTAAACTTCCACTGTCTATCCATCCATGCATATGTGGGCTCTTGGACGCAGTATATAACTCAAAACCCAGCATAACCGGAAAGAGCTCTCAAAGTGACCAGGTAGGTAAGGGGGCCAGGAGAACACGTGCCTTAGGATCTGGATAGGAACTCTCTTCCTGTTTGATTAGAAATGGTGGGAATCGGTGTCCCAAAGAATCATGAAGTATGAACATTACAACAGGCAGCTCCTCCACTCTCCAGGACTTAAACAGCTTAGTAAAGAGTGCATGTAAATGCGTGGGCCAGAGTCCTACAGCTGCTCTCTTATTCTGCAATTACTCTCCTGGGTAGTGCCCCACAGGGTAGAGAAGTCCTTTAGGGTGGCTCAACGTCCTGCACTCAGAGGCCAAATTTTCTGATTGCAGAATTGTAGGCTCCCTTCTGTGCTGTCTCCCAGCTAAATGTCCCAGGTATTAAAATCCCAATATGGCTCTATGGACCAGGTCATCCATGTGTGGCCAACCCTGCCATGAATTCTAAAGGCCTGTGACTCTCCCATTCAGGGCATCACCTCAGATACATAATATTAAACAGGAGGCTGTAACACTAGGCCTGCATAACAGCCCAGCAGTTTGGAGTTAAGGTAGTTCATAGAAAACATGGTCCTCAAGGACACACACACAGGTCAAATCAAATTCACAAAGCAAGGGAAAAGTACAAGCATTTCAGGGCAAGAGTGGTTCACAGAGTCAGATGATTCTGAATTGTGGAGTTTGAATCAAGAGACTGGCCAGTGGCTGGCGATCAGAGAAAACGGCCAGACGTCTAGGGACTGAGGTCCAGCAAGGACTTGCAGTTTGTGGGAAACCAGGATACAAGTGGCATTCAGGCCAGGGCTCTGCCTTATGCCTAAAACTTTCACCTCTCCATGATTTCTCAATATAATTAGAACTTTCCCTGCTTCATACAGAGCCCTCTCTAATAAGTTTGGTTAAAAGATAGATTTTTTTTTTTGTGGAGCTGACCCAAATATCTTCTAATTGACTCTGTGTGTGTATATACATCTATCTATATATATAAAAGCCTAAGCAATCAGCGACTGGCTGGTAACTATGATGTGCACTGACCACCAGGGGGCAGATGCTCAATGCAGGAGCAGAAACCACAGGCATGGAAACATGGGACAGACTGATGAATCTCAGAGGGAAGCAGGGAGGGGAGAGGGCAGGTAGAGATTAACCAAAGATCTTATATGCATACTAGAGGCACGGTACACGGATTTGTGCACCGGTGGGGTCCCTCAGTCTGGCTTGCAGGGATCAGGCCTAAATCAGCTATCCAACGCCCCCCCGAGGGGTCCTGGATTGCAAGAGGGCGCAGACCAGGCCAAGGGACCCCTCTAGTATGTATATAAATACGCGCATAATATCATATTTTGATTTTAATTTCAATATTCTAGTGATAGAACATAAGGTAGGAAAATTATAGGAGTGCATGTATTATAATATAAACTATAGAAATAATATATATGGAGTCAGATAAACATAGGCTTGAATCTTATCATTTAGTCCCTGAATGGACTTAGATAAGCTTAGATAACTGTTATAGATCTCTTTATGTTAGATAGAAATAATAATAGCTACTTCATGGCTTCTTGAAAAAAGTTAGTTAAAGTAAAATATGTAACATTTTTATCAGAGTAGTGTAGTAACTTTTCTTCTTAACCTTGGCATTATGATAATGTTCGTAATCAGTGAATTGATCCCCAAATGAAGAAAATGTTCACTTCCAAATCTTGTTGTTCTTCCTATGGTATACATGCATTTATTAGATATGATAGAAATGACAAGGGCTTCTATTAAGGTATTTCTAGACCAGGAGTCAACAAACTATTGCTGATTGGCCAAATCCAGCCTGCTGCCTGCTTTGTAAATAAAGTTTTATTGGAACACCATTACACCCATTTGTTGGTATCACTTTAAGAAGAGGAAAAATTTGGCACAGAAACAAAAAAATAAGGAGAACCTTAGGTGAAGATGGAGACAGGGATGAGAGCGATGCATCTACATATCATGAATGTCAAGGACTGTCAAGGAGCACCAACAACCACCAGAAACTAGGAAGAGGCAGGGAAGGATTCTCTAGAGCAGCTGTTCTCAACCTGTGGGTCGAAGGACCCTTTCACAGGGGTTGCCTAAGACCATCAGAAAACACATATATAATTACATATTGTTTTTGTGATTAATAACTATGCTTTAATTATGTTCAATTTGTAACAATGAAATTGGGGGTCACTACAACATGAGGAACTGTATTAAAGGGTCGCGGCATTAGGAAGGTTGAGAGCCACTGCTCTAGAGTCTGGTGGGGGAACATGGTCCTGACAACCTCTTGACTTCAGTCGTCCAGTCTCCGTAACTGAGTGAATAAGTTTATGTTGTTTTAAGCCAACCAGCTGGTGGTAATTTGTGACAGCAGCCAAAGAAAACTAATACACCTGCCTATTTGAAATTTCTAGGGAAGTTCTGTGTTTTGTGTTTTCCATTGGCATATTGTCTCCGTCCATTGGGGCAGCTGTCACAAGAATACTATGGACTCGGGGCTGAAAGAAGAAATGAAGGGCACAGGCTTCAGAGCCAAGATGCCTTGGCTTAAATTGAGGTCCTCAACTGGCGAACTGGGTAACCACTTTGTGCTCCAGTTTTCTTATCTGTGTAAAGGGGAAAATAACAGTATCTACCTCCTAGAGTTCCAAAGATTAAATGGCACAAATAAGTGTAAAGCCACTGGCAGCCATGGCTTGCTGTCATTAATATACTATTTTTTGTATAATTCCAATCCCCAGCATTTAATTTTGTATCTACATTGTTTATAAATTGGCATATATATACTAGGATATATATATACATACATACCAATAGGATATAATTAGCAATATATTAAGTATCTTCACATATTTCTCAACATGCTTACCAAAGAAGATCAGCAAAGATACCATCCTGAAATGAGAAACCCTGAATAAGATTTTTCTTTTAAGATTTGTAATTAATTTTTACAGAGAGAGGAAGGGAGAGGGAGAGAGACATAGAAACATTGCTGAGTGAGAATCATTGATCAGCTGCCTTCTGCATGCCTGGAGAGGGGATCAAGCCCACAACTGGGGCATGTGCCCTGACCAGGAATCAAACTGGCAACCTCTTGTTTCATGGTTGGATAATCAACCACTGAGCCACTTCAGCCTGCCCTGAATAAAATTATTTTTAAAATAAAAAATCAATGCCAGTATCAAAACTAAGGAAACATGGGTATCAATATTTTGCTTTCAGTTTTCTTCTGTCAAATCTTTATTCAAATCTGTTATATTTTAACATAGCATGAGGACTTTATAAACTTCCTGTATTTTATCAGTTCCATTCACATTTGAGCCACTCTGAAGTAAGAGAACAAAAACACTTGTTTCATTATTGTAAATGCTGAAATATATTATCTTGAAAATTGTAATTATCTGCAAAAATTGTTTGTCAGTTCAATCACGTTTAAGTATTATTTGGCAAAACAACTTTATAAACCATCTATTTTAGGTTAAATAATTAGTGGCAATCCTTTGTCCCTTTAGAAGTATTAAGCTTTAACAAAACCACCAACTCAAACAGATGAGCTCCACTTTCCAAAGGCAGAGATGAGAGGGTGAGAATGAAACCTCAGGTCTCCATGGAAGGCCTGAGCAAGCTAGCAGTTCAGTGATCATTTTGACAGAACTAAATGAACTGCCCAGAATCCTTTGTAATCCATGACTGGGAAAGGCAAGTTTTTCTCCGATTTTTTTTCCTGACTGCATTCATTCTCTAGTTTCTAAGGTTAGAGTTCAACACAGCTGGCCAGAAGGTGAATGACTATATTTTCACAAAGATCAGAGGTTTGTTCTACATGAACTTTCCTCTGTTTTGATGAGTTGATCAAGAGCATCTATGAAAAGAGAAATGACTTCCTTGCTGAGCCCAATGTGACATCCCTTAGCCTTCAGAAAACACCCCTTGCGTTCACCTGCCATTAGCATTGCCCCTGGACGACTGTCCATGTCAGTGGCCACGAGTAGAAGCTTGCTATAACCACTGCAAGTGATCTCTGTGCAAGCCAGGCCTGAAAGTGCTGAGGCCAATGCCTCCAGTCTTGACCTGGTGCTTAGCTTGGTCAACTAGTCAAAGTTCTTAGAGCACTGGAATCCCAGCATTCAAAACTATGCAGACTGTCCATTGATCCTAATAAAGAGACACAATTCAATATTCCACATGCCTTGCTTTTTTTGTGAACACATACTTAATTTGCTGCACGTCCTAAGCTTTCCTTACATTGATGCCACCAATCTACAGACAGTCATTATTTTAGTGAATAATACACTTAGAATGTATGGAATGCCAGCTATAATATCAAAAGGGGAGTTGCAACATTTGAATATTTAGTGCCAAGATTGTCCTGGGTAGCCTTGGATAAATCGTTTGGGCTCTGTGGATCCTGGTTTACTTAAACAGGAGAAAGCCAGATCACCTGGCTTTAAACGTCCCCACCCTGTACAACGTTTTCCGCATCTGTGATTCCACTTTGTATAGAACATCTCTAACCATTTTATTCTGCAAATTCGCACCATTTTTTAATTCATATTCACACAAAAGGTGGCCTTAAGCATTAAAGATATTACTGAATGATGAGTCAATAGAATAGTCTACAGAAATCAGCTAAAGATTATATTTAAAATACGTTGTAGTTCCACTTAAAACACACTAAACCAACGTAAAGGACCAGTCAAGAATATCTTGACTGAGCTTGCAAAATGAGAAATAAGACTCCGAATGCAAAATTCAAAGGGGGTAAGAAAATCACACTTGCAAGAAAAATGAGAAAGTTCTAGAAATGTCAGCCTTTTATTTATTTTTTTTTATTTTTAAAATAATTTTTACTGATTTTTTACAGAGAGGAAGGGAGAGAGATAGAGTTAGAAACATCAATCAGCTGCCTCCTGCACACCACCTACTGGGGATGTGCCCACAACCAAGGTACATGCCCTTGACAGGAATCGAACCTGGGACTCTTCAGTCCGCAGGCCAACGCTCTATCCGCTAAGCCAAACCGGTTAGGGTGAAATGTCAGCCTTTTAAATTACATTAATAATCATATAACACTAAAAGAGTATCAGGTGAGGAGTTACAGAAGTTCATGAAGACCCTGCCTTGAGACCTGTGCGTGATAACAGAATTCCTGAGGTAGGGTTTCCAGCAAGCCAAGGCGTGGGGGGCAGGTGGGTGAGGGGAGAGGCTCTCCAGGGGAGAGAACACGGCTGAGTCATTCCAAAGGGTAGAACACAGCCTAGATGTCAAGCGGTGCCTTTAAACACCACTGGAGCTGTTTCCTCACATGGAGGTTATAACCAGACCTAGGCCTAGCCATTTGAGGTCTGTTTGAGTTTCTTTGGAACTCTTCCTTTCTGAGAGGCAACAGATGGTCCTGAAATAGGTTTCTTAATACTAGTATATCCTTTCTAAAGAATATGTGCAGTTGAGGGGAAATTTCCTCTGTTCTTTGGGAAAACGGATAAACAGATGCTACGGGCTTATAATCTACCGCAACCCAAATGATGGCCTAATGTTGACGTGTCACAACTAACCTTCTTACTTTGTAAACACCAGGGACGGTGACGGGTTGGAGCAAGGAGGCGCGCTGAACTTGGGAGAAAGTGCCTGCAGCTTCTCACAGCCTGTTAGAACAATTTATTGTGAAGTAATATTGCATAATTCATAACAAAAAGGCCCCTGAATAGTGACAGTTAAAAAAGGTAATAAGCATGCCTACTGCAAAAAAGCAACAACAAAAAAACCCGAAGACAGAAATAAGCCTTGTAATAAATTGGAAATGATTTTTCAACCCGCCTCAAAAGGCAAAACGAATCCTCTCTCTGCTGTCACACACGTACTCCCTCCCCACAGTAACATCTGAATGGTGTCTGCCTTTAAAATGTTTCTATCTTCACCACAGAATATACACTCCAAACTGTTTTCCTGACAGACTGGGTTGTATTATCTGATTAAGAAGAGAATACACTAGTCAACAGGGGAACTACATTTTCTCTGCATACATGTATTCCTCCAAAATTCCAAATACATGCTATACTCAATAGTATAATTAGAACTTTGACAACAAGGTACATGAATGCAGCGGTCCAGGTGGATGTAAACAATGGATGAAGGCATCTTAGAAAACTGCTTCCTGCCTCATTAAATAGGCTTGGCCAGCCAGCTACCAATCCAGAGGCATCTTGGGAAATTTATCATAACTCTTCATTGCTCGTCTTAAGCACAGATAGAAAACTTTTCAGAAAAGGCAATTTCTTATCTGAAATGATGGGATAAGGGTGATGAAAGGAAGGAGGCTCACTTGCTATGAACTTTCTGGTTGCTGAGGTTGGTGGCTAATGTACCTGGAGGAATATACTCAGGTTTCTCTTTGGTTCTTACTGCCATCAACCCTGAGTATGCTCAGGGGCCAATTAGTGAGGAAGCAACTATCAACTTAGAGGAGAGTCAGCTGCCAGTCAATTACCTCTCTAATCCTGCAAATTGACATAAATAGCAAAAGTTATTTAAGTGCCAAACAGCTTGTACAGTGAGCAATAAGCTTATCTTTTTTCTCCAAAGGCTGAAAAAGAGAAATCAGATGAAGAAATAGGGACATATGTTTACAGACTGAAAAATAGCAATTAACTGATATGTTAAAGTTTTCATTTATGTTTTTATTTGTTTGTTAATCCTCATCTGAGGATATTTTTCCCCATTGATTTTTAGAGAGAGTGGAAGGGAGGGGGCAGAGAGAAACATTGATTGGTTGCCATGTACAAGCACCCCTTGACCTGAATCAAACCTACAACCCTTCAGTCCGAGGGCCGACTCTCTAACCACTGAGCCAAAATGGTTAGGTCTAACGTTTGTAATTTTAATCCTTTTTTACTCAACTTTCCTCAGAAACATGTTCTCCTGCTATTTTGGGAATGTGGCCCAGTGGTTATAGTGTCTACATTGTTAATACATAACCTATGCTGTAATGTATTAGCTATGCTGTCAATAGAAATAATATTTAAATTAAAACAAAATATATTCAATAAGTTACTTTAAAAAGTAAAACATGTGCAATTAATTACCTTAAAAATCTCATAAAGTACTTTTGGATTTCTCACCTAAAATCCCAATTTATACACATAAAGGTCTAATTATATTCAGTAATATTCTAGCTATTTAGAAATCTGGTATTATTGACTTTAATTAAATAAATTCCTTTAAAAGTAATCACATATTTAGCTAATGTTGACCACAAATTTGTTATTGACTAGTAATGGGAAGAGATGAGATTATGTGTTATAGGGGAAAAATAAGGGAAAAGGGTCATTTTTCCCCCCTTCCAAGTACTTGGATCTTTTCACAATATCCCAGATTATAACCAGTTTTCCTCCCTGTCTGCAATGACTAGAAATTTTGGATCACATTAGATCAAAGGACGTTCACACGGAGCTTCATGTTTATTGGGTTCTTAACACGAGTCTCAGGCGAGGTGCTGGGCACAGAAGGAAGAGGATACATGCTTGCTCTCAGGAGCTCCCAGGTTGCTGCTGTGGGTAACAAACCAGTGAACTCTGCTGAGGGAAGAGCTGTGAAGGAGGAAAGCATAGACCTGTGACCACATAGGAGGAGGGCCTTCTGCTTGGAGATAAAGGCAGAGGGACAGAGGTGAAAGCTAAAGCCACTTTGGTCCTGAAAGATGCAAAAGGCTTTGCCAAATGGACAGGGCATTGGGGTCTCTACCAGGAAAGCAAGATCTAGACATGCAGAATTGGGCAATATGTCTAAGATTATTAGTAAGCTGCTTGGATATGAAGACAAAAATAGGTATCTCAAACAGGGAGACTCTAGCAATAAAGAGGTAAAATAACAACCATCACATGAATAACAGTTTGGCTCAGTGGATAAAGTGTTGGCCTGAGGACTGAGGTGTCCCAGGTTCGATTCTGATCAAGGGCAAGTACCTCGGTTGTAGGCTCCTCCCCAGCCTGGGCCCTGGTCGGGGCTCATGCAGGAGGCAACCAATCAATGTGTTTCTCTCACATCGATATTTCTCTCTGACTTTCCCTCTCTCTTCCATTCTCTCTAAAAGTCAATGAAAAAAATATCTTGTGAGGATTTTAAAAAAAGAAAAAAAAGAGGAAACAGTTGGAGACAGGAAATTGAAGGAGAGTCTAGGACAGTGGTTGGCAAACTGCGGCTCGCGAGCCACATGCGGCTCTTTGGCCCCTTGAGTGTGGCCAGGAAGTTTCAATCGCACTGTACGTGCGCGCCCGAACGTGGTATTTTGTGGAAGAGCCACACGCAAGGGGCCAGTTTGCCGACCACTGTTCTAGGAGATGACTCCCATTGTTATGCATTTCTTCTATCTTTGAAAATTTTTGTGTTGAGCTACAAAATACAAATCAATATTAGACAGAGTAACAGAGGTCTAGATAACATAAAGAACACACTCAAGCCCTAACTGGTTTGGCTCAGTGGATAGAGCATCAGCCTGTGGACTCAAGGGTCCCAGGTTTGATTCCGGTCAAGGGCATGTACCTTGGTTGCAGGCACATACCCAGTAGGGAGTGTGCAGGAGGCAGCTGATTGATGTTTCTCTCTCATCGATGTTTCTAACTCTATCCGTATCCCTTCCTCTCTGTAAAAAATCAATAAAATATATTTTAAAAAAAGAACACCCTCAAAGCACTTCCGCCACAACAAATATAACTCATCCCTTTTCATGATGTTTTCCGGTTCTTATCCATATAGCCACAGTTTTTGAATGGGAACATAAAAATAGAGAAACAATATTTTACTTTTTCAGTAAATAATATAATGATCATATATTAGCCTTATGTCTACCATATATTCCTAAAAATATTTTTCTAATCTGTGGATATGCCATAAAGGTTTTAAATATTTTCAGAGGTTGCATAATGTTTAAGTAGATTTGCCAAAATCGACTTGACGTTTCCTTATTTATGTTATAAGCAATATTTTGTTGCCATAAACAAGCTAATAAACCTGCTTATGCATTTTCCCTTTTGAATTAGTTTCTTCTGATTCATTCCTGGAAGAGAATTATAGGTCAAAATATGTAAATATTTTAACAGCTTTTGATAAATATGTTTGTATTGTCTCTATAAACTATGTAAGATTAACTATCTTCCAAATAGCCTCCAAATTATTTGAGGCTAGGGACCATGGTTTTTATTTATTTTTTAAATGAATTGTTTCTACAATATTTCAAGACTTCCATCTTTAATTTGTACTTTTTTAAAGGTGCATATGTCAATCTATAATTTTTTTCAAATCAAATGAGATTTTTTTCCCAGAGGAAAGCAGGTTTCACTATGGTCAGCAGCAGTATAAGGGGACACACAGTTACCTAGTTAATACTCTTCTAACTAGATAGGTGTTTCCCCTATTTTCCAAAATATTTGGAGGGAATAAACACCTATTCCTGGGAAATTGGTAAAGATTGCTGGACTCTGGATTTTTTTAGTGAAAACATTTAACTGAAGAAAGCTTCTGAGAGGTAAAACATTCATTTTTCTTTACATTTAGTTCCCAAATGGAGACAAATAGCTTAAAAGCAATATTAACCTTGATGTGCTTCGGCTATTTATCTTCATAAGAAACAGTCTGAAAACAAGAAAACAAAGCCCATAAAAATGATTTTATTTAATCACACAAGTATATCTCACCAAAAATCTTTAGTTATTTCCTTGGGGCTTAATTCCAACCTTAGTAACTCATGCACAAATCCTATGGATGTCATTGGAAACTGTGCGTGTGGAACTCTGGGCCAAACTTGGTTGTCATGGATGAATTAGCCAAAGAGGGCTTTAGATCAATTTTTTTCAAACATAAAGTGCTCTCGCTCTGTAATCCTGTTCCATCTTTCCAAATTTATTGACCTAATCCAATCATAATTATTGGATATCCATAATATACATCAGCCCAAACTTCCACGCATGCATCATAGAGGCAGTGGCCTTAAAACATTTACCTTTCCACATAAATGTTAATAATCCTGCAGTGATATTTCATTGTGGCCAAAAGAGACTATTGTGACATGCCGTGCGACAAGGTCAATTTCACTTAAGGAAAAATGCTAACATTTTCAAGTCAGCCTTTAAATTACAGTTATTATTGCATTTTCGTTATCTTGTTACAGGGCGGTAATCTGATTTCACTAGTGCCACAGTTATTTAGGTAGGCGCAATATATTTCTTGAAAGTCAGGATGCATAAGTGCAAAATTTTATATCATTTTCTAAGTCCCAAATAAATTGTGTTTCAGAAAATCTGCCTTTAAAAATGTTTATTTAGATATTTTTAGCATGTAAATGTTTCCCTTTAAGGGAAAACTTATTCTTCAAATTGCATGCAACTGGTTATAATAACACTGCTTCCTTCAGGGCCCTAACCCCAGTGCTCTCTCCGTGAGTGAGGGAGTAAATTTAATGCTAAGTCCTTATGGACCTTGAGCTACACGTCTCGATTGGCCTTATAATACCATCCGCTGCCCCTGCCATTGAGCATCTGAAGGGAGATCTTAATGACTCACCCACTCCGCCGGAGTCATTTGCTGTCCTTTTCCTCAAGTGCAGTGCAAGAGGCGTCTGTAGACACTGTGTGGACTACACTCAACTGTACACTGAATTCTACTTGTAGCGGCCTCGGGAGCATCCGAAGCCCTTTACAAATGCAGACAATTAGCCCTGGCTGGGTGGCTCAGTTGGTTGGAGCGTCCTCCTGTGCACCAAAAGGTTGCAGGTTCTAGTCCTGGGTAGGGCACATATCTGGGTTCCAGATTTGATCCCTGGTTGGGGTGTGTAGGGGAGAGAACCCATCAATGTTTCTCCCTCTCTCTTTTTCTCTCCCTTTCTCTCTCTCTCAGAAATCAATGAAAACATATCCTCAGGTGAGGATTTAAAAAATAGTAATAAAAGGCCCTTGCCAGTGTTGCACAGTGGTTAGAGGGTAGCCCCACGATGGAAGGTCGTTGGTTCAAATCCTGGTCAAGGGCACATGCTTCCGTTGCAGGTTTGATCCCGGGCCTTGGCACCAGACTCCTGTTGCAGGGGGCACTCTCTCCTGGCTCCCTGCACTCACCCCTGTGGTTCGCAGCCATGTGGGCCCGACAGTGGCCTGATGGACTGTAACCAGCCTCACTGGAGGGGGCTCAGCTCCACCATGAACAGAAACTCTTCCAGAATTAAGGGAAATGGGACTTAGGAAACTCGAGGATGTTAATTCCACACAAATAAAGCTTCCTACCACATCTCCTTCTCCATGCTTATTCCAGCAGCGCGCCAAGAACCCCACTCCCCCCAGCAACAGAGAAGGCTCATCCACCCACTTCTCCGCTCACAGATGTCCACACCTAGGATATAGATTTTTGTGGCCAGTACTTTTTATTAATATAAAAATACATCTGGGGGCTTCCAGGAATGGCAGCAGCGGGAAGCAGTCACGCAAACCCTCTCACAGATAAAAAGATAAAATTTGCACACAACTGTAACTACTACTTGAAGGCCTTGGCACGCATGCCGAGTGAGTGGTTTCTTGAAACACAGCCGCTGGAGGAGGTGGTTGGAGCACACTTCCATACCCCGGGCTCACAGGCTACAGACCACAGACCGCCTCCCGGTGTTGGCTTGAGGGAACAGAGGGAGGCGAGGGCTGGAGACAGCTGAAAGGTCTGGAAAAACAGTATGGAGCACCGAGAGCAGCCCTGGAGGCGTCTACCCGGGAGCAGTGGATGGGAGAGCGCTGGAGCTCTTAGTTTTCTTGACCTGCTAGCTCCCTGACAACCTTGGCTGTGAGGACAGAAACGTGCAGCCTTGCTCCTTAGCTAAAGACGGCAAGGAGGGAGGCTGGAAACATCAGAGGGAATTCTGCAAGTGAGAGGAAAAGAGAAAGGACCGGCCCCCAATCTGAGTATAAACCCCTGTCAAACCCCAGGCCAACATCCACACCTGGTATGTGCGGGGAAGGCCTGGGGGCTTGGGGCAGAGGGCAGGCAGACACCAGAGAGACACTTGTCCCTGGAAGGTATTGCTGCACTGGGAGGAATGTTGGGAGGTTGCTGCTTTTTGAAGGGAAGGCATTTCCTGAGTCCACACACAGCTCCCGGGGCAGAGCTGCTAGTTGGTGGAGAAGATGAAGTTTCAGGAGGATTTCTGAGAAGCAAGGCATCCAGAGAGACTATATGAACTAGACAACCTGAATATAAACTTTGCTCAAATGCTTGAATGATCACCAAATTCTATAAGCATAGTGTGTGGGGAGGGAGGGCTGAGAGGACCAGGCTAAAAAGAAGGAAAAGATTTGAAGTTGGAGTCCAGACAAGTTAACTGCCTACTTAGAACAAAAAGTGAAACAAGACTCCTTTGCTGGCAGGGAGAGTACACAGCCAGGATTGGAATGAACCCAGAAATGGGATGCAGTGGTCAGCTGGGTCCCTGGACTAGACCCGGCCGAGGAGGAGACCCAGCCCCGCACTGGCCTTGGCTTCTCTCACCATCAAGAGCACAGACCATGGAGTAAAACTGCAGGGTTTAAACTCTATTTCACAATTCACTGCTGTGTGAGCTTGAGACAATGTTTAACTTCTCTGAGCCTCTGTTTTCTCACCTCTAAACTGGAATAATAATAGGACTTCCTGTTTGAGGCATTTGTGAGCAATAAATGAGTTATTACACACTTACCTGCAATTCCAGGGCGTGGTCGGAGGGAGAAACCTTGAGTTTATTAAAAACAGTGAATTGGCTTTGATAATGCCACATTTCAGAGTAACAGAATAGAAGCACAAAATGTAGTTACCTAGAGAAAATTATACTTGTTTTTCTTGTATAACAGAATTTTTGGTTAGGTTTGTGCCTATTGCTTACACACACAATTACATACATGCTTACATACAAATATATCTGCTATTGGCTTCTAGAGGGTACACTGGATTATATCTTGCTTTTTTCCATTCTGACCATTTTATATATAGCCCAATTGAAATTCTGACTTCCTTTTTGTTTAATCCAAAAGTTTCAGAAAGTTATACAATGCTAAAAACTTTGTTTCATTTCTAATATTTCTGCATTCTGGTTAAGAAATATCCTATATAATAAAAGGCTAATATGCAAATTGACCGAACAGCAGAATGACCAGTCACTATGACCTGCACTGTCACCAGGGGGCAGATGCTCAATGCAGGAACTGCCCCCTGGTGGTCAGTGCACTCTCACAGTGGGAGTGCCACTCAGCCAGAAGCTGGGCTCACAGCTGGCAAGTCCTGGGGTGGTGGCAGGAGCCTCTCCAGCCTGTGCAGCGGTTGGACATCCCCCGAGGGCTCCAGGACTGTGAGAGGGCACAGGCCAGGCTGAGGGACCCCCCGAGTGCACAAATTTCATGCACCAGGCCTCTAGTTATCTATAAAATACATGATAATCATTTCAATTCCATTTATTTTTTATAGAGCTAAGATTTTTATATCACTTTTTTCTTCCTTGATTATTCATGCGCTCAAACCCTCACTGTTGCCTACCATTGGTATCTTGTCTGCTAGACATGGGGATGCAATGATAAATAAAACTCAATTTCTATCCTTAAAGGCCTTACAGGGCAATAGAGATACAGACAGACAAACAGATTTTAAATAAGAAGAAATCATAACAGAATTAGATGTAGGCAGAGAGGTATAGTAATAGCATTAAATACAGAACGAACAACCAATTCAAGAATTGGATAGAATTATGAGGACTTCATGAAAGAGATGTTTATGTAGCATCTCAAACCACAGGAAGGTATATTTTAAATAGAGGAGAAAGGAGTTTTAGGAATAATGAAGGTATATGAAAATCACAGTAGCATAAAACAATAAGCAAGTTCAGGGAATTGTAAATAATTCCAAATATTTAAGCACAGTGAGAGGTAGGGAGGAAAACCATGAGATTTGATGGAAGACAGGATTCAGGCTGTATTTTGATTTAACTCATATGTAAGAAGATCTTGAAATAAGGCCCTAGAGTGAAAATTGACAAAGGGAACCTGATTTTGAGGCATGCCTGCATTAGGACTTGGTAACGGATTGCTCTGCCAGGGGGGAGAATGTGGTGTGGGTGGGGGTTTGAGACTGTAGAAAGGTCAGGTGTTCAAGGGAAGGGAAAGATGGCTCAGGTTTCTGGCTCTAGGTTGCTAAAGACTGGATTCCTGCCCAACAGGTACATGATGCTGCCAATCAGAGGCTGGGCATTGGGATTTGACATTGGGAATTCAAAACAGAGTTAGGGGCTGGACACCTGGTTTTGGAAAAGATGGAAATTCTGTCAATTCAATTATGTGGAAAGAGATGAGCAGAGAGCTGAAGACAGAGCCACAGGGGGCCCAGCTATTGAAGAGATGGGCAAAGAAGTGGGAATTGGTAAATGAAACTGTACTCGTCAGGGTTCTCCAGAGGAACAGAACCAACAAGATGTATATCTCTATGCATACAGAGCTACATATCTGCATATCTGGCCAGTACCAAAATTCACAGGGTAGGCTGGCAGCCTGGAGCCCCAGGGGGAAGTTTCAGTTGGAGTCGAGAGGCAGTCAACTGGCAGAATTCAGTTCTCCTCAGGAGACAGCGGTGGTTCTTCCTAGGAAGGCCTTCAATTGATGGGATGATGATAGAGGGTTATCTTTTTTATTCAATGTCTACTGATTTAAATATTAATCTTTTCTAAAGCATATCTTCACAGAAACACCTAGAACAATGTTTGACCAAACATCAGGGTACTGTGGCCTAGCCAAGTTGACATATAAAAGTAACCATCACAGAAACTGAGATTCAGTGATGACGACAGAGCAATTGAGAAAGGAGAGGGAAAGAAAGGGACAGTGAGAGAGGAGAGAAGGAGAAAGAGAGAGAGAGAAGAAGAAGAAATTTCATTAAGCTAAGAGAGGAAAGAATTTCAAGAATAAAGCAAGCAGATGTGAACAGGAAATATGCTACAGGGAGAAGCAGTAGGAAGTCATTGTGATAAAATAACTGTCTTTTCGCTAAAGCCAACCAAAGAGTTGAGAGTGATATACAGGAGACATCATCTGTCCAGTGAATATAGTTACAGAGTGATGGCCAAAGGGAGAGTAAGGGGGAAGGGTACTTGCTTTTTCAATAGGACTTGGAAAGAAAGAAAATCAATTTGATATGATTAACAACTTGGCTAATAATAGTAAGAGTGACTGTAGCTCAACACATTCATACTCTAGGTATAATTGCAACAGGATTCATAGAAACAGGATATTCTCATCCTAAACAATGATTCTCTAATAGAGAAATTTGGGGGAGGAGGAAGTATTTTGAATGGCATTGAGCTCATGTCAATCAAAGAAAACCACCTAGATAGCTGCCTCCTCAACAAGGCAGATGGAGAAAAAGGTGGCCATGAGTGCATTGGGCAATTTTTACCAAATTATTTCTCCTTATTGATTGATACTATAATCTCTAACAAAGAACATTTAACATTAATAAGCAAATTCTTACTAAAAGTAATATACTCATTTATTTTACAGGTTCCTTGTACTAAACTTTTTAGAAGATTAATGCAAGGTAGTATGAAAAAGACTGAGCAAACATTGTCAATTGTGAGATCTATGCTTAGCTTTTCACATCCAGGCCAGCACTCTTTCTTTTGATAAACCTATTCCAATCTTAAAATTAAGAAAAATATGTCAAGGATGCACAACCCATAGACAAGTCTATCTTTTTCCTATTGTCAGTCACTCTGATTTGTGTCATAAAAGAAGTCATATGACCCATGTACTGTTTTGTTTTCTTCAAAACCTTACCATGGCTAACAGGGGAAGAAACTATAGTTTGAGGTGCAGATTCTCATGCCATAAATGTATGGACAACATAAAAAGTCTTCCCCAGTAGGATCTCATAAAAATATAACACATTTTGATCGTTGCCACAAAATAAACTTTCAGGGGCTGACAAAAGCACATCTAATTTGAAGCAGAGGAGTAATCTCACTTGTTCCACTTGAGTTGGGCAGCCAGGTGCTTTGCTGCATTTAAAGAACCTCCATTCAGTGTAATGGGTTGGGGTCACTTCATCTAATGGATCTCATTATATTGAGGGAATGTAATCATTTCAGTGGCTTGCTTTCAGTAGGAGAAGGAGGACTTTCAATGCAACAAGGAAACTAGTATCAATTTGTTTTCAGTATCTGATAAAATGCTAGTTCATGAGATTTCAGGTTTTGAAATGGATTTGGAACAGAGTTAAAAATATGATCCAATCAATACTGAAGAATTTAGTGCCAAAATCTGTCCTTCATCTGATCAAGAGATTGGGCGAAGGTAGGTTTTAGTGTTTTAGATGCCCTTCTGCTCCTTCCCTTCCTTGTCCTGGAACAACTATTAGCATCTTATTTTCGGTATGGCTTCTTTATGTCAATGGCCAACAGCCAATCCAGTCTTTTTAAGGGATAGGATAGGGTCAACATAAAAGGCATTGACTTTTATACAAACCAAAACAAAACAAAAAAACCCAAAACATAAAATTTTGCATGCGTGATTTCAGTGTATCTTAACAACAGTCTCACAAATTCGATAAAACTAGTCTGACCATATGAAATGACTGCTTTGTAGGTCAAACATTGTACAATGCTGGCAATTCCATGTGGTCCAGACCAAAAGTGTTCTTGCCTTAACAATAAACAAACTGACGCTCACAGGTGTTAAATAGTCTACTCAAGGTCAAATAGCTAGTATACTGCACAATTGTACGTCAAACACTGGTTTCTTTACTCTCCCATCCACTTCCTATGGAAAATAATATTCTAAAAATCAGACTTTTAGAAAATTTGGAGTTGCCATGGTCTCAACACCCACTGCTAGATTTTATCTCTAGTCTGTGCTTAGATGTAGCCCAACCAGGTATGTCAAAGGGATACAAGAAGAAACTGAAAAAGTTCCCAAAGGCCAAAGCTGGAACAGTTTAAGCAACAAAATAAATAAAGTAGCACTGAATTATAACCCACAGTATAAACTCCGTACCCATTGGTCATATGGGTATAAATAAATGATTGAATAAATAAACAGAGGACAGAAAATAGACAAATCTCCTGCTCGGAATTTTAAATAATTTATGTGGCGACTCTGACTTCAAGGAGGTAGAGCATATCTCCTGACTCCTTAAAGGAGCGCTGGGTACAGTGACTTCCTTTCCAAGAGAACCGTAGGAAAAGGGAAAAATCAGGAAACTGGACAGTAGAGAGACCTAACAAACACCACCTCCAGCGCCATGCCCAAGGTTAACATCAGTGGCGATACGTCATGCTGATAGCATATACCTTTGACATGATGTGATGAGAATGGCAGTTTATTGCTGTGATCATCTCACAGAAATGTCTGGCCCCATTCTAATCAGGAGAAAAAATCAGACAAATCCCAGCTGAAGGACATTCTCCAAAATACCTGACTAGTTGTAGGTCAAACATTGTACAATGCTGGCAATTCCATGTGGTCCGGACCAAAAGTGTTCTTGCCTTAACAATAAACAAACTGACGCTCACAGGTGTTAAATAGTCTACTCAAGGTCAAATAGCTAGTCTACTGCACAACTGTACGTGAAACACTGGTTTCTTTACTCTCCCATTCACTTCCTATGGAAAATAATATTCTAAAAATCAGACTTTTAGAAAATTTGGAGTTGCAATGGTCTCAACACCCACTGCTAGATTTTATCTCTAGTCTGTGCTTAGAGGTAGCCCAACCAGGTATGTCAAAGGGTGACATACAGTGAAGGTCATCCAAACGGTGAAGGTCATCCAAAATGAGGAGTCTGAGAAACTCTCTGAGTCCTCAAGAGCCACGGAGGACTTGGCATCTAAATGTGATGTGGGACCTTGGATGGTATCCTGTCATGGAAATACGGACATTGGGTGACAACTAGGGAAATCTGAATGACATATGGAGTGTAATCAATAATAGTGGATCCATATTGGGCATTCATTGTGGCCAATGAACATGCTAACAAAAGATGTTAATAACAGAAGAAGCTGGGTGGGCACATGCCCTGACCAGGAATAGAACTGTGTCTTCCTGGTTCATAGGTGGACGCTCAAGCACTGACCCATACCAGCCTGGCAAATAATTAGAATATTTATAAGTAACTTCAAAATAACCATTTTGAGTATTGAAATACTGCATCAATATTTTTGCTACCAGCATTTACAAAGACCCAAGCTTCTTGGTGTTTCCATAATGCTATTCAAGGTTTATTTGCTCATTGTGACCATGCTGAGGACCTCGCAGTCCAGCACAGAGATCAGCAGATCTCAGCCCCATGGTTATTTTTTCAGGATTCTTGTTTCAAACCCTGTATGTGAAATACTTTCAGTCTGGTTAATGCATTCAGACTTTCAACAACTGCAAAGGGCGCCCTTGAGAACATGAGATGTCTTCAAAAAATCCCAAAATAATTAGAGTGGCCTCCAAGACTTCCTGAAAACTCAGATGTAACTTGATTTTATATGAAACCATATAATACACAAATGCTTAACATTTATCCAATGATGTTGCTAAAGTAGGCCACGGAGTACTTTACGGAGTACTTTACTAACATTCTCCAGGTTAGAGAAAAACCCAGGAGGTACTTATCTCAAATGCAACACGTTTCCTTTTATATAACATCTTTAGAATGTAGTCATTTCCCAGCATCTATCACCTCTGTCACAATTTTCTTAAATCTCTAGCCTCTCACACTCACTTCTCTTATTACAGACCTCATGATTTATGAGCACCGATGGCTGCAAGACAGCTGCGAGATTAGCACTGTAAGCAGTGCAGATCACCTCGGAAGTAGTTCCTTCTGAAATGTACTGTCACCCTGAATGGAATTACAACACATTCTGGGGGCATTTCTGACATGTACTTTTAAACTTACCTGCTCACTTGTAAAGAAAAAAAATAAAATAAAAATCAGAAAAAATCGGGCTATTTTTATGCTGTTTCCTTCTTGTGAAAATAATATATAGACTTTTTTAATCAAAAGCTTATCATAAACTTTTATTTATCTAAGATTTTATACATGCATATATTTAAAAATATATATGTATATGATATTTGTTCATATACTTGGCAGTCTAGTCTCTATTAGAAAATAAAGTAAAGCCAATCCAGTTTACAACAGATACAACTATGATATGGCTATTAGAAAATAACTCAAAAACTATATTACCAGTTATAGTAATAGCATCTGAACTCCCAGAAATTTTTCTTCAACAATGAGTGTTGTAAAATCAAGTCTCAAATTTTATATATTTATATTTATATTTATACAAATGTGTCCTTCCTCTCCTTGTATTTTTAAATGTAAGGTTTTGGAGTTAAAGTCCATAACTAGCTAGAGGAAGAACTGTCTCTAATTAGTTATTTTGTTATTTCCTGCCAACATTCAGGACATCCCTGGCACATTTCTATAAGTGGACATTGTATGTGAAACTTACTAACAAGCATGTGTTGTATTAGTTCCTGTGAGATGACCACCTCTAAGAGTTTTACTAACAAGCATGTGTTGTATTAGTTCCTGTGAGATGACCACCTCTAAGAGTTTTAAGAACCTGAAAAATCACCAGAGGTGACTATTCTCATACTTCCAGTCCATAATCAGAAGAAAAGGGCATTTGAACACCTCTCCCTGGACTTTCTGTTGTATTTTTTAGTTTTTTTATTTTTTAAAATTCTTTATTGTTTAAAGTATTACATGAGTCTCCTTTTTTCCCCATTGACTTCTCCCCCGCCACCTCCTCCCCCAAGCACAAGCCCTCAGCCCCGCTCCTGTCTGTGTCCATTGGTTTGCTCATATGCATGTAAACAAGTCATTTGGTTGACCTTTTTGTTTTGTTTGTTTTTTGCTGATTTAACTTGGGTACATTGCGAGTGAGGAGAAGTAACATTCTAAGGGTGCTTCATTTCTGCTTTCTGCTCTTTCCCCTAAAAAAAACGAGTTTTAAGTCAAGAGAATTTTTAAGGGTCTAAAGTAGGGATTTGGAGATTCAAGCTCTAAATAAGAAACATTGATTTAAAAAATTAATTGTAATATTGGCATGCAAGAATCACACCTAACAAATTATACAATGATATATTCATTATATGTAGTAAGTCCCCCCAAAGGTTAATAATCAGTCTGAGTATAGTTTGAGTTCTACATTCTATAAATTTACTTTTTCAGATTTGTGCTTCTTTCAGTAGGTAATAAACACTTTAAGATACTAAAATAGTTTTTTCCTAAAATAGGCAGCAGGACTAACTTCTCTGTTTTCTTTAGGGGTTGAACTCATGCAAACTGCATTTCCTAGGCCCCTCGCCACTTAGCTGCTGATTACTTTCAGCCAATGGAGGAGCACTAGCCAGTGACGTGAAGGAAGACCCCCCCCCCCCGGGTTCTGCTTCAGGTGTGTCCCAGGCAAGAGGGATGACACATCCCTGTGATGTCTCAGCAGATGGGCGTAGGCAACACCCACGTGCTCCTTTGCCTCCACAGCCTGAGTACGCTGGTTGCTTGGTACCTACAAGTCTCTGGCTTGCCTCAGTGTCCCCTGCTTGCACTTCCGGCTCTTCTGATCACTGTCCCAGTCCCTTCTATGGAATCACATGGCAAGGGCTGTATTTTTCTGACTGACTGATGTCTGACACAATGGTCCAGTGACAATGAATGAGAACACAGGTTTGACGCTTGTCTGCTTTACACAGGCTTTGGATACTGGGTACACTCCCTAGTCTTTTCTGATAATATGTCTTCAGAACATTCTACTTACATCTGCTTTGTTTTCCCTCTTTAATTCCTCACTGCATTTATGATACCTGCCACTGTAAATCTGTGACTCAGTTACCCTAACATCTCACAGGAGACGTTAAAGATCACCTGGTAGCAGCAGTGACAAGAGTTGATTTGAGTATATTATGTATACCCAGTCCCACACTAAATATGCGTATTTATATATATATATATATTATCTCTTTACCCTTCACAAAGAAACATAAAGCTGATACTAAATTATTGCCATTGAACAGATGAAGAAATGGAGGTTTAGATAAATCATGCAGCCAGCTCAGAATTTGCCCCAGATCCAAGCTGTCTACCCCTATGCCTTGTTGATACAACTTCCTTCATTCGACCTTAAGAAGTTCAGATTTCTCTGAAGTTTTTACAAGGCTCATCTTTAAATAAAGGTTTCTGGGAGTTCAAATGCTATTAACATAACTGTTAATATAGTTTTTGAATCATTTTTCTAAGGGCCATATCATATGACGTAAACAGGATTGATTTTACTTTCTTTTCCAATATAGACTAGACTGCCAATTACATGACAAATATCATCTACATATTCTGTGGTGCTTATTTTCTGAATTAAAGAATTTAAAATTAGAACATACGTTCTACAGGGAAAAAACATGATGGTAAAATATAATAAGGCAGTGAAATTGTAGTGGAAGTAATAACCTAGGAAAACAACCAAATTAACAAAAACCAATTAACAGCACTTTGATGTAATATCCTATTTTGTGCTTAGCTATCCAGAGTAAGCATTGTTAGTTTGATGCTGCTTTATTTGATGTGGGCCAGTGGTGGGGATGGTTGACTCGCTTTAAAATCAACTAGTTAGGTTCCTATGCCCAGATTCCATGTCTGTGGGCCTCTACCCAGGGAGAATGCAGACACCTAGGAACCATATATGACATTTGCTTTAAACCTATCCAGCTCAGCCACATTATGTACTGTTTCCAGCATTTCATGCCCAGGAGAATAAATTATACTCCATCACATCTTGAGTGGCGTAGGGGAGAATAAGCCAGGTTAGCTCAACAGCGATTGACTGTCTGGACCGCCAACATTCTCCCCGCCACCTACTCTCCTCAAGAGTGAATGCATTCAGGAAAGCCAAACTGGCTGGGTTGGGGATTAGAAACTGCTCCTTCTTTCTTGTCCTGGGGGAGCTGAACCAGCCGAGTGTCCTTTTGATTTCACTGTAATCCGCCTGACTCAAGGTGGAGCATCTGAATTCTTCACCACCAGATCTCCCTTCCACTTTAGGAAATAATCCTCTTTCAATCTCCTACTCATTCAAATAAAAATACCATCTCATATTAATAGCATCTCTCCCAAGGAAGCTCAAATCATTTTTCAGAGATTTCTCTAATCCTCACAGCATTCCTATGAGGTAGGTAATGTCCATACAACAACTCTTCTCAACCAAGTCAGAATGATTATGCAAGGGTATTAGGTGCCCGTAGATATTGCTGAACGGACTTTCACTTCCTCTAAAAATGTATTTCCGGGGATTGAAGCAGTGCATTGATTTGAAATACGTGTGTGTGTGTGTGTGTGTGTGTGTGTGTGTGTGTGTATTTAGAGAGATAAAAAATTGACTAGGAATAGTGACTAGTGACTGTGTTGTCCACAGTACTTTTGACATTAATACAGATACACTACTTCTAGCAAGATGCAATATAGCTCATTTGGATATTGCGAGTACAAATTCCTAAGTTGGGAGGTATTTGTTAGATTGAAAATATTAAAGATATAATTTATGGATTCCATCAATAATATTTTTTGTATAATCATTACATTTAAAAATCCTATCTTAAGATTGCAATTACTATAAGGGAAAGTAAAGAAGTTTAGATGGTTATGTGGTAGCCTAATACTTTGATCTTTAAGTATACTATATATACTTTCGAAGACTGAAGTAAAGGATGAGGATTAAAGTTATATTATAAAAGATTTGAATTGGCTAAAGAAAAATTATCAGAACATTATAAGCACATTCAAAACACGTTTCTAGGTATTTCCTTAAGCTAAAATAAAGACAGCCTCTCCCCACTCGTATAGTATCAATATAATAGTATATGACATATAGTACTGATGATGGACTAGTGTGGTTTTTAGCAGTTAACTCATTTTCCCCCAAAACAATTATCATCCACCTTTCCAGATGAGAAAACCCAAGGCCCAGGTTCCATCTGTCATCACACATGGCAGACTAAGATTTGAATCCATGCTGCCTGCCTCCCGGAGTCTCATTCCCTAACCCTACTCTTCTCCATACACTTGTATTATATACTTAAGGTGTCAGCACATCTCCAAGGAGATTTTTTAAATTGAAAGATGCACAGAGACTAATATAAAGTGGGAGCAACTGCTAACGTTGATACAGGATGTCCTTCCGTCCTTCTGTTACGGGTTCACTCAGCGAGATAGACCACCAACTCAGAATTTAAATTTAAGAGCCTTTATTAAGCTGGCCAGCTGACTATAGTTACAGCACCCTGCCGAAGCAGAGGCTGAACTGCAGCGCCGATTTCCATGGCCAGCGACTACAGTTACAGCACCCTGCCAAAGCAGAGGCTGAACTGCAGCGCCGATTTCCATGGCCAGCGACTACAGTTACAGCACCCTGCCGGAACAGAGGCTGAACTGCAGCACTGACTGCAGGAGTTACATTTTATTATTAAATTCTGTGGAGGCCCAGAGAAAAATGTGACTTTCAAATTCTGGGCCCCCCAATATGGAGGAAACTCTATTTATACTTTTTCTAGTCCTTTGTCTCCCAAATTTGGAATGAGACTTCCGGGCCTTCTGAGAAAGAAGGCCTGCATGCTGGGAAGGGGCCATGAGACCATATCTCAAGGCCTGGCCTGATGTCAGTACCTTCCTATCTATGTGTTTTAGGAACAGACAGCACAGCATGACCCGTCTGGCCAAAGCGCCAGATATGCAGCCCAGCACACTTCTTGGGGACAGCAAGCTAAATAAATGCAATTGGCGTCATGTGCACCATTCAGAGTTGGCGATACTCTCCACAGAGACCCCTTGGACCTGCCAGGCCAGCCCCACAGGGTTCTACTGGTGTGTATGCCTCCGCCTCTTGACCTCAGCAAGTGATGCGATCACGTTCTCTAGGGAGGATTAGAGGTTTTGATAGACAAATGGAAATATTTAAAAACAACCTGACCAATAAATAAAACTCCCAACTGCTCCTGTACCGCGGTTTAGAAAGTAAAACTTTTCAGGAATGGTCATTTAGAATATAAAGAGTAAATATCCTAAATGCCCTTTAAAAATTAAAGATCAATCAGTTAAGGTTTAGAAAAGCTTAATTTACCACCTAATTTAAAATTTAAGAACACAAATGTGTTGATCGATTTATGATTAAAATATAATTTACACAAATGAAATTAAAATAATAGAAATACCTAACACTTGCTGAGTGTTAACTACATGTCAGCTACTGTGTTAGGTCTTTATATGTATGATGTGACTCAATTTTAAAACATTCCTATAAAGCAGGCATAATTATTATGCTCACATTTCAGATAAGGTAACTGAGGCTGAGATAAAGGAATCAATATATCAAGCAAATAGAGCCACTAAGGGATAGAACTAGGATTCAAAATCAGTTTGCCTAGTTCCTAACTTATAACCACTGTATTATTTTTAAACACTCATAAATTTCAGCAGTTAATGAATATTCAGTGTAAGGACACTTAAAAACAGCACTTCAAAAAAAGTAGGTACTTCAATTCTAATCATAGCTAATATTTCCTTCATTCTGGCAAAACTTCCCTCCCTTCTCCTGCATGAAATGAAAAGACCTCAGAATTCAATTTAGGTTTCATTTTTCACTGAAAATAATAGTCTAATCTCACTCATGAATATAAATGCAAACATTGTAAATAAAATATTAATAAAACTATTATGACAATTAAAATATGTCATACCAAGTTGCCTTTCTTTCAGAAAGACAGAAATACAAAAATATATTAATATATTTACATATAAAATATATTTGTTATATTACATATAAATAGATTAAAAATGGGAAAAATATAGCCTTATGTCAATAAATGCAGAATATATTTAATAGGATTCAATATCTATTCATGACTAAATCTATTAAAAAGTTTAAAAATAGAAGAGTACCTATTTAAGTCGATAAAGGATATCTACAAATACCCCATAGCAAATATTATTTTAATAATAAAATGTTGAAAACATTTTCATTAAAGTCAAGAGTAAGACAAAGTTGCTTGCACTGAATATTCTACTCAGCCAAGTAGCAATAAGTAAGTAAAAGAAATTAGTATGTTAGAAAGAAAGACATAGAACTGTCAATTTGCAGATAAAATAACTATAATCCCTCAGACTGTAAATATCTGCTAGAAAAAAAAATAAAAACAGATGAGAGGGTATAACAAAGTAACTTGGTAGAAGAATAAATAAAAATATTAAAATCAAGTCTATTTCTATAGGCTACCAGCAAAGAAATTATATAAATTATAAAATGATAACACTCAAAATAGCAGTAGTATCTTGAAATATATCTGATAAACATCTAAAAAGTCTTTTTTGTTAAACTTGGCAAGATGCTTTCGAAATGTATATGGGAGAACTGAAGTCTCCAAATAGCGAGACACTTTCGCAGAAAAAAATGAAGTTCCCCTGAGACATCAAAACGCATTTGAAACTTGGGAATGGGCTACGAGTTCAGAAATAGATCAGCCAGAACAGAATCTAAAGTCCAAAACACGCTGACGTGTGGAATGACTGCAGATAACTGATTGCTGATCAGGGGGGGAAGATAGATTGTTAATAAAAGATGCTTGAACAACTGGCTATCTCTACAGAAAACAAAAGAAATCAGATCCTTACCTCACACCACATATCAAAATCAATTTTAGATGAACTGAAAAATCCCAATGGCAAACTTAAAAACTAATAGATAGAGGAAAACAAATGATAGCTTTATAACTTGGGGTAGGGAAAGAATTCTTCAACACAAAATTCACAAATCATTAAAGGAAAGGGTTGATTAATTTGACTACATAAAAATGAAAATTCTGTTAACCAAAGATAACAGAGGCAAAGTGAAAAGGCTACCCATAGTTTGGGAGGACATAGTTTAATTTTAAAGCATATAACCACAAAACATACTAGTACACATTACATGAAAGTTATAAAAAAAAAGACAAACAATCCAAGGAAGAAAAATGGGGATGATGCACGAAGAAGCCCTTCTCTACACCAGGTGTCCTAATGCCCTTAGGTATGAGATGAACATTAACCTTGGGAAGCATGTTAAAATCACAGTGGCATGCTATTTTCTGCCACATTAGTAGACATTTACAAGTCTGCTAAAGCCACTTCTGCTAAAGTGGTGGCAAAATAGAAACTTGTGGAAATACTAATTTTCTGAAAACAAATCTGGAAAAAAATTGGGTACTATCTTAGAAACTTTATGTGGTTGTGCCCTATGACTCAGGAATTCTATATTATATTAGGAATATTAGGAATATACCTATATTGCTATATTTTACATATATTTAGCACAATCCAGAATACACATATGTAAAACACAAACAAAACTTTTAGAAAACAATACTTATTCTTACCATGTATTATAAATTCTTCTATTTTCTGTTCTCTTCAAAATCAGTTCTTTAAAAATTACAGGTTTTAATTCAGTGAACTGATTTTACAAGTACTATTTAGTAACTAAGTAAGAAAGCTATTCACACTATTGATATTTTCTTCTTGTCAATCAATGAGTACATTTTTGAACTCTTGCTGAACATTCGTATGGTACACAGTATAACCATTGTATGAGGTATGTGATGTGCTTTCATACTGTAACACTTTTAAAAATCATAAAATGTTATTAATAAAACATTGAATTTTCCCAATTCTGACAGTCTCTCCAATGCAGTGCTTCTTGCTGAGTAGACTACCAGGGGCAGTACTTCAATGGTTTTTTACATAAGCCTTCCCTACCTCCCCATGCCCTGCAATGCCTCTCTGTTTGTAAGAGGCTGCTCTGGGAGCTCTGGAACAAGCCACGCAGATAAATAATATTGTCTTCATGTCTAAAGGTAGTGCTTCAAGCCCAGCTGGCATGGCTCACTGGGTGAGCATCTACCTCTGAACCAGGAGGTCACGGTTCGATTCCCAGTCAGGGCATATACCCTGGGTTGCGGGCTCTATCCCCCAATCTGGGGGCATGCAGGAGGCATCTGATCAATGATTTTCTCTCATCATTGATGTCTCTATCTCTCTCTTTACCTCTCTCATCCTCTCTAAAATCAATAAAAATATATTTTAAAAAATAATAATAAAATAAAGGTAGTTCTTCAATTTCCACTGAACTCTTAGGAAGGTTGGGGAAATTCCAAGTTTCCTTTGTAAGATCAAGAATTCATTTTATAATCTGAGTAGACCTGGGCATTATCAGACTAGAGCAGTAATCTTGAACCTTCTCGATAGCTCAGATGCTCCTACGACTGTTCTGCTCCTGTCCCCCACTAACCAATGGCTTATTCCTGGGAGTCCAGATCCCCTAGGAGTGAATGCATTCTGCCTAAGCAAGTAGATCCTAGCAAGTGCCTGCTTGTCTGGGTATATTCCACTTGATGTTGATGAGTTACACCTGATTCTTCTTTTCTCTGCCTCTAGATTTTGTTTTAAGCAGTGCCTCTCTGCTTTGGGAAAGATTAGATATAAATGCTACTTAAAAATAACTAAAATATAATCTTTACACCTTACAATCTTTAATATGAGATCTGTAAATGTCAGAGAGATGAGATCTTTCTCATTGGTAAAAGTGTCGTTAATATTCTCAGCTCAATTAGTGGCCTTTCCTATGGAAATAGGAGATGTGAAAAGTCACTTTATCAGCACGGAGAAACATAAGAAATCCTGACTAGTTAGGGCTGTTTTATCGGAAGAAAATTAAAAAGATTTGAGGGATGGGAATGTTAGAGAATGAAAAATGTAGAAAATCACCAAGTAGCTAACAACAAAAACAATAGAAATAATCATATTCACTAATTAGCAACAAAAAGAAAAAATAGCATGGCCACCAAAATTTCAGGTTCCATGTTGGCCGGTTGGCTTAGTTATTTGTAGAATCATCATGATACACCAAGGTTGCAGGCTTGATCCCTTATCAAGACACACATAAGAATTAACCAATGAATGCATAAGTAAGAGGGACAACAGATCGATCTGTCTCTCTTTCTCTAAAATTAATTTAAAAAATTTAGGTTCCTATCTCTCTACAGGTGTATGTCAAGGATGGATGATCAGGGCTGAAACCACTGGCTGAAGGAAAGAGAGTTCAATGTTTCTGTGCAAGTAACCAGGACAAGGGGATCCAGTGTGGCTGGGTCTGAGACCTCAGGGATCAGGGCCACCAAAGCTCCAATTCACTCATTCAATACACGATACTGGCACTGCCATGGGCAAGCCACACGCTAGACTTCAGGAACACAAGGGCAAAGCCCTGTGCCAATGGGGAGTGTAGCAGTGGAAACTTTCAAGGCATAACTATAGACTAACTACAGGGAAGTGTGCAGCTTATGATGGGAACGGTATTCAGAACATAGGGAGGGGCCAGAGACAGGTGCCAGGAGAGAGAGCGGATGCCTAAGCTGGCTTTCAAAGAAGAAGCACCGAGATCTTCCTCAAGGAAGAGTCAGGCCTATCCTGGAAGAGCAAGTTCGCAAATGCAAACAGACAGTGCCCGTACCTGGAACGGAGGGCAGCTTGAACAAGAATCACCCACTGTCTCTGGCTTCTAGAGGCCTAGAGTCATTCCTTCTTTGACTTTATCTCCAACGCTCTTGTTACTTATGCAGCTTGTACGGAGTCCACAAAATGGGGATTTTTACAAACTATTCTGAATATAAATATATATATATATATATTAGTATATATGCATATATATACACACTATATATATACAGACTATATAGTATATATATATATATTTTCACACTATATATATATTCAGAATTTTATATACATATATATATATATATATATATATATATATATATATTCATTCAACATTTTCCCTATAAACTTGAGCTAAATTTGCTAGCAAGTTTAATATTTTGTCTGCATTTAGATATAGTTAAGATCTAGTCACAGGCATGGTGGATAATAAAGGGGGCTGGAGAAAGTTATGCCTGCAGAAGAGAAGTCCTGAGCCACTGCCCTGGCAGACTGTCCCTTGGAGATGATCGAACGAGTAACCATTCCACCTGATTAGAACTGTGCACACGAGCTTGCCTGCTCCAGGTGAGGACTGAAATGCTGGTTACTCCATGAATACCAACATGTTGGAGCCACTCTGAATCTACTTTTGAACAGTGCCCTGATTCCAGTGGACACTTATGGCTGATAAGGAGGGTGAAGCAATAAATCATAGATGTCTACTGAGTTTCTTTCATTAGCAAAGTCAGCCCAATTTGACCTTCAGCTGCAAAAGTATCATTACTTATCTTAGATCCTGGGGAGAATTTCTGGGTCACTGAACAATTCTTTAACTTCAACTAAACAATATTGCTTCTCTATTAATTACTATAAATAAGTGAATTATCCATTCTGTATTTAGACTAAAGGTGAGATAGGTTATTTTTACTCCTCAATGTGAACTCTAGGTAGCTTGGTCTCTGAGCTTGCTCCAGCCCAGTCCTCATAGATTAGATGCAACTCCTCTTGCTCAATGGAGAACAGATTCCAGTCACTAAGCAGGAAAATAAATATGCTAGTCACAGTCAGGAAAACTATATTGTGAATTCTGCCCTTTACTCTTGTAAAAAAAAATAAAACACGCAGTGATGATCACTTTGGTGGTAAAACAATTTGGCATTTCCTCTGTACTTGAGCCTGAATACATACAAAGTTGTGCTATTATACAGTGTACCCTGAATTTCAGAATTAAATATTAACAGTCTAGAGCAGCCGTGGGCAAACTACGGCCCGCGGGCCGGATCCGGCCCGTTTGAAATGAATAAAACTAAAAAAAAAAAAAGACCGTACCCTTTTATGTAATGATGTTTACTTGGAATTTATATTAGTTCACACAAACACTACATCCATGCTTTTGTTCCGGCCCTCCGGTCCAGTTTAAGAACCCATTGTGGCCCTCGAGTCAAAAAGTTTGCCGACCCCTGGTCTAGAGCTTGTTCTGAAGAACAAAACATACATAATTTCTTTTAGTTTTAAAATAGAATATGTTTATGTATATTTTAATATATATTTTTTTAATTGATTTCAGAGAGGAAGGGAGAAGGAGCGAGAGGTAGAAACATCAATGATGAGAGAGAATCATTGATTGGCTGCCTCCTGCACTTCCCACACTGAGAATCAAGGCTGCAACCCGGGCATGTGCCCTTGCCTGGAATCAAACCTGGGACCCTTCAGTCCACAGGCCTAAGCTCTATCCACTGAGCCAAACTGGCTAGGGCTGTTTGCATTTTTAATATCAATGAACATGTCATGTATGAAGTTTCATGCTATGAAAAATTTTTTTTCCTATATTATTGTTTCAAAATACCAATTCAACAAATGAAATCTATTTCTTAGCAATTTAGAAAATCCTTCAGACTAATGGAAAACATTGTCTATGTTAAGTAAAAAAATAGAGTTAAAAGTGTCAGCTAATTTAAATAGTGCTATTCCGCCACCTCTGTTCTCAGTCCTATGAACAGGTAGCATCTTAAATAATAGACAAATGGATGTGTTGAAATAATATCTATCTGACTTATTTCTCATGCTAAAGAGAGAAAGGTAAAGACTTCAAAGAGCCCCGCGTGCTTTCTGTGCACGGAGGACTTGGGCACCGGAGGGCTCATCTGCAAGTGTTTAGTCTATCAGAGCTTTGTTAGGTGCCCGGCCGGCAGCCTGCAGAATACACTAACTAGCGCACGCCCAGACTGTAGGTGTTGATTAGACATTTCTGCTCAAAATGAGAATCACCAAACATACTACAGCGACATTGGCCCTATTTCACTCTAGATATAGTAAATGAATTCTGTAGGGACTCAGAGATTCACAAAATTTACATGTAAGTTAAAATGTACAAGCAGAAAAAAGGCAAAACAACTTAAATGAACTAAAATAAAAAAGAAAATTCGGTGACCAGAAATTCATTTTTAGCCTCGCTGTCAATAGCTTTATACCAACGTCAATATGTTAAATTAAAAAACAGATGAAGACTCTCCTACTGATTATTAGTCAAGGTCTAAATTAATATGCCTTGATGACATGTTCCTCTTTAATAGTTTGCAATTATGGATTCCCGTCTACTCTGATGGAACCATGAAGCATCATAGATTTCCATCCTGGAATCTTTGTAAAATGTGTTTTCAAGATTCCTCTGTTTTCCACTAACAAGGCTCCTTGCCCAAAGGTCTTAGCTTTCTAATGTGTTAAGGAACCTCCTCAGTAAATGATATTTTAATACAATGAAAGAAGAGATACCATGGCTGATGCATGCACATGCCCTCCTGGGAGTAATAAAATGCACAATGGAATAGTGGTTGGTGTGGTTGAGCCCCATGTGTAAATATTCACAATGGTCGAAAGGCTTGGATCAGATGGGTGGGGATTGCCTTCTCTTCTTCCTTCTGTGAAGGTTTTAGGTTTGGTCCCGGCTGAAAGTTTGAGAGACATTATTGTAGACAAATTACCAAAACAGGGTAAATGGTACATATTCAGCTCAGAAAATCCTTGGCTATTGTCCCCACCATGCCCCGGGATCAGCACCACTCCCCTCCCAGATAGCCTCTTTGCCAAGACCAAACACACATACCCATAGGCACCAGTTACTGTGTGCTTCCACAGGCCAGACATTCTCCCCATTTAATGTGAAGTACACTGTAGACATTGCCTTTTCTCTTTTTTACACTATCCCAAATATTTTACTCCTCTTCCTCCCCCCACAGCACTTCTGATTATTCCCCTAGGTCCCTCTCTGCAAGGCTCCTCACGTCTAAGTAAAAGGCTAAACTCCGAAACTGGAGAATGAGTACGCTTGTGGGGAGGGTTCACATCTCTTGATCTTTTGGGGAGAGCCTTGTGCCCAGCAGAAATGGCACCCTGACTTCCGGAACTCTTAGAATAGCATCATCTCTTTGCTTTATTCAAAGTAAAGATTTTGCTCCACTTTTATCAGCGTTCTTCATCCTCTGGAGGATGTGTACCAGTTGAAGTGTAGCAATTCAAAATACAACACACACAGGACAATTGAAGATGTTTGAAACAAAAGGAAGCAACATAGCAAAGATGGAGACAGAGATGGAGACGCATAGCTATACATATGAAACAGATGCAAAAATGCTTAGAGCAGAGAAAAGTAGGTGGTTTAAACTCTCTTTCTGGTGTTTTGTCTATTTCCTACAAAACAAAGGTGTTTCTTCTGCGGGCAGGTAAGTCCTGTGAACGGCTGTTATGTTTCACACATGGGAGTAGAGGGTGGGGAATGTACCACAGCTGTGAAGATATGAAGATATTCCAGAGAAATTATTCTAGATGAAAAAAAATGTACCTGGTGCAAGGCCAAAAAATCATATGATAAAGGAGGTTAGAAGGCAGTCTGGTTTTTGGACTCCTGTTCTTTGCATTTATGTTGTTTTGGAAGTCTGCTCAAGAGTAAGGAGTAGTTTTGCATTGAGTCTTAAGATACAGGCCCCATTTCCATGCAAGCATGCATGTGGCTGCCTGTGAGTAATAATACACATGCACTGACCTCATGGGCAGAGAGAGAATCAGCGGCATGCTCCTGTTCAGCATGACAGCCCTTGCACAAGGTGTCGGTGAACGCGGCATTCTCATTATAATCACGCACTACATTGCCAAGCATCCTACCTTAGTGAAAAGCAAAGGGTTTGGGCCTTGGATAAAATGGGTTTAAATCCAGGCCTTTTTTTCTGATTCTGTTTAAAAACCTGTAGTTTTACAAACTCTAAAATGGGAATAGTACTAGAATTATGTATGTAAAGTGGCTGATTTAAAAGGGCTCAAAATGGGCATAATTTTTATTATCGTCATTAGTTATTCTGGGTATGAAATATCAGTGAATAATTAAGATCATTTTCCTTGATCAAAATGGCATTTTTGTGGGATAATTGTTGCAGAGCAGACTCTGTGTACAGCACGAAGCAGAGCATTTCAAAGTTCCACCGGCAAGGCAGCTGTCTGGAGACATAAGTTTTCCTACTTTTGTCTGTTTGACATTTTACTATTCCTCAGGGAGGAGATACCTCACAAGGGATCCCATTGTTCCTGGCTAGTGGGGTTTTTTAGTAATTCAAGGATCAGCCATGTTATACAAAGCCCAACCTCAATAACAGAAGTTAGGTCTACACACAGAGTCCTGAAAAATAAGATTTACCCCCTTCAGCCCCTGGAGTGTTTCCCATCATGTGGTTCACTTCATGCTTCCTGACCCAGCTCCTTTTTGTAAATATGAGAAAGTAAAAGCATAAAACAAAATTAGCCGTTTCCCCTCCTGCTTAAACTCTCTTGCCCCCTTACACAGCACACCAACATCTCTGTGTGAGGCCCCAGACAGTTTGGTTCAATGGATAGAATGTCGTCCCGCAGGCTGAAGGGTTGCGGGTTCAGTTATGCTCAAGGGCATGTCCCTTAGTTGCAGGCTTGATCCCTGGCCCAGGTTGGGGCACCCGCAGGAAACAACCAATTGATGCTTCTCTCTCACATCCATGTTTCTCTCTCTTTCTCTCCCCCTCCCTTACACTCTCTTTAACAATCAATGGAAAAAATGTCCTCACTTGAGGATTAACAACAAAATCTCTGGGTGAGGGACACACTAGCTTAGCTTGTGTACCCAGAGGCTTTGTGGGGGCTCCTGGGACACGGGTGTCTCAAGCTTAGGATAGCATGAGCCTTTCCTTAGGTGGTGTAGGTAATGCATGTGATTTACAACTCTGCCCAGTTGGGAAGGCTGTGTATACAATGAAAACCAGCAGACAGGAGTGGCTATGTTCCCTGCTTTCATATAGTAAACACTTTTGTGCAGTTCTGATCTATGAACTGGGAATATCAATGACTACTTCATATATTTACCCTCTTCAATATATGCCTTAAACTATGCATTGTACTTAGTATATCTAGCAAAGAGTAGGCGGTGCATAGATTTTGATTCCTATTTCTCAATCTTTTCAATATCCTGCCATTGAATTATTAAGTTTAGAAGAATTTCAAGAGATCTCATGGTAGGTAATATGTTTCTCATCAGGGACAATTAAATTTTAACTAGATTCCAATTCTCTTTTGAAACTCTTAATATCATTTATCTTTGTCTATTAATAATGGTTATTTTAATGTTCCTGCCAGCTAACTCCAATATCTATATAATCTGTGGGTTTGCTTTTTTTTTTAATCTAGACTATTGGTCTACACGATGATATTTTATCCCAGAAGGAGTTATGCTTTGCTCTGTTAGACACAGAACTTAGACCCTTCAATCACAAAGACTGTGTCTGGTCTGGAATCAGTTGAAGATTCATTAAACTCAGTTTCCATTTGTTTCATCCCCATTCCTTAGATATGGCTTCCTGGGTCTTTGATTGAGAGTCTGATGTATCTTTGTCCGCTGAGCCCTGAAAGACTACAGGAGATTGTTATGCCCTTCAGAGGTTTTAGTTTAACAATTTAGCATCATACCCCACACAGCTTCAGATACGGGGAAAATCTTGACAGGGAGCCTGGTGTACTTGTGGCAGGTCAGCTTTACTGGGGTCTTATTTTCCAATCACTGAAACACTGCAGGACCATCCCTCAGCCTCCTATTCCACCCCGAGGACACAGTAACTATTTCCTGGGGAAACTGGCTTTATGTTTGCAGGTCCTTTAGAGTCCTAGCCATCACATCCAAAGCTCTATTGTTTTCTCTCTTCCCCCAGTGGAGAATGTTTGCCTAGGCCAAGCCCTCTCCTTGCCCCAGACCTTAATTCCGCAAACGCCCTTAGGAAAAATGAAAATATCTATAAACTCTCAGCTCACCTAATAAAGCCTCCTCCTCCTGGGATTTGATTTCCCCTAAGTCCTTATTGCTTCCATAGCTTCCCATTCTCTTTAAAAATATGATTTTACTGTAATGCGTCCATGTATTTCCTAGTTGTCGCACAAGCTTAATATATCTTAGCCAGAAAAGGAAATCTCAAAGATAAATAAATTTACATTTTAGATAAGGTGTCACTTTTGAAAAGTACATAATTGGAGCACATAATTATGTACTGGTTTGCCTGTCTAGCAGCTCTTTATAAGGATGGTCTCTGAAACGTGTGTTCTTCCTGCACAGACGCAAGGAAGCCTAATGAAGCGGATGTAGAACTGAGCTGCTTGTGGACTGACAGACTGAACTTTGGTCAAATGTTTATTCTTATCAGAGCAATGCTCTTAGTAGTGACCAGGAAGGAGTTCAGAAGCTTGGACCCTTGGGGTACGGAGTTGGGGTTATAACACAAGCAAAGCAGATGATTCAAAGATATTCAAGGTAGGTTTGGTAATGATCTGTTGTTAGTCAGCCAGCAACGTTACACGCTAAATACATTTCAACTCTCAGTTTTACTACCCATGGGCATCATTGCTAAGTGCTGATTTTTTATCATATTAAGTCTAGAGGTAGATTGATTTCAAAATAGAGGAGCACCAAATGGGAGCTGATCCTCTCACAACTTCATTCTGCTGCTTGATTAACAACTATAGTTGCCTCCTCCTCCCTACAAATATAAAGGTACCTGCCTCATGGGATCATTGATACCTGAATTAGTTTACAAAAAAATGCTTAGAACTGTCCCTACTAAATAGCAACTTGGACTTGCTGTCATTATTATCATTAACATTTTCGTCATCAAAAGTTAAAGTGAAATAATCTCCAGAATTGGATTCAGCAGCTCAACAGACTTGAGCTTTGACCTGCACTTCTCCATGGGTTAACTTTAGCAAGTCCTTTAATCAGATCCCTTTATATTATCATCAGGGAAAGGCATACAATAATTTATCATTTATTATCATTTCCACCATAAAATAATGGCCATTTCTACAATGGAAAGTTGATATGCTAGTTAAAATGCTGCGAAATGAATTTGTCTTTTTAAAAAATATTTTATTGTTTTTCTACAGAGAGGAAGGGAGAGGGATAGATAGTTAGAAACATCGATGAGAGAGAAACATCGATCAGCTGCCTCCTGCACACTCCCCATTAGGGATGTGCCCGAAACATGCCCTTGACCAGAATCGAACCCGGGACCCTTCAGTCCGCAGGCTGACACTCTATCCACTGAGCCAAACCGGTTAGGGCATGGATTTGTCTTTTAAGGTCTGGTGATTTTTCTCTATTTACCCACAATGAAATGTTCATTTACACTAGAGAGAGCACTAAAAGCTACTGGTAGGATGAGTTTAGACATCAGACATGGCAAAGGACCACACAAATTTCTTTATCAAAATATCACCAACTTCAGAGCTTGTCCTCTGTTGAAAGGAGAATTGGAGCTATTGAAAATAGAACAGGAGCTGTTGAAATGACAATTGTTGTAGTCTCAGGGATAATATGCAAGTATTACACTTGGAGCACGCAATTATTTTCTATAAACTTTGACAAATAATTCATAAAAATAAACTTGGTGGCTGATGTTGTCTCTTCAGTTTCTAGACATAGTCTAGACCAGGGGTCCTCAAACTACGGCCCGTGGACCACATGCAAATACAAATATTGTATTTGTTCCCGTTTTGTTTTTTTACTTCAAAATAAGATATGTGCAGTGTGCATAGGAATTTGTTCATAGTTTTTTTTTAAACTATAGTCTAGCCCTCCAACGGTCTGAGGGACAGTGAACTGGCCCCCTGTTTAAAAAGTTTGAGGACCCCTGGTCTAGACGAATGCTTTCTTAAGCTGTTGAATGAGGAATTATATCCTTTGAAGTCCTAGCGTTCTCTAAATTCCAATAGAAAGAGAATATAGGGCAGTACAAAGCCTGTGACTGTTAGTGTCAATGGCTTATTCTAGCAATGGAACTGTCTATCCATGGTAGCAAGCAACAATGACACCTTTGAAGGACAAACCGATGCATCTATTTGCAGGTAGACTGACAGATAGAAGATGCCTTTACCTTTCCTCCAACATACGCAGAGAAGATCAAAGAATCAGACAAATGGGGTAGTATCTATATTATCTGGCTCAGAGGTGATTTTATCTGGTTCATAGGTATACACCTGCATAGCTGAGTTAAAAAAAAATACATATATCGAGTGGACAATCTCATTGAGGTGAAGCATTCATACCCAATTCTTCTGAATTCAATCCACTTCAAGCATAATACTGAGAACTGCAACCATCTTCAGAGACAAACCTCACTATCTACATTAATGTGAATTTACTTTCCAGGAATATCTGGGCTCTACATGATTATGCTTTGTTTCAGGAACTTACTAAAATTCTATTTAGCTCTAATGTCCATAGACCTAAGCTGAAGATAATAAATAAGAATGGAGGGAGTTATTGTACAATTTAAAGGTCTTCAAACACAAACGGAAATAATTAATTATACATGAAAATGAAGGTTCATCTTTATATTATACAGTTTAAAGGTCTTCAAACACAAAGGGAAATAGTAATTAACTGTACATGAAAATGAAAGTTCATCTTCCTTTTATAACTACTTAAAAATAAACTAAAGACTTTACACCTGGCCCATATGAATCAAAAGTACATATGATTAAATGACTTTCAAGTCAGGAACCTGTGTCAAAACATGAGTTACACCTAGAATCCCAATTCACATTTCCATTGTTCTCATTAAAAGTCACTTTATGAAAGGAAATTAAAGATGTGTATTATTTCAGTCCTTTCCATTAAGGGTAATGGTATCTATCAAATGATTTTAAATGTTTCAAAAAAGTTAGGTCTTTTAAAACAGACTCTTCTTTTTAATGCAGAGGTACTTCAAAGTTGTAAGTCAGAGAAAACCGTCTCAACAAAGGTCTGAAATGTAAGTGTGGTGATATATTTAAGGTGGCTGAGGATTAAAGATGGCGGGGGGTGGGGGAGAGAGAACTTAAATTAAGACATATAAGAAGTATCGACACACTGAACAATCCACTTGCCCAAAGGTCCTCTCTACAAAACAATACTGTTCTCTTAGTGTCCCAGAGCAGCCGGATGTGAATTGAAGCTCATTATATATGACTAAATAAGTATATATATAACTAGAGTCCCAGTGCACAAAAATTTGTGCACTCGGGGGGTCCCTCAGCCCGGCCTGTGCCCTCTCGCAGTCTGGGACCCCTCGGGGGATGTCCACTTGCCAGCGGGGAGCAGGCCTAAGCTGCAGTTGGACATCCTTAGCACTGCTGAGGAGGCGGGAGAGGCTCCTGTCACCACTGCGGTACTGGCAACCGTCAGCCTGGCTTGTGGCTGAGCAGAGCTCCCCCTGTGGGAGTGCACTGACCATCAGGGGGCAGCTCCTGCATTGAGCATCTGCCCCCTGGTGGTCAGTGTGTGTCATAGTGACCAGTCATTCCCAGTCATTCTACTGTTAGGGTCAATTTGCATATTACCCTTTTATTATATAGGAGTGCCTGGCCAGCCTGGGTGAGGGGCTGAAAGCCATTTTCAGGCTGGCTAAGCCCCCCAGCGGGGACCCTCACCCCATGAGAGTGTGTCCATCCTGGGTGACGGGCTGATGGCTGTTTGCAGGCTTGCCACGGCCCCCAGTCACCCAAGCTCCCAGTGGAGGATGGCTGGAAGCAGGTATCTGGGATTTATTTATCTTCTATAATTGAAACTTTGTTGCCATGAGCAGAGGCCACAGCCGGCTCAGGGCAGGAGGGAAGCTTGGCTTCCTCCATCGCCTGGGCAACCAAACCTCCTGCTTGCTCCAGCTCCGTGGCTGCCGACCGCTATCTTGGTTGGGTTAATTTGCATATAGTCGCTCTGATTGGCTGGTGGGCATGGCTTGGGGTGTAGCAAAAGTATGGTTAATTAGCATCTTTGTCTTTTATTAGTGTAGATATGCAAATCGACCAGATGGTGGAATGCCCAGTCGCTATTACACACCCCAACCCACCTTTCAGTCCCTACCCCCGGCTGGCAGGCTCCAATCACCCGATTGGAATAGGGAACCGGGGATGGGTGGCAGCAGACGCGGGCAGCACCAGGCCAAGGCGGATGTGAGGGAGCAGGGCCCTGATCACCCCGCCAGTTGCCCCCCCACACAGAGGGCAACTGGTGTCTGTGGAAAATTGGCCCCGATCATAGGTGAGGCCTTGGGACCCTACCCATGCACGGAGGCCTAGGGTCCCTACCCATTTACGAATTTCGTGTGCCGGGCCTCTAGTCCTATATAATAAAAGCCCAGCGACTGAAAGGCAGAACAACCAGAATGATGGGTCAACCAGTCGCTATGACATGCACTGACCACCAGGGGGCAGACGCTAAATGCAGGAGCTGCCCCCTGGTGGTCAGTGCATTCCCATAGTGGGAGCAGTGGCTCAGAGGGTGGGTCCACAGCCACTCGGCTGACTGGGATGAGCAGTGCTCCCAACAGCCAGCTGATCCCTGCAGGCCATGCCCCCCACCAGTGCACAATTCTCATGCACAGGGCCTCTAGTTCTTGATAATATCCTTTGTCATTCATTGATTAGTTCAGCTTTGCCTGTGGCTGTCCCTTTCATAATAATAATAAAAAAATCATTCAATGCTAAATAAGTTCATACAGTTATGACCAGTGATGGAACATGGATACATGAAATCCACAGTCAATACCAAAGTATTAGGTTAATCAATATTTCAGCTTTCTGACTACCGAAAAAGAGAAAGCTGACTTGAATTCTGTTTGCTCTTCATAACACTGTTCATATTACATTCCGGGGGCTAACGAAGCGGCAGACAAAAAAAGAGAAAGAAGAGAGTGAGAGATAAAGGGAGAAAGAGGAGAAGTGGATGGAGGGAGAGAGAGGGACATTGATCTTGGCTGTTCAGACTCCTGATCTAAAACCAGAATAATTTCATGAGTAAAATTATAACATGCCCAAACCTAGTGCTCATGCAAAAGGAGCTATATAGTTAGCAAAGAACATCTATTTGTCCATGTGTTTTGAGCCTGAGTAAGCCATGCCGATAGATAATTGGATATGATTTTGAAAATTAATGAGTCAGAATCCCATCCTTTGTAATTAGGTCACCAAGAAGAAAATGACTTCATTCTTGTTCACTGTAACAGTAACCTTTTGCTTCCCCTCGATCCCAGAAGGCAACCAAATGATTCAACCTTCCTAAAGTTTCACCTCCCCTCATCCATTATATCTTAACTTACACATTAAGATTTTAAAACCTCCATCTGGTGGACATAACTTGACCCCTTTTGATTTATAGGCAACCTGTTCTCACAGGTAAGCAAATATTTTTCCCTTTGACCACCTGGCTGGGCCGAGAACAGCTGAGGCAGGTCTGCTCTCTAGTGAGCTGCTACCCGACGTGCATGGGAGGGGGGACGTGGGGTGATTTCAGGTCTAGGAAATTAGAGCTGAAGTTACTCCTGGAAACTGGAGGCTTAGGAAATGACTCCTTCTCCTTATCAGTTGGTAGATCTCAAACAATGGTCACATCAGCAGTGGGGGAGTCAGTCTCCTTGCCTGACTTGAGGGGGTAACAGTGCTCTGGGCTGTTAAGTGAGGGGGCCAAGGAAAAATTCCACTTATACTCAGAGGGTTAGATGGATGGTATTACAGGCCAGGGTTTCTCAAAGTGCAGCCCGCTAACCACTCACTTTGGCAGCATCTGGAGTTGGGATGGAGAGGGTGTCAGTTGGATAATGCAGCTTCTCCCTATTCTTGTCCTTCTGAAAGTGATTATATATATATATATACATACAGGATGCCCCCTAAAAATGTATACACACTCCCACAGCTGATAGCTCAATTTTGAAAATGAAATGTATTTAATAAACACTGCCTTATAGAATTATTCAAAGTGTGTGTGTACACCTTTTAGGAATATATATATATATATATATATATATATATATATATATATGAGAGAGAGAGAAATTGGCATTTTGTCCTCCTTTTATGTGTGTGATTAATTTTAATATAAACGTAGGACATAATTTTACTGACTCAGTGAGTAGTGACAATGTGAAACTTTATCTGAGCCCTGCAGTCCTGGAAATTAGTGAAGGTTAAGATATCTCCCCATCCTTTTTCCCAAAAAAATACCTGCACCCTTTGGTGTTCCCAGGAACGGTCTGCCTCCAGAGATACTTTGGCCTCACATCTGCCCATCCCTCTGTCCTCAGCAACCGGGACAGGACTCATCTCCGTGGCTCCCCGAAGGCGCATGAAGGAGTTTCTTCTCCACCCACCTCTATAAAACCCAGCTCTCTTCCTGTTGCAATAGCCTGAATGAAATCATCTCCTTAACTGTCCGATGCCTTTCATCTTTCACAGCAGCATGATGAATCATTGTTCTTAACAAATACCTACTTGTAAGAGAACATGTGGATGATAAACCTACAAGTGATAGAAATTCATGGCAAATAGGGGCCAAGGAGCACAGTGTCTTTGAGTCAATAATACTTTGTTGTGCTCTAACTGTGCCATGTGTAGTCAGACTTCTCTTTTCGAAAGGCCATTTTGGGAAGAATCTCAGAGATGGTTTGAAGAAATGAGACACCTGACAGGCCACATGGCAAACTATTTGAATATCCAGACGAAGAGAATGAGACACCATTAAAGAGAAGCATAGAGCCTTTGAGAGACATAGTGAAAAACTCCAGCTTTTTATGAGCCATTGAATGTGGGAATGAGAAAAGGAGAGGCCCAGGTGACCGAGAATCTTATCTTCACAGTCACTGATTTGGATGGAGAATGCGGGAAGACCATGGGCCTTCGTGGGATGGACTTATGGACTTATTTTTAAGGCTATCTACACCCAAGTGTTTAAAAACACAGTGATTTAATGTGCCATGGATATCAAGGATAATAAAATAAAATTTACAAAGCAAAACAGGTGAGCAAATTAGAATAATTGGAATATAAGTATCAGAAAAACAACACAAAGCCCAGTGTGAGGTGATAAACGAAACGTGTACGTCAGATCCTACCCATTTGTCTCACAAATGGGTTTTCTGGCAGCCAGTGCAAAGCAGGGAACAGATCAGCGTGTGAGACGGATTTTTCTTCTCAGGAGTAGGATAATTACCCGGGAAGCGAAGTACTGAGTGACTGAGAGGTTTCTTTCAAACATGTTGAGTTTGAAGCTATGAAGTAATTTAGACAGAATATTAGTTATAAAAAAACAGAGAATTTTGTTCAATTTAATAGTTTAACATGCTGACAACTTCTAATTGCCATGAGGATTGGATAAATGGAAGCCAGAATTCCTGTGTTATGACAGAGAGAACGGGCTGGAAAAAGAATATTTTTGAGTGCTGTACTTATTTTTAAAGTTGGCTTTACCAATTTATAGTTGAAGCAGATGATTTTTGAAACTTTAAAAAAAAATCTTGGTTTCTATCTGATTACGTGTGTGTTTTTTAACTCCAGGAAATTGCCTAATAAAGTGGTTAGAATATAAATAAATAAAATAAAAAGATAACCAGAACATTGAGGTTTTATTTTCTTTTATGATTCCTGTTACATTCAAGGGTTACATAAAGGGCAAAATGTGGATTTAATCAATGTTTGGCAAGGAGCATGTGCGGGAGGTCATTCTAGTGGGCATATTAATCATTTTAAAGCTCCGAGTTTTATGAACCTCAATGTAGCATATTAGACTAAAAGGATTAACTCTGTCCTTATGAGGAAAGGGACTTTGCTTTACTGACAAACTGTAGCCGAATAGAAGAATGGGCCTTTTCACTCTTACAGAGGAAAAGTAAATTATTGTAACTTTTTGTGATAAATTGTCATGGAGATCATATTTCCATCTATAAAATCCAATGCTTTTTTAAAAAATCAGAATAATCGTTCTCTTAATTCCTTAACATTTATTTGCGGTAGAAGAAGGGAGAGAGTGAGAAAGACAGGTTAACTGTTCCATATTGAACACATGCCATGCACCAGACAGGATGCAGAGAATGACACGGATGTTGTGGCTTTGAATGAACACGTCTAAGTGATAAGGTTTCCATCATACGGAGGAGGAAACGCAAGCTCAAAGAGCTTCACTACTTTGCTTTAGGTTCTACTGTTCAGAATTTTAAGAACTGAAATTTCAACTCATGCCCCTAATCCCAAATCAGTGTCCTAGAAAAACATTGAAATGACCCCCTTTCTTTCTTTTCATTCCCAAATTACAAGATTTCATAGGAAAGGAACATTTTATCAATGCATGGTAATGCTAGAATAGCATCTTATCTTCAATGGAAAACATGACAAATGAAAATAAAAGCAAAGGCAGATGAGAAACTGATTATTTGACAAAAACTCACTGAGTGCAAGTCACCTTTTTTCAGGCCAAAAGAGTCTAGAGGTACAAAGACAGGACAAAATCCATACACTCAGTTTTGAGTGTAAAGTAAAATTGTCCTGGTATAAAACTTTAATGCACTATGTTATTTTCCACCACGATTATTCTGGCCCTGGCTGGTGTGGCTCAGTTGGTTGAGCATCATCCCTTACACAGAAGGTTGCAGGTTTGATTCCTGGTCAGGGCATCTAAAAGCAATAATAAAGAAAAACAAACCTAACTTCTGCATGTGAAATTGAATATGATCTTTTACAAAATGTATGTATTTAATGTATTATAAAATGTGTTTAACCCGGGAGGTGAGAGTTAGGTAGAGTTTAGGAGCATGGGGTCAGGAGTCAGTGGGGTCTGATTGCCAGCTACAGTCCACCCCTTCCTGGTTGTATTACTCAAGCTTTAAGGGGCTTACCTGCAAGGGGAGAAAAAAAGGAGACATATATAATACTCTTTGTAATACTTTAAGCAATAAAACAATAAAAAAGGGGGCTTACCTGTAACATGGCAGTAGGTGCTTCCGTGAACCATGGAGGTAAGACAAGCTCCTGCCCCTTACTGTAGTGATCAGCCTTTAGTGAGATGGTATCTGCAATGGTTAGCAAAGGGCCCAGCCCGTGGGAGTCATTTCTAATGAGCGTCTAAAGGTTGTACTATTAGCAGTGTGTGGGGTACAGAGGGAGAGAGTTTATTTGCCGCTAGGATAAAATCAGGAGTCTGGGCTTCCTGTTGTTGCAGGCTTTCATGTGCATTTTTCCCTTTATATCTCTGCCCACTCCTTCCCATATTTCTGAAGAATATCTAAATATGTATACAACATGTAAGGTAGCATTTAATATATGAGAGTGAATATATGTGTGAGATATAGAATATTTTATATATGTATATGTAACTTCTATTAAAGTCTTATATTATCATTTATGTCCTAATCTACTTTGTCTTATGTTCCTGATTAGTTTCTACACTCTCAGAGGATAGGTGTTGAAATCATCTAATTTGGGGTAGAAGATTGGAGTTCTACCTAGAACAGTTCATTCATTTTTTAATTTGGGGAGTGTAGATACATTCAAGTTGACTTCTTTTTTTTTTTTTTTTTTAAGATTACAGCATGTGAACACAGAGCAGATCAATGAAAATCTTAAAAAAGAAAAAGAAAGACTGCCATGTAACTATGTTGGCCTCACTTTCCTCTCACTTTTCTACTCTCTATTTCTCCATCACCTCTCTCTCCTCCACTTCAAGGACCAGCACACCCAGATGGTGAAGTATTTTTAGCCTTTGAGAAAATGCTGCCATATTTGGAACTCATGGAGGAGAAGAGACATAAGAACAACCAAGGTTCAGAAATTAAGTGATCATTCACTCAGCTATCAAGATGTGGAGTTGCAATTAAATTCCTTAATAACTAAAAATGAGTTCACTCTTTATGCATTATTTTCTCTTAACAGTAATGATTCACATTGAAGATTCCATCTGTATTTTGAAAATAGCGGGTGTCTTAGATTAATGACGTGATCTATTGGTGTTTTCTCCATTTCTCAGAGAAAGGGTGAGCAGGTACAAGCCTGGCCCCTCCACTCAAAGCTTGAGTCAATGGTTTCTGAGAGGAGGTGATCCAAGGCCAGACATAAACAAGTTGGAATTCAGTCAAACCAGCGGAGAACAATGGCAGCCCTTGTAAGGATGTTGAAACTGCAGCTGTAACTTGTTAAAATTCTATTTTTTCATACATCATAGATGTCTTAGATCAGGTTGAATTAATTTCATGATCCAGGGTCAACACAAATACAAATAAAAAATAAACAAGCAAAAACACAAAAATAAATGCAGGAAAGGTCTTTTCATACATTCACCTTAACCTTCTAGACCAGGGGTCCTCAAACTACGGCCCGCGGGCCACATGTAAATACAAATATTGTATTTGTTCCCATTTTGTTTTTTTACTTCAAAATAAGATATGTGCAGTGTGCATAGGAATTTGTTCATCGTTTTTTTTTTAAACTATAGTCCGGCCCTCCAACGGTCTGAGGGACAGTGAACTGGCCCCCTGTTTAAAAAGTTTGAGGACCCCTGTTCTAGACTACTCTTTAATGAACCGCTTGCTGTTCCTGATATATTAAGTGCCGGGAAAAGCTTCCAAATCCTCATACAACAAATGGCATTCAAACTCAGATGAACCTCCTCAGTTCACGCAGAGAAACTGACTACCTAGTAGCTTTCTATTTCCATGGATCCCTCCATCAGTCTCTAGACCAGTGGTTCTCAACCTTCCTAACGCTGCGACCCTTTAATACAGTTCCTCATGTTGTGGTGACCCCCAACCATAAAATTATGTTCGTTGCTACTTCATAACTGTAATTTTGCTACTGTTATGAATCGTAATGTAAATATCTGATATGCAGGATGTATTTTCACGGTCTCGACCCACAAGTTGAGAACCGCTGCTCTAGACTATGTTGAGAAATATGCTAACTTGAGTAAAAGTCAGATGCCTTAATGTTAGTCCAGCAAAGGTGGGGATGGGTCCTAGCAGATTCAGTTGCTTTGGCATTTCTTTCATCCTTTCTGCCGGGTTTGTCCTGCTCCCGCCACCAGCGGCATGGCTTGGCACGTGACAGCAATCTTCTGCAAGCAACCCAATGATAAGCAGCCCGGCTTCATCTGCCTCATCTACTTTCCTTTCTGTGGCCCAGGAAAGCACTTCATTGCTCCTTGGAAATACTTGCTTCACTAACATCACTTCCACGGCCCTCTGCTCTGCCTCTGTGCCTCCTGCGGGCACAGTACATCCTGGCTCAGATGTCTATCGTGTGGTCCTTTAAAGGCATTCTAAATGACAATCACCCCTACCATGCTTCCTGCTGACTAGGCACATGACCAGCTGAAGAAACGAATGGAGTAACCATCACAACCAAGCTAACAGCAGCCTAGGCAGGGACCATGACCTCATGAAGTTCACCTAACCCATTGCAAGGGGCATCTGATGTCACAGACAGACCATACCTCCAAAATCCAGGTCAAGTGGTCATTCAAGCCTAATAAAGACTTCTTGATGGGGTGAGTTGTGAGTTTGTCAGTGATGGTTAGGTGGGGGGTGCAGAGGAGAGAGAATTCCGGGGATAATTGCCGAAACCTAAGGGGCGGCGGAGCAAAAGCACGAGGTGTGTGGCTGGCAGTCCACTTTCCCCGACACGGTGCCATATAAGAAAGTACAAAGTCTTCAGAACAGAATCATCCAGACCTGCCCTGCCCTGGCCTCACTCCCACTTCCACTGAGTCTCCCTTCTGCCCCTCTTACTGCTTCACCATCCCCTCCGGTCCCCTGTGCTGCCTGTTCCCTTCCCCGTGAACACCAGTCCTCTCCCGCGAATACATGGACCCTTCCAGTGCACACTATGGGGCATTGGACAGCTCAGGGACAGGAGTCCCTTTCGTTCCTCAGCTCCACGCAAATCGCCCGCTGGCTCACACTCGCCAGCGCTGCTGGCGGAAGCAGGTGCTGCCTGGCTGGACGGCCTTAAGAAGAGCCCCCTCCTGCTCATGCTTCAGGCGAAACCAGGGAGCAGCTCCATTCAGGGCGGCGGTGACACAGGTGTGGAATGACTGTCCCGTGGGCTCTAGTCCATGCCTTCCCCCCGCCCAGACCCGCAGCTCAGTGGTGGCTGAGTGTGCCTGCGCGAGTCCCCGGGGAATTATTCATGAGGTTGGACACAATCTCAGCCAAGTCATGCTTTGTCTCACTGTAGCCAAGCGTTTCTTTGAAAAAGTTCAGGTGCCGTAATTGCATTTGAAAGATACATAATACATTGCCATCAGGCTCTGGTGAGGAGGTTTGCTGAGGTGTGAACTGGCCATTTTGTTCCTTTCTCTTTTATCAATCGCTGCTTCAAGCCCCACAGTCTTCAGAAGACAAAAAGATGCCCCGCATATCAAAGGCTGGAAGTTTATTACTATACATTATGAATAATTTAATACAGTAACAAAATAACACACTGATAAAAGCCAACGTGTAATATTCTATTCATAGCTGACTTGATAATCAAAGTCATTGTAGGGGCTTGCTCTAATACTAATTTAAAATTTGCATTATAGCTCTCTGCCTTCCCCCACCACAAGCTCCTGTTTGACGAGGTGCACTGAACACCCTTTAGAGGCCTTTACAATTGCGTTCAAAAGGACACTTTCACTATATGCAACGGAGGGAAAATAATTCACAGATAAAGGGCTATTTTGCCTTAAATATTTCACCTTTCCTCATTCTATTGGCCTAGTATTTGAAATGCTACTGCCTATGGCTTTTCTGTAAAGTTCCACAATGGCCCTACTGGCCTCGGAAAACACAATGTAACATCATAGCGCCATAAAAGAGTTATAATTAGGTCGTGGAGAGCGGGCGATCTTCATCTATATATTTATTGCAGAACTGGTTGGTCACACTTTACAGACTGGAAACCACCCTCGATTGCAGTTTCCATTGAAGTACAGGTTACAATCCAAAGTGCTTTATCCTTCTCCACAAAGACTGTCTACTAGAGCAATGAGGCGGCTCTTCCAGCCGCTCTCAGATGGTTTGTTTCTTCTCTATAATCAAAGAAACACGCCCTTTACAATCTTTGGCAACAGGGTATAATCCTGCTGGAGAACCTGCACGGAGTCCCCTGTCATCTCGGAATGGGTTCTTAGGTCATGAGGTTGCTTTGTTTTATTGTTTTGTTTTCAAATCTTTGGTGTCTGTAATAGACAAGCAGGAAAAGTTCAAGGTCACTTTTAGAGTGATAGAGATCCTTTGGATCCTTAAGAACTTAGCTAACATTTAACATATTAATTAATCATAAGGGACTAATTGAGGACTTAGAAAAAAATATATATATATATCCCCCATAATCTTTCCTCAGACAGAGAATGTGCTTGATGGAGAGCTGAATCCTTGAGCTCTAATCAGCAGCCACACAAAACAAAGGCCAGAAAGGTTAAGAGACATTTTCTGAGAGCAATCTCTTGGGATCACTTTGCAGGTGGAGGGGGAGTAGAGAGATTACAGACATGGCGCTCTCCCAAGGACAGGGCACGGGTGTGAGCTGCTCCTCCCCTCTCCGGGCAGCTTCTGCAAGCCTGGCTTTCTGCTGGGAAATTACTAGCACTTTGCAAAGGAGCCCAGGCCTTGTTATCTGATCAGCTTGCATTCTTATCTGAGGGTTTAAATCTGTACATCAGCCACTGACAGCATCCTAGAACTGGGCCATCTTCGAAGTAATCAAAGCGGAGAATCTCTGAAATCAGGCGATAAAATATACAAGTAATGAGGCTGATTTCATTCTGTTTCTCTCCGAGCGGCTGAGTCAGAAAAGACAGCACAGAAGCCATCCTAAGCCTGTTCTGAAATGGCTTGGGTTGTGCGGTGTGCTTTTTCATTTAAATGGAGACATTAGCTCAAAAATATGTTCAGATAGCTCATCGAAAATAGATTTATCTATAGAGGGAAGTATTTGGGTGCTATTCAATATGCTGGCCACCAGACCAGAAACACAGTCATGACAATTGCTCTCCTAATTTTCATTTTTCTTAAGCAAGCTTCAAGTTGAATTGTATACTTAAATATAGGTATTTGAACTTTTTGGATCAGTTTTCCATGACAATGAAATCTGAAGCTTATTTTGTAAACCATCAAATAGCTTGTCAAAGAGCAACAAAGGCCAACATATTTTTACCCCTATTTAAACTTTTTGAAGCAAGAAATTACGAATAGTTTATATAATCAGTAGGTACTTATTGAACATCTGGTTTGTACAAGATCCCAAATTATTCCCAGAGGATAAAACAAAGATGAAGAGAACCATTTTCTTCATGATGAAGAATTTATGATCTAATAAGGCTCCTGATGTGCTCATGCTATTCTCTTTTTTATTTTGTTAAACACACACACACACACACACACAAAAGTAGCAGAATTCACATCTAGTCAGTTATATCTAACAGAAAGTGTAGTCACTGTACAATGGGGACAGAATAGAAGAAAAGTGCCATTTATTTAACACTCCAGTCACTATGCTAGATACTTTATAAGCATAATCTCATTTTTAAAAAATAGCTTCTTTTAAAACAATTTCAAGTTTACAGAAGAGTTGAACAAGTTTACAAAAAATTGTACAAGTACAAAAAAAATGTTCAAGTATAAAGAGAGACCTTGTTCACAATGCATATGCTTTCTCAGTGACGCCCATTGAGGCAACAGGCCCAGGATGTATGACCTCTCTTCTCATGTCCTCTCCACCCCCTTCACTCGGGGATAGTGCCTGAGCCTTTGTGAACTTCATGACTGACATTTTTTGAAGGATGCAGGCCAGTCACTGTGCAGAATGCCCACCAGCTTGGATGTGCCTGACGCTTTCTCATGATTCCATTCAGATGATGCCCTTTGGGCTGGAACAGCCCAGTCAGGCCGCATGCTGCTCAGGGATTCTATGGGCCCATCATATCCACTGATCCCATTACTGACAATCTCACTTTAAATAGAATTAATTTTCTGATTACAGTAGAAATATATATTCTATGCTAAAAGATTGCAAATATTACTCAAGTGCCCACGGGAAGCTAATTCTGACTTTCCTGCCCCATAACTACTTGAATAGACTGGCATGAAATCATCCTACCATTTTCTATTTGCAGATCTTAATATGCAGCGATCTGGCTGGTATGTTTCAATTATTTCTCCTAATTCCACAAACAATCATATGAGGCCCTTTTTGATCACCATTTGCTAATAAAGACAGTTGCCCAAGGTCATTCATATAGGGAACTAGGACACAAAAAGAGGTCTTTTGACACCAAATCCCATGTTTTATTGTTTATTGCTATAAGTTGCATTGTTATAGAAAGGCTTTGTGTGTCAGATATTAAACTAAACACTTTAATATCTGGGAATGAATTGTTAATTATGGGGATAATATTGTCCAGTTTGGTGAGAAAAACAATTTCTTGTCATCTTTACAGTGTTAATCACAGTACTTCAAAAATATAGGACTGCTTGATCCTCTGGGTGGATTCCCATGTAGATGTTCACTTTCACTTTGCCTATGTTTTGTTGCTATTTAAGATCTTATAACCAGTATGTTCTGGCTTATTAGTCCAAGGGTAAATATTAAAGAAGGGAGATCCTCTATCTAGTCTGTCACCAACTAGCTACGAGTTCTGAGATAGTTTTTGCCTTTCTTTTGTGCTTCAGTTTTCTATAAAATCAATAGATGCTCCCTTCTTGCTTTCCCACATATTATGATGAACATTAGTACAATGGAGAAAGCAATATAGGAACAGATAGGAACCATTTGTTTTTAACTTTCCTTTTCCATCTTCTCGTCGTCCTCAACTTTTACCCCGTTGTCCCATGACAAATTGCGCCCTACTCCTTAGGACTCAGGCCCCTTACCCAGCATGATGCAGAGGTCCCCCTGCTTTTCCTCTGAAGGCTCTAGGGAGCCACACAACTGCCTGATCCTTTAAGCCAGACTCTTCGCTCCCTCTCTTTCTCATAAATGATGTTTAAGTGCCTCAAGGACCCAGACCTTAGATAAAGCAAGGCCTGGAATAGGGAGGGGTGCTGGGTGGTCTGGAGAAGAAAGTAGCTTTGATTCCTGCCAGAAGGGTTTTTAGTAGCAAAATGCAAGCTTACTATCATTTCTCACTAGGTGACTTCGCTTGGCTAACTTACTCCACATGCACCCGCTGTTTCTCCCCATCTTTCCACACATCTGACTCATCTGCCTCCTCCCTCTCCACCCCTCCCACCTGGCTGTATCTTCTAGAATAAGTCCCGGGGTTCTCTCTAGGGAGGCTCTGTCGCCTTTTCCCTCCAACACCTGACCTTCCTTCAGCAGGAGACAGAAATGAGTTACAACACATCCCTGCACAACATAGTGTTGCATGGAGTTCACACTTGTGCTTTTTGAGAGACACTGGTTATTTTCTTAAGAGTGGATTCTTGTAAAAGGAAAATGGTGAGAACATAAAAAACCTGTTTGCTTGAAAGGCACAGAGGGGCACAGAGCAGATAGAATAGACACCTCTGAGAAAGAAATACTAGTACAACAAGAAGTTCTTCTGGGAGTAGCCTCAATTATGATGAGTCCATCGGTGTGTTACTATAGACTAGCGGTGCAAGCATAGACCTCTCTCTCTCTCTCTCTCTCTCTCTCTCTCTCTCTCACACACACACACACACTCTCTCTCTCTCTCTCTCTCTCTCTCTCTCTCTCTCGCTCTCTCGCTCTCTCGCTCTCTCTTTCATTTCCTTTCTGCCTCCATTCACATATTGGATCATTCATCTATTCACCAGATACTAGGCATTACTAAGAGAGTAAATCTTAAAAGTTCTCATCACAAGAAATTCTGTAACTCCAAAATAAAATCAGGGTTTCTGGCATCTCTGAAAACAAAATGGAAGTGACCAAACTGGTCCCATGTCTCCATGGCCGGGAGTAGAGACGCCCCTGTAACGTGGTAAAACGTGGATGCTGGCTCTACTTCCTGTTTCTGCTCCTTAGCTGTGTTCCTTAGGCAGGTTCCTTGCCTTCTCTATGCCTCAGTTTCCTTGACCTTAAAGTGAGGATAATAATTGTACCCTCTCATTCAGGCTGTTGAGATTGAATGAATTAACAGCTGTAAACGAAACAGAGAGTACCCAGCCCCTATAATTAACATATGTTCTAGCAATTCCACATGCTCTCCTTGGCCCATCAGCTCTCTAGTCTGCCCCCTAAACCATCTGCTCTATTTCATCAATTATTTTGTAACTTTTTCCCTAAAAAAATGTGGTAAATTTAAACTAGCCAGACTCCATAAGCTATAATCCACAATTCAAAGGTTAAAAAAAAGTCTTTATGAGAAAAAGCCAACATCCTACAAATTATTAAAATATTTACATTACTACTTGGAGAGCCAGATACATATTTTGTAATTAAGTTCTATGCCAAAGGCCACCAGATTAAAGAATTCGAAGCTCACATTTCACCATAAATAAAAATAGCTTCTGAGTTACAAAGCAAGATTTGTTTGCCATTTTACTATTTTTATTTATTTTAAATATATATTTATTGAATTTTAGAGAGAGAGAGAGAGAGAGAGAGAGAGAGAGAGGAATGGAGAGAGAGAGAAACATCAGTGAAAGAGAATCATTGATAGGCTGCCTTCTGCTGGGGATGAAGCCTGAAACCTGGGCATGTGCTCTGACCAGGAATGGAATCTTCGACCTTTTGGTGCACGGACAACACCCACCCAACTGAGCCAACTGTCCAGGGCCCATTTTACTATTTTTAGATTAGTTGTGGGACTTCTAGAAGCAAAGTGTAGATATTTGTCATTTAAAAAGATTGGACTTGAAAGTGGTAATGTTTCATGTTGGAAAAGACATAAAATTGATTTTCTGGTAAGAGTTAAATTCTCAAATTAAAAAATCATTAAAAGTGATTATGATAAGTAACCATAATACATTTTGCAACACTGTGGTGTCATAGGCTCTTTCCCACCTGGAGAGAGGCTTAGGGGAGCACTGGACGGAGAGTCAGAAGCCCTGAGTGTGAGCCCGGACAAGGACACCCTTAGTCTTTCCAGGACTCTGCTGATTATTCTATAAATAGAGAATCCCTGTGTTATGTCTTACAGGCCTGGCTTTAATAAGCTGCATAAGGCTAGTGTTTGTTTTGGCATTTTATACACAATGTCCTAGAAGGTAAATGAGTCAATCAGCTAAGGAGTTTTACATTTTCCAGTTTTCAATGACTCTGCAGGTCTCCTGGCATCTTAAATATCCAGCATATCAGGTTACCTATATTGCATCCTCTGAAAAACAATGTGATAAAGTAGAAAGGAACCACATCAGCCTCTCTTTCCAACAGCGAAACTCTATTTTGCACCTACTGGTACTCAAAGCTAATAGAAATTGATGCTGGGCATCAATGTGCTCCCCAAAATAGTGTTGTCAGTAAAAAAAATCTGTGCTTTCTGGCGGTAAGACGCTGGGGGGAGAAATCGCCCCATTCATTATTCTGGACAGATGAGAAACCTCTCCTGGGAAGTCTGCAAAAATCGACTGCGAAGAATAAAGCTATAATATACCGTCAGCAACAATTTGCCCTGGCAGGAGATGGGCAATGTGACCTAACAGTCCCTTTTATTTCTAATTTCTATGATTCTGTTTTTTCAAGCCTTACATAGTTCTCTTAACCCAATTCTGTTACATACTGAGCCCGAGTCTCCCAGTGTTTGAGCTGCTCCCTGGGTTACCGGGCGCTTCTGGAAAAATAAATGAACACTTTTGTGCAGTGGATTAACTCTTTTATGACACAGCTTCATTACAAGTTGATACAGAGAGCTGAATTATGAGGACAAGACATTAAGTTATTATCTACATGAAGTGGGGCTTTCAATGCTTGGCTTCTACTTCTCAGCACACTGAATCCATGTTCAATTTCATATAGAAAAGAAACACTTGCCCTCAGCGGTTTGGCTCTGTGGATAGAGCATCAACCTGCTAACTGAAGGGTCCTGGGTTCGATCCTGGTCAAGGGCATGTACCTTGGTTGCAGGCTCCTCCCAGGCCCGAGCCCTGGTCAGGGTGTCTGCAGAAAGCAACCAATTGATGTGTTTCTCTCACACAGATGTTTCTCTTCATCTTTGCCTCTCTCTTCCACTCTCTCTAAAAATCAATGGAAAAATATCCTCAAATGAGGATAAAAGAAGGAAAGAAAGAGAGAGAGAGAGAGAGAGAGAGAGAGAGAGAGAGAGAAAGAAAGAAAGAAAGAAAGAAAGAAAGAAAGAAAGAAAGAAAGAAAGAAAGAAAGAAAGAAAGAAAGAAAAGAAACATTTAATAACCTAAATGTCTGCACAGCAAAATTAGCTAACTGCTTTTGCCAACCACATGACCTTTGGTAGTATTCATTGGACTGTACGATGTTTGCAAATGGAAGCAATATGTATTCTGAATTCTCCTTTCATTATAAAAGTTCTCCACTTGTGACAATTAAATCCCAAGAAGCAAAGACTAAAACAAGAATGTTTTTCTGAATTTGTTACACACATTGCACTCTTCTCACCTAAAATGGGTGTTACACATATAACAAATAGTGAACAGACTCTCATTATCTAGCTATCAATCATTCACATTTATAAAGAACCCTTCATGTGTGTGTTTTAAAGTGATGCACTAAAAAATGGAAATTATGCTTTCAGATAAAAGCAGTTCTAAAAATATGTTAAATGTAGGTTTAAATTTAGATAATGTGGCAGTAGATTTCACTGAAAAGGGAGAGAATTGAAAGTGAAGGACAATGAAAGAAGCCCTACCAGACTTTACCAGATTTGTGTTCCATGAACTACAAGACCCATCAACTCAGTGCATGGAGGTCTTGCGAACTGTATCTTAATGGAAACATGGGCATCAAGGCTGTGACTTTGACACATCTTTTCTAGTCTTGGATGTCACACATCTGGTACTGAGTGTGGTTGGTACTTTAAAACTGTATGAGATGCCATTTTTTATTATATATTTTTTTAATTATTAAAAAATTTGATCTTTATTGCCCAGCCGGCATGGCTCAGTGGTTGAGCCTCGTACTCTGAACTAAGAAGTCACAATTCAATTCCCACAGAGCACATGCCAGGGTTGTGGGCTCAATCCCCAGTAGGGGATGTGCTGAAGGCAGCCAATCAATGATTCTCTGTCATCATTGATGTTTCTATGACTCTCTTCCTCTCTGAAATCAATAAAAATATATTTAAAAATTTTATCTTTATTGTTAAAAGTATTACAGATGCCCCCTTTTTCTTCTCCATTGATCCCCTCAATTTTTTTAAGCTACTGTGAACTCCCTCTTGTTACTGTAGCTTAGGGAGTAGTGCTAGAGAAATCTGTCTCCTCTACCCTCCAGCAAGTCTACAGATAGTTTCTGTTCACTTGAACAAAAGAACCAGAAGACTTCCCACCTGGGACTTCTAATTCTCCACCTATCTTGCTTCTAAGGGTGGTCAGTTAAGAGGGAAAAAAGGCTTCAAAGGATGGAGAGATGCCTGGAAGCTCCTATAAGTGTTTTAACAACAAGTAACAAAACTCCTAAGTAGATATTGCTGGAAATAATATTTTGCAGTTTACAATGAACCGAGGCCTGATTATACAACTAGTGGAAGGCTTACCACAAACGTAGACCAAGCTGGTTTGAGAATGTATTGATACACATCTTTAATATATTTTTATTGATTTCAGAGAGGAAGGAAGAGGGAAAGAGAGATCGAAACATCAATGATGAAAGAAAATCATCAGTAGCTGCTTCCTGCATGCCCCTTACTGGGGATCGAGCCTGAAGGGCATGTGCCCAGACTGGGAATTGAACCATGACTTCCTGGTGCATAGGTCGATGCTTAACCACTAAGCCAAACTGGCCGGGCCTTGGTACATTTTTTTTTAAATATTACAGAGGATGAAGAGCCTTGGTTCCAAATAATGGCAGAAAAAGTGCTACCAAAATCATATGTCAAATAAAAATGTTTGCCTAGACACCAAATGGCTAACTGCATTAGTTCCATGGTAGAAGTAAAAGAGAAAATCCACAACAATCTATATAAAAAGGAGCTAATATGCCAATAGTTGTGACGCCCTCACGCATAATGACTGATCAGCAGGAGGCTGCGTGCGCAGCAGGTATGGGTGGGTGGGGACTTGCAGCATCCCGTCCCCCGCCCGGCACCAGCCCAGGAACGTGAGGCTCAGGGAGGCTCGCATCCCCACCCCCGGCCCAGGCCCTGGGGACATGAGGCTCGCATCCCTGCCCCTGGCACCAGGCCCAGGGACATGAGGCTTGAGGAGGCTCATGTCCCCTCCCCTAGTGTTGGGCCCAGGGACTTGAGGCTCGCATCCCCTGCCCCAGCACCGGGGTCGGGGGACCTGAGGCTGCGCTGGCACCCGGACATGAGGCTGCATCCCCTGCCCGGCAGGGCTTGATGAGGTTGGGGCCAGCTGGGTCTTGGTATCGCCCAATGGGGATGAGGCCAGCCAGACATCTCTATTATAGAGAAAGGGCAAATAGAAATATTAAAATATTTCCTCTAATTAATTCCCTTTAATGTGTACGGATTTCATGCACTGGGCCACTAGTTCTTGAAATAAAAGAGAAACCAAGCTTATTGTCCCTGCCTCTTCCCAGCACCTGGAGTCATTACTCCAGGGCTAAATTAAACATTCTCCCCAGCTTACTGACTATTTCAGGCCATTAAAATGCTTCTGATGCTGCTGCTGGAAGAACATACTTCTTGAATATCCTCATCCACTATAGAACCACCTTGGCCACATAGGAGAACACACTCCCACTGTGTTCAGATGCCACACCACCCACGAAATCAAAATTCCCAAATGCTACGACATTTTGCAGGGCCTCAAGTTTTAGATATTGGTCAAAAGAGTAAAGATCGGAAGGCGCTAGAAGAAGAAATAGAGGTCAGTGCAGGTGAGGCACCGTGCTTTCCTAGTCACCTGAGTAGCATTGCTCCTTGCTCTCATTGTTCCCATGTTGATGTAACTGTAGAGCCTGGCCAGGGGTTCTCTGTGCTCGCAGGGAAGCCCATGCAGACTGCCATTGGGTGGGCAGCTCTGATGTTCTCCTGGGGCCTGGTTCCACCCTCGCTCTAACACCGGGCCTGTGGAAAGCTGAGCAAGACCTCACATGCCAGAGTGCCACCATCTTTGGGCAATTGTTCTAAAACTGGAAGTGTCTGTGTTTACATAATATTTAGAAAGGTGACACTTTGAAACATGTGTCTCTATTTACGAATGGTTTAACAAGTTCTCCTAGTTTGAAATCCTTATTTTAAATGTCAAAAAGCCTCCTGGAACTCCCATGCTTAGTAGTTCTACCCCTACTGCACATTGAGCAAAACAAAAATATTGACTGAATATGCGGCAGAAATGTTTTAGGTGGCTTTGCATTTTATTTATCATCACATCTATATGCATTAAATGGTATTACATGGAGACAAACTAGTTAGTTTTCAGAATATGCTTGTTGGGAGGGATCCGTATGTATACTAAATTTGGTATCTTCCTAAATATCCACAACTCACAGGTTGAGAGCAACAGGCATAAGAACAGTACATGTTGAAAATCAGAAAAGTCTGGCTTTCAAATTGCACTAGATAGAGAGATGGATAGATAGCTGACAGATAGATAAATACATAGATAGATAGATAGATAGATAGATAGATAGATAGATAGATAGATAGATTATAGATATATGGACAAATATATATCACCTCGTGCACGTCACTTAACACTTTCCATTTTAGAGTGCTGATTTCTAATAGTGTCTTGGTAGGAATGAAATGATATCACTTGGGAAAAACTTGTAGAACCCTGCTTGGCACACTGTAGACATTCAATGTCTCTTAGCTTTTATACTTTCTCTCTATTAAATCTTTGACATTTTTAGATTCTCAATATATATGTGGAAGCCTGGATCCTCTCAAAATATAAATCAGGGAACACATATTCGATCCAGAGAAAGATTCATAGCAGGTTTACTTTACACAGCAAACGGTGCCTGTGTATTTAATATATTGCCCATTGTAAATGTCTTACATGTGTACATCCGGTCAGAAGTCTGCCCTTTGATTAGGGGTGAGCGCCTCTAGATAACTTAGGTAAGAGATCCTTTGCATCTGATAGGATGCTTTTAATTGAAAACATGATTTAAAACATGCCGATGCTTATCAGAGACCTGAAAAGCTTATCAGCGACCTGAAAAGGTAAATGGCTTTGTAAATATGGGATCGATGCTCTAATAATCTGTTGGGGTCATTACAATATGATGCTTTTTGTTGGTTTGCAAGGGACGTATATATTGAAAAGACCACATCATGCAGGTGCACACAGCTGTCCTGCCAGTCTTAACTGCGGCCTCCGCCCCCTGCTTCTCAATGTGGAGAATACATTTTTCTGTAGCAGCATGTGGCTCAGCAGCTACACCACAGGCAGTTATGTTGGTAGTTTGGAAGCTTCCTGTATATTAGGATGCTGTGCTGGGCCGGATTGTCCTGTAATCACAATGCCAAGATTTCATCTTAGTTCTCCATCGGCACTTCATCTCTGGGGCAACCTCTCTCTCTCTCACACACACACATTCCCTCTCTCCCTCTCTCTGTCTCTCTCATCATTTAGTGGACTCCAGCATTATTTTCTACCATTATATATACACATTTTTTCAAATGTAAAGTTAATATCATGGTGCCTATATTTAATTTTTTAGCCCATACAACAATAGAAAAAAAATCACGAAAACCAATTTCTAAAGATATTTTACATCATATACCCAGCAGAATAGCAATGTTCTTACATATATACATGGGAAAGAAGTAGTTTTATGACACTTTAATTTAGTTCACTTTGTAGTTTGGTTTTGAGTACGCCTTCATTTGGTAGCTGTGTATTTGTGCTGCACCAGTTCTTTGAGTATCTTGTTGGGTGTCTACTATTCAATCATTGTAAGAGTTGCTGCTAATTAAACACTTACTGTGTGACAAGAGCTTGTGGTCAGCTCTGCTTAAGCATTTAATCCCCCCCCCAATGTCTAGTGTTAAGTACTATTTTAATCCCATTTTACAGATGAAAACATTAAAACTCAGAGAATGTATCTGCCTAAGGCCATTCAATAAGTGTAAGTCAGGATTTGAACCCAGAGCTTTGGATCTAAATTATTTCTTGATGTTCACTATTTTAGATGTTTTCAACAGTACAAATGTGGCTGAAAAAACTTTTATGCGTGCATATAAGCATAACCAATGGACACAAGACACTGGAGGGTAGGGGAGGCCGGGGGAATGTCAAGGGGGAAAAGAAAGGAGACATATGTAATACTCTTTGTAATACTTTAAGCAATAAAACAAAATTTAAAAAAATACTTTGGGATGCTTCGCCAGCATGGCTCAGTGGTTGAGCATCGACCTAGGAACCAGGAGGTTCGATTCCCAGTCAGGGCACAGGCCTGGGTTGCGGGCTCCATCCCCAGTGTGGGACTTGTAGGAGGCAGCCAATGATTCTCTCTCATCTCCCTTCCTCTCTGAAATCAATAAAAATGTATTTTGTAAATGTTTTGAGATGGAATGGTGTGACAAAGCTTACTTTCTGTAGTATTTATTGACAGCAGTTTGGAGAGAGAAAAAAATCTCGTCAGAAAATAAAAACGTATAGCATTAAATTGGCCAACTTATCCTTCCTTTAATTTTCTCAATTCTTTTCTTAAACTAGAATGCTAAGGTGTAAAAATCAGAAAGATCAAGACTGTATGCAGCCATACACAAAAGCCTAGATTCCTGAGGAAATGTGTAAGATTGCATTTGAATAATAAGCATTTGAAATAGGAAGTAAATCAAGGTTTTCTTTAAAGTGAAAGAACACTATTTCCCATCTGAAATTAAAAAGTAAATAAGTTAATGGATTAATTCATTAAAATAAGTACTAAACCACCTGGTCTTTGACCTTTTATGCTATATTTTATCCCAGAAGATAATGAAATGCCAACAGCATCTTCACTATTGTGGCACCAACAGGGCGTTAGAAGGTACAAATAAGCTTTCTTTCTTTTTTTTTCCCCCCTCTTCTGAATTGAACCCAGGAGGGAAGAGGTGAGCTTCTGATAGGATTCTTGGGAACCACTGTTTGCAGAAAAATTAGGCGAGATTTTTAAATTGACAATTTTTAGATTGACAATTTCAATTCCAGATTGCCTCTGTGTTTCTGTGCACGTTTTAATTATCACTTGGAGTAAGTGTACTGGATATACACTTATCAGCTCCTCATTTCCCCTGTGGACCACGCTGTGGGGTACAAAATACAATTTCCATTCTGTCTGCTGATGGCCTACATCAGGTACACACAAAACAACAAGGATGGGCTTCTTAATTTAGCAGGAGAAGATGCTCATATAGCAGTGGCCCTGGGGGTTAGATTAGAGGAGAAAGAGAAATAGATTCCACCTCAGTGGAGTTGAACAATTTCTAAAAGATTTAGCACAAAAGAACTGGGCCATCCCACACTATGAACACTTAGGAAAATCAAACAACAAGATATTATTTTTTTCATATTTTTAATACAGGGATCCATGACGTGCACGCAATTATATCTTATGATAGTTTAAGCAAAACTATTATAAGAATGAAATTTCAAAAGAAATGTTGAGGATCTGAATAGCATGGCAAGGCTGTATTAAAAATATATGATACTATAAAATATGAAATACATGTCATACATATATCACTTTATTTAATTCCTATAGTTAGCATCTTCCGTGTATAGGCATAACAAATATGGTAATGTTTTATCTTAACACAAAATATATTTTAATTTTTGAATAATTAATGCTTATTTTAAAAATATAGTTCACCAATGAACTGTATTATTCAGTTTCTGCATTGTATTTCCTCTGAATAACAGATTCCTTTCCATTCTAAGCCAATACATAGTCCAAGTCAGAATTCTCATCATAATCATTACTATCATTAGCAGAAAAATACAGAAACCAAATGTGTCAATATGCGTAAGTATATCTACATGCGTTTTCTCTTCCTAGTTCTCATTCTCTCTGTAATACAATGTCCTCAGCACTCACACTGCTTACTGACCACGGCGTCGCCAGACCTCTGCCTCCTCTAGGCCATGGAGCTACTTCCAACCACACACTGAGCCTGAGCCTTTGCCATCTCCTGAGGCTCCGGCCTAATTCCCAACCTTGCACGCCCCTCCTCTCTAAAGAGCAGATGTAACCCAATAACCAGGCTAAACGTGGGAAACACAGCAGCTTGAAGCAATGCACAAATCCATCTTCAGTCCCATTCAAGGCAGGCCCTGCCGAAACAGGTTCTGCCTGAGCACCTGGGTCAGGTAAGTGAAACAACACAGTCTGTTGTCACAAAGAGGCTGCCTCGGGGAGCTGGCCAGAGCTATGTCTCTGGTTTCTCATGCCTTTGTTCCCTCTCATTCAAATGTTTGTCAGTTACAGGTCATTCTCTCTCTCTCTCTCTCTCTCTCTCTCTCTCTCCATATATATATTAGAGGCCCAATGCATGAAATTCGTGCAAGAGTAGGCCTTCCTTCTGCCAATACCCACTCCCCACTCCCCTCTTCCAGCACCCACTTCCCTCTGGCACCCGGGACCCGGGCTTCCCTCCAGCACCCAGGACCCAGGCTTCCCTCCAGACCTGGCTTTCTCCAGAAAGTCATCTGGAAGGACGTCTGGTCTAATTAGCATATTATGAGAGAGAGGGAGAGAGAGATAGAAACATCAATGATGAGAGAGAATCATTGATCGGCTGCTTCCTGCATGCCTCCAATTGGGGATTGAGCCCGCAACCCAGGCATGTGCCCTTGACCAGAATTGAATCTGCAGGCCGACGCTCTATCCACTGAACCAAACCAGCCAGGGCAGGTTGTTATCTTTTAGGCAAGGTGCACAGATGCACAAATGCAGATGGGTGGACTCTCCATCCCCACCCCTGGCTCCTCTCTCCACCAGCGCAGGCCTGTGCACTAGCCAACAGATCCGGGCTAGGCCCTGGGCACGCAGCTGAGCCCCAGCCACTGAGCCCCTCGCGGACACACCAACTCCGTGCCTTTCTCTGCTTCCACCGGGAACGATGAGCAGCTGTGTCTGCAGGGGAACTCCCCTGCCCGCTGGGCGCTCGGCTAGGAGTCCCCGGTTATCAGACGCAATGATATTCAGATGTAAGTACAAAAAGTCATTTTGACTCGAATATCAATTATTCTCGCTGCCATGTTGGATGATTACCCACTCGATTGCTCCTCTTCATTAGCAGTGATAATTGAGCAATGACTCTGCGTGTGCTTAAATAATAGCATGATTAATGGCGTATTTACCTAGCGCGCTGGTGAGCTTCCTCCAGTACGGGGCATGTTTTCTACATGCGTTATCATCATCCACCAACACAGGGCCCTCCGCCCGTGTGTGGGCCAGATCTGGAGGCTGAGACGAGTTCAGACCTCTCGACTGGTCCCTCACTTCACCTGTTGTCTCTTGGGGGGTGGGGGGGAGGCTGTCAGCCTTCTAGTAAGAATTAATGCTACTGGATGCAGGAGAAGAAATGTAAGTCGCTGATCTTTCCTTTGTGAAATCACATGCATTTTACATGCTTCTCACCTCTTTTATCTCGAGGTCACAGTGTTCCTTTATCAACATATGCAATTTAGAATGTGAAGTTTGTGATTTTTTTCTATTAAATTATTTTTCAAATACTACCATTACAATAAGGAGCCAAAATAACCAGCCAGAGATGGAGCCAACTTATAGAAGAGGTAGTTGCCTTTTTAAAAATAAGATCTGTTCATATATATATATATATATATATATATTCCCAGCACCTGGCCTACCTTGCATTAAAATTCACCCAAAAGTTCTAATTAACGATGCGACCCAGTGTGTGTACCTGACACCTTTACTAACTTAAATCCATAACTTAGAGGTGAGAGTAAACAGAAGAAGGTCGTTGTGTAATTAGCATATGAGGTCCCTCAGCAGAAAAACAGACAGAAAGTGAAATGTCACATTTTCTTTTCTCCCCTCTTTTCTACTTGGAGGCTTTTAAAGAGCAGGAACTGCAGTTAACACTCGGAAAAAGTCATGTCGGGCAGGATTGCTTTTTTATGTTGATGCGAGGAAGAAGCGCTTTTGTGAATGCGCCTGCCTTATTGCTTTAATTTCCGCGTTGGCAGATCTGCACCCTCGGGCCCCTGTGGACCTGCCGGCGGGAGTTCGCCTTCTTCCTCAGCCCCCTGAGCAGGCCCGTGACAACTGCAAACACGCGGGGACCACGGACGCGGAATCCTGGTTTCCCAGCCAAGTTTCCGTGGTGACAGAGACGCCGCAGGTTCATTTGCGCCGCTGATTCCAAGGAGCCTTTTCTGCAGAACTCCCCTCCCCGCTGGTGTGCGACACTGGAGGTTATTAGGGAACATCCAGAGGGATCCTTCAGCTTGTCTCTGCTTTCCCTTAGTCCTCTGGAAGTAGTGTTTGCATGCTCTCTGCTCAAACTTAAAACTAGAAAGCAAAACTTAGGTAATTCAGATGATCAGGAGACTCTCGTTTCTTTGGCAAAGCAGAGCACGTGTTTCCTCTGTTAAATTCAGAGCAAAGTCCAAAGCACTCAAACAGCCTCCTACCCACCCCCACCGAGCAGGGTGCATTTGCAACATCACTGCCTGGAAGAGAGAGAGAGAGTAATGAAGAAAGTGTGCCTATCACAGGACTGTCCTTAATACCACTGTCATTGTATTAAAGATTTACTCCTTATTCAATATTCACCCAACATCTCTGCGAGGTCAAGTATCTCCCCATTTTACGGAGGAAGAGACCCACACTCAGATATGATCAATAAGGTAACCAGGTTACTAGTACATAGCTGGTAAGAGAAAGAGCCAGAATTCCAACTCAGGTCTGAGTTCAAAGGCTAGCTGTTCGCCCTATCATGTCAACATATATGGGAAAATAACTAGCATTATGAATAGTATTTGACCTAATTAGAATGTTTTGAGCTGCTAGGAATTAGGAGAAAAGCCAAATCTATATGTTATAAAAATTCACTTCGCTCCATTATCAGAAGTAAATTTAACCTCTTTTCCTTATGGTGCTTAAATTTGAACTAATAGTCATCAGCCATCACCGCTAGTCTAGCTTTGAGTAAAATGAGAAATCAAGAAATGTGATGAGAATTTGAACCTTAGAATGAAAGAGAAGACAAACCCCCAAATGTTCTCATTCACAAAGTGAAAACAGTCCAAAAGACGGTGATGACATGAAATAGTAGAAATAGTTGCTTGACGGTGCTTTTATTAAAAACTAAAATTAGCTCGGCTGACATGGCTCAGTGGTTGAGCATCGACCCAAGAACCAAGTGGTCACAGGTTCGAATCCCAGTCAGGACATATGCCCAGGTTGTGGACTCAATCCCCAGTAGGGGGCGTGCTGGAGGCAGCTGATCAATGGTTCTCTCTCATCATTGATGTTTCTATCTCTCTCTCCCTTCCTCTTTGAAATCAATAAAAAATATATATATTTTTAAAAATCCAAAAACTAAACTTACTTAATATTGAGGGCCCCAAACTCCATTAGGGACTTCCCCAAGGTCAGTGAAGAGTCTGATAACACTTTGTATCCTTGGAAAGTCCTGGCAAACATGAGAATGTTCACACGTACCCATGAGAAACCAAGATATTTTACATCATCGCACCCACAGGCACACTTCACACAAAACAGTGAAGAACCTCATGGCCACCAATGCATAAGGTTAGGGATAGAGGATGTGAATTAGACACCAACTCCCCAGCTGCCAGCAATGTGACCTGCACCAAACCGGTCTCCTGCATAAGCCTCCTTGGTGAATGTATTACATGGCAACAACCCCCATCTCACACACTCAGATAGTCTGAGGGGCTCCAAGAAGGTGAAATTCATGGGAACACCCTATAATTGTAAGAACTGTCCAAATACAAATATCATTGCCTTGGCTACTTATTTCTGAAATTCCTGCTGCCATATTGTGGCTGAAATAGCTGGCCACCAGGAGGAGCACCCTCATCCCCTCAGCCACCTTCCAGAACAGTCTTCCTCCTGCATGACTGGATGATTGCCCTCATGGCTGGCCACTTAATTCTATTGTTGTAGTTTTAGGAGTCAGTCATAAATATGAGGTTTCTTATAAAGGAGGGACACAATGTGATGATAGCAATACTTCAAACTCATGTGAGGTGAGGTAATACCCTGATTACAAAAAAAGGTAGAAAAAAAACCGGGTGGAGGACAGACATTTAGGTTAAAATATTTTAGGGTAAACAAATGAAAAAATTTGGAATAAATAGCACCATTTTCATAAAAATAATAATTATATAAATATTCTCCAACAAAATTTTGGAATGAGCTGGCTTTTGTCAACAACAAAAAAATCACCCCCTTGCTTTTTGTCTTACTCCATTTCCAAAAAAATAGTCTTTTTTTCGCCCTCTTAAAGAGGTCATAAATATTGGCTTCAACCCCCTCTGATTTTCCTGCACCAACATAGTCATTAAAGTGCTTTAAACTCGGGAAATGTTTTGTATTTAATCTACATATCTGTGTTCTCAACCCATTTCCTAGTTCCCAATGCCATCCAATAATGATTACTTTTTAAGCGGCTTAAAAGAGATTCTGAGATTTTCAACCTTAAACCACTCTGAGTTGGCCATAAAGGATTTGAGAATTCAGACTGAGCCATAGCGCCATCTCCTGGAAGTGCACATCACTAGCAACACCTAGAGACCAAGACATGGCCCCTCTGAAGCTCACAGGCAGTCTGGGTGCAAAGGCGTGTGTGTCTCACTCACTAAGGGAGCTTGCTCTTCACTCAATCGGAATGGGGGGAACACACACGTCTTAGAAAACCTTCAGTTGCTGAGGGAAACGGCTTGAGCACAGTACAAAGTAAGCCCACAGCTCGCCACAAAACCATCTCATGATGCAGGTTGCAGACGCCCCAAAGCAAGCCGATAGCCCGCATTGATAAACCAAAATCACAGGTTATTTTATTAAGTTCATACTTTGGAAAATTTCAAACTGCATTTCACTTTCCATTTTAAGTTAAAATTACAATTTGTACAGAATACCTGGCTTCTGGTTACTAATTTCCATACCGTATTTTGCTACTGAGCATCTGTTTTTCTATTCTCATGTTAGAAAAATAAGGTATGGTTATGCCAACTTGATTTATAATCAAGTTATTTTTGCATGTTTATGTATCTATTTCAAGTTTTAATGTCTATACTGGTTCACATACTTTTTTTTTCCAAACTTTGAAATAGTTACTGTCCGTATTGCTCATTCTTGCTTAAAACACACACACACACACACACACACACACACACACACGAAAATGGATTTTATTGCTTCCAATTATTTGTTCCATGTTTTCTCCCTTAAGATAACTTCAGGCTATGTTAAGGTTTGAGGTGCTCATATTATGGCCAAATATGTAATAGAATCACCTCGTTTTATTGGTCCTATTGCACAGATTATGGCTACCTGTGCTGTCACGTTGGAATGTAGAAGGAGGGAAGCTATGCTATTCAATATGATCAGTTTCTGTACAGATTATTCTAAAGATCTGAGCAAATGAGGTCAATTAGGAATTTTGCTTTACTTTTCTTAATATATCTCTCTCTTTTTCCATAGTAAGTGCTCTACAGAAGCTAGTCAACCAGCTTCAGCCTGTTCTGTAGTCTTTAAAAGTGTGTTAACTTTGAGACTGGGATCAGTTTACTGCATAATAAGGTTCTGATTTGGGAACAGAAAAAATCTGTACCACTATTAATAGTGGATGAACTGAAGCCAGCACTCTGATATTTTAAAAAATGAGCATAACACATAATAAAATACAAAGTCCAAATTATTCAATATGGCCTTTTGAAAGGATGGATATTGTAAGAATACTAAAATCACCATATGTATTTAATTTTTTAAAAATTAAATGTATATATTCATATAGGACTACACCTAACATTAAAATTAGTTTGATCGTGATATCATCTCACTTTGATGGTACAAAAAGAACACTCAAGGCCTTGGGGACATTATGATGAACACCAAGTTCAGTGTCAAGTACCGAAGGATTTAGAAGATAGGAGAGATTATATTCATTTTCCCTGGATTCAGGACACATTCCTTTAAAAATATTTCTGGATTTCTGTTTCTGTGCTTATGTCTTTTCTTTCCATGAAAGTGAGGTGGAGAAAATGTGTGTGCAAATCTGGCTATTTCTCTGGGACTTCATGGATGTTGGATAAAACAGAAAACTTGTTCTCAGTGAAAGTATATACCTGAAGCCCCCCCCCCATCTCATGTGTGGCTTTGCTTGATTAACGTGCCTCATTCAGTGGCCATAAAGGAGCATGCATTTTAGATTAGAGTTTTCTGCAGGCTTTTTGATGACTGGCTTACAGCCAAAGCACTTATCCTGCTATTCAGGATATATTTCAGAAAACCATATAACTGCACCTAAGAGTCTTTAATTGCTAATTGTTCCCACTAACTGTTTAGTATATAATGCAAACAATAATACATGATGTCAGTTTGAATTTCCAGGCTGTTATTCAATCCCAAGTTTCTGCTGTGTTATGTTCTCTTCCTGTGGTTAATGATGTCTGAAAAACCTCAGCGGAGTAGCAATCCTGGCTTGGGTAAGGGGCAAGTCTGCATTAAAAGAATAACAATAAAAAATAGAAAATAGAGGTTTGAGTGATAGCCGACTGCCTGTCTGAGGACAATATTGAGTACTGTGCAGAATGAAATGAAGGGCTACTTTTGTGCTTCCAATTATACCGTGCATCTGAGTAACCGTTCAGAGATTAACCAAACTGCGGATTATCAGTGGAATTTGGAATCCTCTACTTTACTGTCACCTGCATCCAAAGGAGCTCCCTTGCATACTGGTAATCACTGTGTCTAGGTCTTATCGGTAAAGGACTGAGACAAGCTTTCATTATTTCTAAGGAACTCTCTCGCCGCTGCTCATTGATCCATTCTCCCTTCCACTCTCACTGGCTTGAGCAAGACCATGGAAGCCTTCTTATAACAGGCAATGGAAAAAGTGCGCTGGGGCCAAGCTCTGGCTCGCTAATAGTCTTTCAAGCACTTCTCCCTCTGTTCTGTCCACAATTTCAGTCAGATGTTCAGCACTTGGACTTGAAACATCCTTGAGCTCTTTGCAAGCTGGCATCTAATTGCTTCTTCATGCTGCCAAATGACCGAGTGTTTTCTTCATTGACTTGGTTTCTGCCAGAAGTGGGAGAAGAGAGACTGGGGGAGAATAAAACTCATGCAAGGAAGGAAGAGAGCAGATCTGAGAGTCAGGGAGTGAATAGGGGGAGAGTACAGAAAAGCCAAGGAAAAAAAATTGACAGACTGTAGACTGGTCAAAAGAACAGAGAAACAAGACTAAAGTGGAGTGTTGGTAGGGAACAAAATTCTCCTTGTGTCTGAGAAGTAGTTAATGGGAGCATCTACATATGTGTGTGTGTACTATCTGTGTATGTTGACCCATGCAAAACATTGTTTCCTCCTTCTCCACCTTCTTTGATCACAAAAGGCACAATAGTGCATTTGGTTCATCACTCTCATTCCACATTGCTCCTTATTATCAAATTCTGGTGGATGCCAAATTGCCCACAATCCTCCACTTTTCCTTGCTTCTGTGACTTTTGCATTGGGATTCAGAAGCTCCTCTCATCAAAACATGGATGCTATTTACCTTCTCCCTGAGCCTGACCTGCCCGTGACTTGCTTTGGACCATACAATGTGATGGAAGTGGCATTAGGCTCTTTTCTGCATTTCTACTGGCCCTCTTGGATCCTGCCCAGCTGCCACATGACCGAGCCTGGCTAACCTGCTGGGGGACGAGAGACCATGTGGAGCAGAGAAGAGGTGATTCTAGACTAGCTACCTCCCAGCTGACCTGGCTGCAGACTCAAAATGCATGAATGAATACAAATGGAGACAGAAGAACTACTCAGCTGAACTCTGCCCAAGTTCCTGACCAACAGAATTAAGAGTTAAATAAATATTTGTTAAGACACTAAGTTTTGGGTGATTTATTAGTCATCAAAGCTAATTGTTGCAGTAAACAACTCGAATTTCTTGTGTAGCTTAATCACTTACTATGTGTAGTAATAAGTATATTAAGTATTAAACCTATATTTAAAATTCACTCTTTTCTTACAATCTTCTTATGTAAATCTCCCAAGAATATTACATGTAAACATGGCTATCTTAATCATATTTATGATTCAAGATATAAGATGGTTTCTGAAATACTAATTTGTAACTCTTGTATTTTTAAACTTCCATTAAGATTATGTGTATGTCACAGAATAATGTCAATTATTCATTTATTTGTTAATACAGACACTAATTTTTATTAAATATAAGGCCTCAGGTCTTGGATCTTAGCACGTATTTTAAGACGTAGATTTTTGAAAAATGATGCACTTGGGTTGAAAAGTTACCAACATGGGACAACTGAGATACATGAGTTCTACTCATCCCCATTCATAAAGGAACCAAAACTCCTAAAAGAAACATTTTGATTGTGCATCTCTTATAGTAGCACACAGATGGATTTTCATCTCATCTGTGTTCTTCATAGCACCTGAATAACTTCAGGATTCAATAGCTACTCAAAAAATTATTAGTTCTCTCAACCTCAGGCAGTCAAGCAGTTTGTTCATCACCAGAGAGCCTCTTGACTCCAATGGCCCTGGTAATGTACAGAGATGCTAATGACATTACCTAATTCTGTCATGCACAATTAATTTAATTTTATATGATAAAATGGAAAGTACTCACAACTTAGATTTGCTGTTAAATAAAGGCCTCAAAGTCCACCTGAGTTTTGGAAATTAGAGCATATTCTTATGAGCAGACACTTGGTAGAGTTTATTTCAGTTCAAAAATGTGGATAATTGGTTTTCAATTGAAAGAGTAATATTAAATGGGTAACTGTACTAGATTGCAAAGGTTTCTGTTTCCATCAGGATTTAGGTAGGAAACAGAGAGCACACTCATGCTGAGTAACGGAGGAGAGTGAAGGCATTGCTTGCAATGGTGTGGGTAGATGCTCTATGGGAGGACTCTGGGGTTAGTAGTAGTAGGGAGCATTATCAACCACCAGGGAGGAAGCAATTGCCAACCCTTCCCTCCGCCCCCAGCTATGTGGAGAGGGCCAGTGAAGAGCTGTGGAGCCTTCAGGCAGCCAACCTGAGGGGGATCTGTCAGGGAAGGAAGCAGGATATACCCTGGCTCCTGCCCTTCCCATCCTTTCATCTGTCAGTGCTGCAAACTGCCTCAACTTCACAGGAAGCCAAGAGAAGGGTGCTCATCAATCTCATGCATCCCATTCAGCCACCTAAGACATCGAAGGTGCAGGAGAATGAGAGCGCTCCAGACAAGCAGAGGGAAGATGGCCAGCAGACTTCCTTAACAAAGAATTAGGGCTGAAAAGGCATTTTTAATAACTTTTAGTTCATCAAGAAGAGTAATTTATTTAGATCAGGAAATGACTATCGGGTGTGTTTTCATTTACAATTGTGTAGAGATGGAAATTATAAAATATTGAAAATGCTGGAAACATTAAAAATAGTGTGGAATGCAAATGTCTACTCAACTCTCAGTGCTCTTAGAATTGTATTTTTATTATCACCTATTCATTTTGTTGCCTTTTTCTTTTCTTTTTAAATCTTTCTATTGATTTTTAGAGAGAGGGGAAGGGAGATGAAGAAGGGAGAGAAATAGCAACATCGATTGGCTGCCTCCTGCACATCCCACACTGAGGATTGAGCCCATAACATGGGCAAGTGCCATGACCGGGAATCAAACCAGTGACGTCTTGGTGCATGGGTCTATGCTCAACTGCTGAGCTTCACTGGCCGGGCATCATTGCCATTTTCTTCAATGGCACCACTTTCTAACCTTACAATTATTAAAGTAAAATACTTGACTTCTCTGCTATAGAAATCTATAGATCCATTAAAATTCATGAAATGGAATGAGGCAAAGTGTTTTTTCCTGTCCTTTCGGTTCTGCCTGTAACAAACTGCTAACCTCAGGCAAGTCAATAAACACTTTTTGCCTAAATTTCTCCATTCACACAGTAGAGATAATACCAGTCCCTACCACAAAGGGTTGCTGTAAAGACTAAAAGAATTCTCACAAGTAAAGCACTTACAACTGTGCCTGGCACAGAGTAAACACCCCAAAATGTGAGCCAGTGCTTATAGTAATGAAGGAACATGGCTTCCAAATTTTGATTAATTCTGATTTTTTTTCTTTCTAATGAAGATCCAACTGGGCCTTGTTATAACTTGTGACTTGAAAAGACTCTTAATGTGACTTGAAACTAAGAAACAATGAACTACCTTCCCCAAACCTTTAGCCAGACCTTAGTCAGGCAAAAAGCTTAAGAGAAAAGGACATATCTGTTTCATCAGGGCCTTTACATGATTTTAAGAAAAGATTTTACTGCTTAGCAAGGTTTTGCAAGCAGGATAGAATGGCCCAGAGCCCTGTGGAAGCTGACTTCCCCACAGGCACAGCTCACAGCGTGCCTCCTTCCTTCCTGGAAAGTATCCAGAAACAGGAAGAAGTCACATCCATTTGAAAATCTCACGAGTTAAATATATTCCCAATCAGAATGCAAGCTTTGTGGCTTTCACACTCAGTGCTTTAACCATTCCTTGGATGCTCCAGCAACCTCCAGAGCTTCATCCAAACCCCCTCCTCCAGTCAAGCTGCAGCTCCAGCTCATTTCAGAGGCTCTGACTTCTGCAGACAAAATACCCTTCTTGATAAAAATAGATTATTAGCTTTCTTTGTTTAGAGGCAATCAAACACAAGAAGAAGTGAAAGGAATGTGCTAAGGACAGATAATCAGCTAATTGAAGCTTTCTCCACCAAGTAACACGAGGAATTCAAAGAATATTGATGGAGGGAGAGCAATGAGGGCATGTGCACAGGCACTGGATCGGAATGAGGATTCTCCGTTTGGAGGTGATGTGAGAACAGTTGTCAACCTGTTTTTGGATCACCGGTGCTTCTCTCCAAACTCAGAGGTATTTGAGGGTGCTCTGGAATCTGCACGCAGGTATCTGTGTCACTTTCATGTTCTTTGCCAGTCTTCTTTGAGCTGCACTCAACTGCTCCAAGACAGAAACCCACAAATCACCTTTAATGCCCTGGACTTCTGTGTTTCTCCATCACTAAAATATCATGCCTTCCATCCACCAAATGAATCTGATGAAATCAATGAGCTTTACTATCCCCATTCTCAGCAATGGGTCTCTCACATTGTCTATGGTACTGAGAGCCCCAAAGAAGAGTCATGTGTCCTGACAGCTGGGGAGAAAGACTAAGGGACATTGAAGCAACAAGAGAAGCGGCACATTGCGTAGGTGTAACAAAAGGAGAGCACTGACAGAAAGACGGGCAAATGCAGGGCGTGAGGTTAGCACATGTTGATGTCTTTAAATCTGAGGAAATTTGGTCGCCACTAATGCTTTTGACTAATAAGAATAAAGGACACCTGCTAACAAGAACACACACACAAATAGCTTTAAGTTATTATAACACTTACAAATATGCCAGCTGTTATAGGTACAATGGCCATTCTAATTATATATATAATTATTTCAGTTTTTCAACAAATTTACAAGGCAGTTACTATTCTTGCCCCATTCTACAGGTAAGAAGACTGAGATACAAAGAGGTTAAATAACTGATTAAGGTCAGACAATCTACTCCAGTGTCTAAACCAGCCGTGGGCTAACTACGGCCCTCGGGCCGGATCCCGGCCCGTTTGAAATGAATAAAAGTAAAAAAAAAAAAGACCGACCCCTTTTATGTCATGATGTTTACTTTGGAATTTAAATTAGTTTCACACAAACACTCCATCCATGCTTTTTGTTCCCGCCCCTCCCGTCCAGTTTAAGAACCCATTGTGGCCTTCGAGTCAAAAAGTTTGCCCACCCCTGGAAACTCAACTATTCTCTCCTCCTCTCCTCTCCTCTCCTCTCCTCTCCTCTCCTCTCCTCTCCTCTCCTCTCCTCTCCTCTCCTCTCCTCTCCTCTCCTCTCCTCCCCTCCCCTCCCCTCCC
>NW_005871202.1:1713679-1758065 GCF_000147115.1 Myotis lucifugus | reverse complement strand
AATTAAAAGTTTAAAGAAGTAGATGATGATGGCAATGTTGATGATAGCAGAACAGTAATTAGGAGAGTAAACAGTGTCAAGAGAGCACTTGAGAAAAGATCATGGTCTTTCTCCTTACAGGTGAAGGTACATTTAACACACCTCTGATTTCACTTTCAGATGTTCCAAGTTGACTTGAGAAAATGTATCCATGGTCTAGAACAGGGGTGGGCAACCCCTGGCACGCGTGCCAAACATGGCACGCCAGTAACTTTTGCTGGCACGCGAAACCCTCTCTTAAAATCTTCCATTTACAATTTTTTTCTTAATATCGACTTTTTTATTTTTCAGATAAATTCAGTGTAGGTGCATCTTAGATAAATAAATAATTTTACATAACAAGTTATATTAAAGACCATAGACATGGATTGATGAGAGAGGGGAAGAGCAATTTCTATGCCTCTGCCTTCACTCTCCCTGCCTTCCTAGATCCGACCAGTGTTTTGGTTTCATCCACACACGCTTGTGAATCTTTGTTCTCTGTGATGAATTTTGTTAAGTCTCATAATAGGAGTAGCCTGACGGATGAAAGTAGTAGCTCATGCATATCTCTGAAGGTCACAAAATATAAACCTGATGTAAAATCTCTGTCATCAGTGATGCAGCAGCAAAAGTCCCACTGATAATATCAAACGGAGTCATAAAGTTTTCTGTCAGACTATCAGTGTACATGTATACATTAAAAATAAATGTATTTTTCATCATCATATACTGTGTTTTTATCACTCTAATGAATTTTATTATTTTCTTTCAAGGTTCTTCACATACATACACCTTAAGAAGATATCAAGTAGGGCATAACATGTTTCTCAAAAAATTAGGGTTGGCACGCAGAAGAATTTTGAGTCAGAGATTTTGCTGGTTTTGGCACGCACTCACAAAAAGGTTGCCCACCCCTGGTCTAGAACAAAAGGACCTAATTTACATTTTTCATGGTCCAAAGTCTTCTCTCAGATGGATTTAGGCTGGAAGGGCCAGAAGGAGGCAGAATTGGCAGGGTCAGTAAATCCCCAACCCCATTGTAGAAGAATTTTTACTTTATTTTTTGTGTGTATTGGTGGTATACTTACTATCTCACTTGAAATATTCCGGGGCTCCTCACATGGGGCACTACCTTGCCATGGCTGACAAGCAGCCCCTGAATGACAGATGAACAGATTACTCTGACACAGTTTCACTGTGGGGGAGAGGGCTAAGGGACGGCCCATCCAAAGAAGCCAGGCAGCCTCCATTACCGGCCCTGTTAGGCTTTTATTGGAATTTTTATCTTTAGATACAATCAATAGGGTGAGTAATCTTGGGAGGACACATGTGGTTACATTGTCTTCTAGGCAAGGGCATCCAGGGATTAAGCATAAGGATTCCAGTAAACACCCGGGGGCCTGCAAGTGCACATACTTGTTTGGTAAGGTCAAGGAGTAATTAGGGGTACTACCTTTGACACTCCCTTAAGTCTCCCCTAAGTCGGAATTCTGATAAACAGGGAAGGTGGCCTTCCACACACTTCCCTCTTCTCAGACGATCCTCCTTATAAGCTTTCCAACCAAGTCTCATGCTACCCCACAGAAGTAGGTTTATCTGCTTAAAACATGGGACCCACTGACTTAGAATACCTTGAAATGCACACTTATAGCATATTTGGGAACAAAGGACCACAGAGATCATCTAGTCCAACCACCCATCTGAGCTCTGAATCCCAAATACCAACTCTTCCTTCCTTCCCTCCTTCCTTCCTTCCCTCCTTCCCTCCTTCCCTCCTTCCCTCCTTCCCTCCTTCCCTCCTTCCCTCCTTCCCTCCTTCCCTCCTTCCTTCCTTCCTTCCTTCCTTCCTTCCTTCCTTCCTTTCTTTCTTTCTTTCTTTCTTTCTTTCTTTCTTTCTTTCTTTCTTTCTTTCTTTCTTCTCTCTCTCTCTCTCTCTCTCTCTCTCTCTCTCTCTCTCTCTCTCTCCTCTTTCTTTCTTTCTTTCTTTCTTTCTTTCTTTCTTTCTTTCTTTCTTTCTTTCTTTCTTTTCAACAACTAGCATGGTTTCAGGTTCAAAGTGACATATGACTATTTCCAGAAAAACAACAACAATTAGATGAAGAATATTCAAGACAGAATCTACCCTCACTAGAAGTGACCTCTAATAGACAGCACATACCAATCACATAAGAATGTGCCATTTTGAAAAGCAATTCCAGCTACATTTCTTTCTATAGTGACATGCATTTGGCATGAGACTGGTCTTTTCAGGTAATTTTAATAACTAGATTTTTTTTTACTCAGTGACATGAAAAGGATACAATAAAAAGCACTAAAACTAGCCTTCTTGTTATTACTTGCACTAGTGATAGTGATAGCAAAGCCTTAGCGTTTGGGGTGATCGTTCTCAATAATGGAAGGCATAGCCAAAGTTGAAGAAACCATTGTTTTTAAAAATGAGAGAGAGTAGATGAGAGAGCAAAATATTGAAATATCATAGCATGATCTTGGAGTTTATTTCACACTGGTTTCCATTTAATTTATGAAAAGAAAAATTACTGTGTTAGATATAAGTTGGCAGTTGTGGTCATTAACAGCAAGCTATTGCCCATGGGTCTGCAATAAAATGTAGTCCATATTGATTCCTTTTAACATTAACTATGTGGAGGTTGTGATTGAAAATTACTGTTGAATTGCAGATAACACTAGCTGGCTCGAGAAATGATAAATACTGTAAACAGGTTATAAAAGCAGTTAAGGTATTATTATGTTTGTGTCATTAGATAAACTTTACTGACATAAACAGTTCAAAACAACACACGTTTATATGCAATTTAAGTACTATCTGTTCAACTCACTTTAATAAACGGCACCATACCCAGCGCTTTATGCAAATACATCTGAGTTCAGGGTCTTTCAACACCACTGAAAAATACACTCTGCTATCAAAATGACTTTTTATATCATTTCAGTGGTGCACTTTCAAAATTAACTTCTCTGTTTGGTTAGAGGAGTTGCTCCTCCAAGGAGATTTAAAAAAAGAGAGAGAAATAAGTAAAGCAAAAGGAAGGAAGGAAAGAAAAGTAGGTTTACAGCCTTTGTATTTTACAGAACAGATGAAATAAATTGAGAGCCAAGCATCAGACTGTTTCCAAGCAGAAAACATCTCCTTCGTAACTGGATGAAATCAACATTAAGACCATCCAACAACTGTTTCCTCCAAGCATCAGTTTTAACAGAATGGCCGAGGCGAGACTCTCAATGGTGTCACGTGAAGGGCGGAGCTCTGGGCGGCCTCATCAGTCAGGTTCTGAGGTGGCGTCAGAGGCCTCCTGTGCTGTGAGTAGTACCTCTGCTAGAAGATGCCATAAGGAAGATATCTCAGACCCATCCTTTCCAATGTTCACATTTGGAATGCTTCATGCACAAAGTGAATGGAAAAGGCTTCCTTTGTGTTGTTTAAAAGCTCACATGTATCCTTAGCTCACATTTACTCCTTCAGCTAGAGAGAGATGCACTTCATTTCACATTCTAATGGCACTTGAGATACTACTGTCCTATTCTGTTTCCACCTGCGTAAAATTTATAAGGGGATGATCTTCTTCTCATCCTTCAATGGCCTTCCATGTGGTGGCTTGGGTACCTCCCAAAGTGGATTCTCATTTGAGAGATAAGCATCGTGTCATTCATAAAAGCATGTCAAACCCTCAAAGTTGTTGAGGAGTTAAGGTGTCTTCTAGACTCCTTCACGTGAGGAGAGAGTCAAATATGGATGTCTCCCTTGGTGAGAAAATAAACACATTTCCCTCTACCAAACTCCTCCCTCTGTTAGAGCTTGGCTTTTTAAAACACAGAGTGGGGCCCTGGACAGTGTTAGAGTGTTGGCCTGAGGACTGAAGGCCTGAGGGTTTGATTCCTGGTCAAGGACATGCAGGTTCAATCCCTGGCACCAGTTGGGGCATGTGCAGGAGGCAACAAATCCATGTGTCTCACATTGATGTATCTTTCTTTCTCTCTACCCCCTCCCTTCTCATCCCTTTAAAAATCAATGGAAAATATCTTCAGGTGAGAATTAACAACAAAAACACCCATAGAGTGGGGAAATTTAGATTCTTATAAATGAACACAAATGATGATGTGTGGATATAATTCATAATTAAAACTCTCTGAAGAAAATGATGGGAAATAATGAAAAATCTCTGCATAGGTAGGCTAGCCACACTGATATTTATATCCAGTCAGAAAGGAGACCTGACTCAGTATTCAGGAACTCAAATGTGAGCTCCACAAGGGTGAGATCAGGGCTTGACCTCTCTCCTGCGGCACCTCCAATGGCCAGCATTGGACACATAGAGCCAAACACATACTATGTATTCGGAAAAAATATACTGAAGGCGAAATCAGTATTTTCTAATTTTGAAAAATCAAAACAAAAACAATGCGTGGCACTAAATCATTCTTGTCCTATGCATATGGAATGTTTTGTTTATGAGTACTTCTGCAAAAGCTAATTTGAAGTGTGACGATCATTTTAAGTGGATGTGCATATATTTTGATATATGACTTATGATTGTGGTTGTCAACCTGAGGACGTGCTGTTGGCTGCTTCCTTCCTTTGTGCCATGTTTTTGCAAAGGACAATTGCTCCTCCTTTGCTCTCTGCGGGCTGCTCAACCTTCCAGCAAAGGCTGGCTTTCCCATGTGATTAGGAAGTGTGTTCATTCTGTCCTTGAAGCGGTTCTTGTGTCCCTATTCAGTCAGAATGCCCATCTTCCCTGGCCCACCTGGAAATTGCTTTGATAAACCTGCTGTCAGCCATTCTCTTTACAAGACCAACCTATTGAAACTGAATTACCATAAGTATGACTTTCCTACCAGTGTCCTGCCAGTGCTCTGGGCCCTCATTAATGCAGATCATTTTGCCACTTATTTTAAGTATGGCATACAGGGGAGAATTGCCCGGGAACTGGATATCCTATCAATGACAGGCCTGACCAGAGCGCAAGGAAGTAGTAGGCTCTGCAGTCTGCCATGCCTGAGTTCTCAATTAGAGTTTCAGGGAAGAAAACAGAACTGGTCCTGTCACAGCCAGGCTTTGCTTTTTTTCTGCTGTTCCCCCCCCATATTCTAATTCTATCTTCTCTAACACAGTTCTGTCCCCGCTCACCTTACCATCAAACGGGGAAACAGAGGGATGTGAAACAAACTTCTAAATGCCATCATTACAGGTGGTTCTTTAATCAGTCTTCATTCAGATTTCGACGGTCCTAGAGTCTATTATTCTCAAAAAGAAAGAAAATGATCTTCATAACCCTTCGATGGTCAAAGGATGTAGCTTGGGTATTCTACTCATGACAATCATTTTATCTTTTATCTCTATTTATTCAGTTATCTACTTATCTTTCTTTTTATTGAGACACAATGATATATAATATTAGTTCCAGGTATACAACATAATGATTTGATATATGCATTACTGTGAAATGATCACAAAAGTAACTCAAGTTAGTATCCATTGCCACACATAGTTACACATTTTTAAAGTGAGTGGTGGGATGGATTTGGCCCAGCAATAAATAAAAAATTTATATCTCCTTCTTTTATTTATATATTCATTCCCTGTGTTATGTTAGATGCCAAGTTGGAGGAGAAGGTCATGGGATTACATAATACATTTTAAAAGATATATGTAGATGTGAAATTAAAATAATGAGAGACAGAGAGAGAGAGGAATGAAAGATAAAACTTGGCTCAGAATTCTGTTTTTGGGGAGAGAACAATTATAAAGGAAGAAATAACAGTATCTTCTTTTCTTACTCCCACAATCACCTGCTCACCTGTAATAGCAGCTCTCTGGTCTTATTAAGAAGTTAAAGGTGAAAAGAAAAAGAAGAAAAAGAAGATCTTGCCTCCTCCGATGGGAAGCATGAAATAAAAGATTTGAGATATGCACCTTCAAGAATGGTCAATAAAACTGAACACATGAAAAAATTTTAAGACGACAAAGCTGTGGTTATCTATCATCCTTGGAGCCTGTCACTCTGAATAAAAACTTTGCTTGAATAGTTGAAGGTAAGCTGCTTTAAGTACAACCCTCTTTCACTTTAACTACCTGTGATGGAAACCTTCTTAAAATGCAGGGACATGTCCCAATCTTCTTAAGCAAGACCACCGAACATCATTTCCCCTTCCCTTGCCGCCCGGGGTGATCACGATGAACATCAGCTACTGCATTTGGCTGTGACGAGACCATGCCCTGGGGACCACTGAGTGCACGTACAGCGGCCCCACTTGACAAAGTGAGTCCAGACTCCTGATCTCTGAGAATTTAATCCGATTTCATTTCAAAAGAACATTGCAGGCTTTTCTATAGTATTCGTCACCATGATCAGATGGACCCCACTTAGAGCAATGCCCCCGGCTTTGAAGTTTGTGGTGGACTGGTAAACCGTCTCATGACTGTGTGTGGTGTGTGTGCACTCATAAAGCCCCAATACATATAATAGTGTGTTGATATATACAGACACCTAATTTAGATAAGACTTGGTTCTGAGAGAGACCTAAGGGCTCTTGTACTAACAATCGCACACTCTCTGCGTACTTCTGTGGTCTGTGCTCACGCTACTCCCAACGCCTGTTATCTCCGTTGTTCTTTCTGATTCTTATTCGTGTTCCAGATCAAGACTTCTCAAATGTAATGAGGACTAGAATCAGCTGGGGGACTCTGATAAAAACACCGATTCTGAGTCTATCAGTCTGGATAGGGCCTTGGGATACTGCATTTCTAAGAAACCCCCAGGATCACACTCTGAGCAGAAAGATTTGAGATTTTTCAGGGACTTAGGGAAGTGATCTAGATCAGGAATCAGAAAACTCCAGCTTGTGGGCCAAATCCCACTGCCCATTTTTATATGGCCTGTGAGCTAACACTAATTTCCCATCTTTAAATGTTTGGGGTAAAAACACAGAGAAGAAGAATATTTTGCAACACATGACAATCATATGATTTCAAGTTCTCATGTCCAAAAATGAAGCTTTGTTGAGCCATGGCCACACCCATTCATTTACTCATTGTCTGCAGGTGCCTCTGGGCTACACAGAGCTGAGTGGCTGCCAGAAAGAAGGCGTGGCCTGCAAAGCCTCAATGTTCACTCTCTGGCCTTTCACAGCCTGTGATCTGGATGACAGTGCTTCATATTTGAACAACACTGTCTAATTTACAGCGGGCTTTTGTTTCCTGTGGTCCTGTCAGCAGGGGCCATGGATGTTGCTGGTGCAGGAGCACCCTGTGTAGTTGGCAGGCTCAAGGATGCCCGGGGGTTTGAGGGAGGACTTGTTTAAAGTCACACAAAGTAGCATACAGGCTGGAAGACACCCATCAGAGATGACAAATGGCTAGTCCCAGATTACATGCCTGACAAGGCAAGAGGCCAGAACAGAGCTCAAAGTCAAGTGTCTTTGCACTGCAGAATAAGGCGATATGCTAGGGGAATTGTTGTCGTGACATTTCCAAGTTTTTTCTTCAACTAAATTGTTTCCAAAGTAATGTCATTTCAATCATTTATCTATAAATGATGGCCTTTTATTCTGCTTGTAAGAACATCCTTCAAAATGATAAAGTAGGCCCAAACCATCTCAACTAATATTTCCTTCCAAAGATTTCATATCCAAATAAAAATGGAAAAAGCAGAATTCACAATCATAGAGAAACATCTATTCATCTTTTAGGTTCAAATGAGATTTACTGGCTTTTCCCCCCAAACACTTATTTTTATATAAAACAGATTCCATTAAAACTTGAAACTCTGCTCCTTGGACTTAAAGGGCAACTTTCAAAATAATGGTAAATCTTGGGCTCACCAATAGTTGTTGTTATTATGAAAGTGAATTTAGATATGTATATGTATATGTATATGTATATGTATATGTATATATATATTTCCATAATTATCTTCCTGTTGTATTTCAAACTTGCTTTCTTACTCACTTCATAGTGAAAATGAAGGGTCAATTGTCTGATTGTGGTCTCTCTGCTTGTTTTCCACCACTCCCACACCAAAATACTTCAGTTCCCAGGGAATTGTTTCCTCTTTCCTCAGCCTGGAATCTCTCTCTCTCTCTCTCTCTCTCTCTCTCTCTCCTCCCCACCCCCATCCTGGCACAATCTCTCTATGCCTCATGTAGTAGAGACTGGCAGGTTGTTTACCAAGCATTTTCTTTTCCTTCTGGGCACACAACTAGATTACATTCCAGAGATCTCTTCCAATTAAGTGCTGTTCTGGTACTAAGTTCCGGCCAATGGACTATGGACAGAAGTGATGGAGGTCATTTTCAAGCCTTCCCATCCCCCTGAGCCTACTTCCCATTGAATGAATCTCCCTCTATTTGTGATTTCTCCCCAGTCCTAGCTGAATGAATAAAATTCCTAGAACCTAAAGAGGGCCACGATTGCAACGTGGAAGAAGCCTGGGTTCTTATGGCCCCTTAGGAGAAAGATGCCCAGGGGAGATGCTCTTCCAGGAATACCCATTTTAGACAGTTGTGCAAGTAAAAAATAAAAATTATTGGGGTGAGAAATTACAGGAAAGCTCAGTACTCTTTAGTGGCTTAAAACAACAAGCATTACAATCTCATATTTTCTGTGGGTCAGGAATTCAGCCATGGCTTAGCTGAGTGTGCCTAAGGGCCAAGGACTGTCACAAAATTGCAGTCAGACTGTAGGTCAGGGCTGTGGACTTATCTGAAAGCCCCACTTGATAGGGGATAAGGCATCTGCTTCCAAAGTCACTCACATGACTTTGGGCAGGTTTTGGTCTTTTGCTTTGTGGGCCTCTCCACGAGGCTGCCTCATGACCTGGCAGCTCACTTCTTTTAAGGCAAGCAATCACACACACACACACACACACACACACACACACACACACGAAGACAGAAACCAGCCTTTAAAAAAACCTAATCTCAGAAGTTCCACCCCTGCAATATCTGTTTGTTAGAAGACTTACACAAGGTGTGAACACGAAGGTAAGACCATTGGAAGCCATCTTGGGATCTGGCTCCTGTGTAACATACATTTCCCTGATTATTCTGTTTTTCTGGAGAAGAATTAATCACAACCTCTGCCTAATCGTGCAATAAAACATGTTCATGGACACCAAGTATGAATGGGGAGGTTTTGTGTTGCATGAGAACACCTAGTCAAGAGTTCAAAGTGCCTGAATATTGAGCCTGTGCTCCTGTGGCTTACACTCATGATGACACCATATCAGCTGGAGATGGCCCAAATAGGAAGGTCATCACTAAACTCTAAGTAGCAGCGGGCAGTGTCAGGGAACTCATTCACCCTGGTGTGTCCGGCACACTGTCTTAAGAATCCTACTTGGTATTTACTCAGTATGTACTTGTTGATCAAAAGGAATGAGTGCTTAAATGATGGATACATTCTTGAATTTTAGATGGCTAATTTGCTACCAAAACTCTTATTTGGGAGAAATTAAAAGAAATTGGATCAATAAATACTTGCAAACATCAAGTACTGACTCACATCTCACAGATCGAAATGCACAGGGCTTTTTAAAAATTTTTAAACTTTCTCAGTGGAGCTCTATATAAAACACGTCATGGGTATTTATAGACTTTGACTATAATCGTTGGACTATAATTGGAAATCATGAAAAGCATAATTTTATAAAATACAATTCCATGAGCATGTTTGCCTTTCATGTATGTTTATTCAAAACAATATTCATATCATAATTATTTTCTCAATTCAAAGGGTATTCTGTGAATGGATTCAGCCTCTCCTGAGGAAAACATAAAGACTATGGTCAATTCTAGCCACTTGGATTGACTCCATGGTGATAAATTAGTTGTCTGGTAACTATTATTATGACTGAGAAAAAAAAGAGTGTCAAATAGAAAACTGTATATATGGGCATGTGTATAAAGATGGATGTGTCTTTCTTTAGTATTCTCTCCATTGAACTCTCAGTGTTCAAAAGAAAATATTGAACCTCTGTAAAGACATTGATGTTTACAAAGGTCATAGAAAACAAACATCGATACCTTGTCCCAACTATTGAAAATTTCTGGTACCACAGATGCAGACAGATAAAACTTTCTCTATAACTAAATGTTAAAACATGATACTATACTTATAACATAGCATACTAACTACATTTTAATTAAGGAAATAGATGTAATTATTGTTAATTTTATTTCAGAGAAGCCTGGTATTCTGAAACATGTTTGGTTTGACTTTAGTTGATGATTCATTTGTGATTATTCACTTATCCTTGAATTTTGGGGAATTCTATTCTGAGAAATTTAGACAAAGATATTTATCATGGAAAGAGGTTAGAATTAGATAAAAATTAAGAAAATTATACCATTTGAAGAGATAAAAGATTACTAAAATAAAAATTCTTCCATACTCTGTATCTTAAACTTATATTTGCAACATAATAAATTTGATTCTAAGCAAATTTTAAAAGCCATTTCCCTTTAATGTCATCCATATAATAAATAATAAATATCCTTGTAATTGTGCTATTAAGGATCTTAACCACAATACTAATTATGATGTTATTAATCCTAAGGGCAACATCTAAGTATGTCTACCAAGACGGGAGGTGATATATAGTAAACTGCTTTGGCTGCTTTTTTTAAAGATAAGCATTTGAGATAATGACAGTAGTTCATTAATCTTTGATTTCATGATGTCTGACACAGAATACATGTGCACAAATATTTCTTAAAATTAATGAATGAATAAATGAAAGGAAATACAAAGGAAGAAAAAGATATGAGTGAGGGTCTATGTAGGAATCTCGGCTCATCTAGATCAAATAAGTTCTGTGAGCCAATCACACATGTGATGATTTGGACAAATATTCCAATAGTTAGTTTAATTTTTTTTAAACATTCACTCTTACCTCAAGGAAAGAAAGTCTACAACTCTAAGTAGTTAATTCCATCAGTTGCCAGGTAAGAAGTATCATTCTCCCAAACATTATGTATAGTGTATTAGATCGAGCATTTTTCATACACATAAACTATATTTCTCGTGAACATTATCGTCTCTCAGTACATTATGTATTTCTGATGTTCAATAAATAATGAAGAATAACAATAACAACAACATCAACAAGGGCTCTGGGGACTACAAGGCTTGCACTCAGGCGAGGGTCTGAGCAAACAGATGGCTTCCTCTGTGTGCCCTGAAAGCAAGCCTCGTTGCCTTCTATAGAACCGCTCAGGGCAGTAAATCCCTGAGCAATTGGCCTTCCATCAAAAACAGTCTGTATCCGGTCTCAGGAGTTCACAATGAGGGACTTTTCGCAATGGTGTCTCAGTTGATCACGCCTGTAATAGGGCAATTATAGTCAGAGAGGTTGTCTGTGATGTAACTCAAACCCTCATTTCTACACAGCTGTGCAGACCATCAACTCAAATTGTACCAAGAAGTCAACTGGGAGCCTATTCAGAATATGGGGTATTTATTGGCTGAGGATGAGGAAAGCCTATTTGTTCAGCCACAGTGGAGTTTGTCTTTGTCGGCTCTGGGCACAGACATTCCAGCCTGTGCAAAGAGCAGCACGGCTCCTGCCAAGCAGGCTGTTCTGGGCTCTCCTCTGACCTGGCTCTCTTGGGCCCGCCTGTCATTCCTGTCTCAGACCAGCCTGCTCCAGGGTTTTGCTTGGTCCATTCTCTGACTCCAAGAGCTCGCATATGCCCACCTTTAAACTTCTGTGACCGCCCAAAAGGATTTTTCCGAATGCGGATGCTTAATCAATATATAAGGTAAAAGGATTGCAAGAGGCAGTGAGGCCTCAGCTGACATTAGGTAGCATGCGTTTTTATTAGGTGTTTTCTTGACTTTTTTCCAGAACCTTTGGCCATTTAGGAAGGCAAACAGAGAGTTGGTATTGGGATTTCCTCAGAGCCAGGGACCAGCTCACTGGGTGAGCCAACAAGGCAAAGGTGTAGGGAGATGTTGAATACACTGTTATGATGCCTGCCCATGGGTCACAGAGTGTGGGATGAGTCAAGGGTAGACAGGGAGAAAGTGATGGCCTGGAAACCAATGGAGATTGCAACGAAGACCAAGGACAGGCTGTGGGTCAGGAAGTCAAAGTGGTGCAGGGACAGAATCTTGTAATTAGAGGGGGATCAATCATTGAATTCTGGAAATAATATGGCTGTGACTGGTGAGAAGTGCTAAGTTGACCTGGTTCTCTCCCCCTTTCACCCATAATAAATGGTTGATATTAACTTCACGTGGTGAAGATGGATGTAGCAGTGAGCATCAAAGAACATTTCCTTAATTTGCTTCTACTTGTGGAGCTGTGGGGACCAGGTGACAGGGAAAAGCCGGATTCAGGTATGTGAAGAATAGAAATAAAAACAGGTTCAAGTTTAGCATATGATTTCTAAAAAACATGTACATCTCTTATTAAATGTGTACAATTATTGGATTACAATTAAATTGAGCATTACTTTATTATTAGAAGTCACAATGGAATCTACAAATGTTAATGGATAGTTATTTCTAGAAAAAATATTCAAGTATTTTAAATAGGTAATTGGATGGAGTCAGAGAGGCAATTTAGGTGGGGAGAACAGTATCAAAACAAAAACAAAATGAAACAAAAGATCAATTCTATAAGGTGGGGGAGGGGGAACAAAACAATCTCAAAAGTATGCATGGGATAGGCCAGGGGACTTTGTCTTTAGGGAACTGGGGTGTGTTCCTGAGGTCCATGTCAGCACCGTCTACAACTCTGATGTGAAATGTCTTAAGTTATCTGAAGTCAGTACAGAGTTTTGGGTCAATAAAGACCCGGATGTCTACAGCATGGAAATTTCAGGGGCAATAAATGAGATGTCCATGGAGAGGGTGGAAATGAAATTGACATTTTCTAAGTGACACAATGAGAAGGGCATAAGCAGGAGTGGATATGCTGGCAGAGGAGCAGAAATGATCCAAAAATGTGCGAGAGAAAAATGCCAGCTTCCACAGGCATTCTCACCTCTTGACTATTCATTGTTGTTGCCGTTCAGTCAGATATGGGATTTGTAAGGAAAACAACAAAAACAAACACACTACCACCACCACCACCACCACCAAACAGATGTGGAAGCTCAACCCCTCTTCGCTGGAGTGGAAATTCAGTGGGAAGCTGAGCTCAGCATAGGGCCAGAGAGCTGAAGAATGTCTCACTTTTGTTTTTGTTTTACCCTTGCTTAGTCTTCTGACTCCTTTTAATCCCTATGACTCTTTTTTTTTCCTAATCTATCCCAACTTTCAAAAACATTTTTGCAGGATTTTATCATTATTTTTCTCCTAGTACATTCAATACAAACAAGACCTTTAATAACAATAATGATATATTTAGCAGCAGTAAAAGTTAAAGCATATGATAAATGCTTTCAAATAACCTATGTCACATCAATGAATTAGGGCTCTAAAGAAAGGTAGTAAATGGATCTCTCAATTAATTATTGATATCCAGTGAAACAAACAATCTCCAACAATGACTACATAAATAGTATATTGGAAACATTTGTTTCTAAAGTTCCTTTAACACTTATGGAATAAAAACGGTTAACTGCGACACATGTGCTGGGTATACTAGTAGTTTCCACAGGGCCTCACATGATACTTCTGTTGTTGAAAATGACTTCGTACAATTAAGCTGAAGCTCTTTTCAAATAATGGACAAATATGGTAAAGAAAAGCACTTTCTGATGTATTAAATATAGATATTGCATCTTGCTATTTTTCAGACCCTTCATATACAAGATTTGAAAACAAAATGATAATAAGAAAAAAATTCTGGAATTATATTATAATTCTAAAATACCATAGAACTCAAGTTCACTCCCTTATTTTTAATAATGAGAACATTTGAAACTAGGATCTACCAGGACCATCCAGTGACCTGAGCACACGCAACTAAAATGTGAGTCTTCTGGCCCCAAAGCACAGGGTTATTTTGGTTTTACTATGAATAAAAAGTTGGAGTACAAGTTATACATTGTCAACTGATCTTATTAAGGAGACAACAACATTTGATAAGGTAAGCGCACTAGTAGAGAACCATAACTTTTCTTGGGAAAATGATCACTTCCTCTTTTCAAACCCGGCTCTCCACTCAGAATGTAAAGAGGCATTGATCTACTGTCTGTAATTGTCTTAAGTTGTAGACACTCAATAAGGCACTGACAATGTGAAAACATTATTTAGTTAAACCAGGGAGTCAATTCAATCTTAGTTCTTAAAAAAAAAGTTCACAAACTGGAGGGATCAATTATAAGCTTATATTTAATCACAAATGGGGGGGGGGGAAGATAACCGGTCTCTTTTCGGGAGAACACAATTATCAATAACATATCTGATTTGCATTGTAGTTTAAAGGCTAATCTAATCATCACTTATTGAAACTTTCTGACAATTACCTAAAGACAGTGAGGCATATTTAGAGCACCAGTGGATGTTCCTAATTCCTTTAATCACTGGGAAGACATGAGATATATTCCTAACACTACACCAGGGAGAAAGTTACGAACAGATCTGTGATTAAATTCCTCTCTTAAAATGAATGCAGATTTGGTGAACTTTTCTGTCGTTACAAAATGGCTTATTTATGTTGATATGTAGTAAACATTCAATGTCTCCTGAAAGAAACCATGCATCCATGCTCTGACATATGCATTGTCGCTGAAAATAGAAAGGATCTGACTGAATAAAAAGAAAGCCGTGTTCTTGAGGACTTAACTCCTATGTAAGCATTAACAGTACTCAGGTAGAGGTGTACCTTCATTAAGTTTATGAAGGGCTGTAGCGATGCTAAATAAGTGACTATGCACAGATTTCTTTTCACTATAGCCAACTATTAACACCAATGTGTACTTAAGGAAAAGCAAAAGAAAGAAAACCTGGACTTCGAAGCGATTTGAGAAAAGAACACAAGTATCTACGCTTCTACAAATCCCTGATGCTGCTTTCATTAGGCTAATTTATTTCCAGTTTTAATAATGTTGCATTAATTGTGTTATCAGATTAAAGTGAACCTCACCTGTCTGATGTTTATTTGCATTGCTTCAAATTGACAGAAACGTAACTACAGATGTAGCAAAACGAAACCTGACAAAAGTATCAGGCTCAAAATTCAAACAGACATGAGGATGTTCCAGCATTAAGTGCAACCTTCAGACCCAATTCATCACTTCGCTCTTCCAGTTTTTTTCTCCTGAACAGATTCCAAACGCAACTATTCCTTCCTGCCTCCATCCCAGCTCCATCCACCACCATCCTTCCCCCAGACTATTATTAGGGTTCCCTGCTTCTATATTGTCTCTCAAAAGCCATTCTCCACAAAGAAGAAGGGCTGATCGCTGACCCGTACTCACTTGTGAATATCGTTAAATGATCAGGGATTTTGTGAGCCAGTTGACAAAAACACAGCAAGTATTAAATTATATAAAGGCAATTAAGTTATGTTAAAAACAAAAGTAATCACTCCAACCTCATCACCTCATCCGGTTAGTGGTATGTCTTACTATTATCTGAGCTCTTAAGATTATTTACACCTTCTCTGTCTACATGGTGTAATTCAAACAAAACAGCCGGCTACTGCGGATCTCTCCCCAAATCCACGCTGCGGGATGGCACACTGACAACTTGAAATTACCCATGATGAGGGGATTCACACCATGGAAACTGCAAATGTTACAAGTCAGGACTTGGCCTACTATTTTATTGATCATCTAGACCTACCAAAAGTAATAGAGAAAATATTAACAACATAGATTATGCTGAAGAGTTTGCTGAGTCTGTAGCCCTTGAATTCTGAAGAACACAAAAAACATTCAGGAATTGGTCTTCCAATATTATAAAAGGCTTATCTGTTGCAGCAAAGATGTGGCTCAAAAAAATTAACGAAGGAGCAAAGTTCTAAGATGCATCTCTGCTGTTTCAATTTCTTCTGTCTTGTTATTCAAATATCAACCAACTTTCATGGCAAAATGACATATTTTTTGAGCACCTATCATATTCCTACAACAGTAGGTGCCCCAAACATCTCTTGAATGAATGTATTAATACAGATTGACATCTTCTCATGTCCTCTCCTCCCCCCATTCCTTGTTACTTTTCTGAGTTGAATGGTATCAGCTTTCATTAAAACATAGGAATCAGGGGCAATTCCATTCCTACAAATGCCTGAATCACTGAGCACCTTGGCTGGTCCCTTTTTCATCTATTATTTCTGCTTTTCCTGCACAAAAGCACCACGGCCCCTCACCATGACCTCAGAGCTTTCCAGAGACTCATTGAGAACTTCACTGTGAAAGTTCAAAATGACACTGAACATAGTATTTTTTTCTGGAACAACTGCAACCTATGAAATTTGTGGGGAGACCTCAAAATATGACATTTACATATTCTCTTTAACACTTAAACACTGCAAAATGCAAGTCTGTTGTGCAGAAGATTACTGTTAAATTGTGAATGCCAATTAAATCTTAATGGTTAATCTTCACTAAATAAGCAGTGCTTCATATACAGGCAAGATTGCGGTGCATTAACAAAAACCGATTAGTTAACTAGCTAAACAGATTAAATGCAGACGTTCAAGTTTAGGGGGGAATGAATAGGTCTTAGCTGTAGTAGTATGGAATATTCTTCTGTTTAAATTTTATCACTCCTCATTCGGGTTTCATTTCAAATGTCAAAGTTGTAATGGCAGTGACATTCATTTTATAATAGTGTTTGAAACATATGCAGTAAAAGGGGTTGTAATAATAATACTACAAATTACATGCTTATTTTTCCAGATCATACCTAATAGACTGTAATATCATTTCCAGTCACAGTTCACCGAAGTCAAATTTAAAGCATCATATTAAAGTCAGGGTCCCTTCGCATCTAATTAGACATTAGAAACAAATGCGACCAGGCCTGCATTCTGTTAAATAGAAGCGAAGAATCCCTCAGAGGCGATGGCACCATTTAAGGACGTTAAAGGTACTAACTGGCTCTGAAGGTCCACAATGAATTACTGTAGATTTAGCTTCAGCATTGTGCAATGTGACATCTCAGTTGCGGTAAGACACTGGAGCATAAATTGTACCCAGCTTGTAAAATATTCAGGACAAAGAATATTTTATGCTTAGAAGCCTAACTTCTAGAAATTATGCCAGCGAGGGAAGCAATTCAAGAAAACACCTATCACTGGGGTATGGATGGCACCATCTCAAATCTTGGCAGAGGGGTTTATTTCAGGAGCGTTCAGGAAACATTAGAAAGGGTGCATTTTGTTCATTCTCTAGAAATTCATATAAATCAGTCTCAGCTAGAGACTATGTAAATGTGAGAACTGTGGATTTTTTCAAAGTCCATCCTCATTAATGGTTTTGCTGTATTCATCCTCAGAAATAGATGGGGGGGGGGTATTTCCCTAGAACTCCATCTCATAGGATCATAGTTATATTTTTCTCTGCTTCTGCTTTTTATTACTTTGCAAAAAAAGAAAGAAAGAAAGAAAGAAAGAAAGAAAGAAAGAAAGAAAGAAAGAAAGAAAGAAAGGAAGAAAGAAAATGGGAAGTAAAGGTGATTTTATGACATTATCTAGCTGGCCCAATAATTTGGTATTCTGGCAGAAGTTTTCCAGACAAAGCCTTCTGATTGGTTCTCCATGGACCAATCACATTCTTGTCCTGTGTGTAACTACCCTCTTGCTTCATTTAGAGAAGAAAAGCAATAGGGGCCAGCAAGATCATGTTATTTGAAAATGCTTGTCTTGAATACTCCTGTAGTCATCCAAATGCAAAGAAAATGATTCTTTCCCTTAAGCACCATGTATGTAGACACTGAAATCACTATGAGAAGGGCTGGATTTATAGATATAAGTTTTAGTGAATTAAAATATTAACTAGCCCCATCTGATAGATTAGAACTTTTGAAAATAAAACTTTGGGTTTTTCTTATCAGTTTGTAAAGAGCTTAAGTAGTTGCCTTCCACTCTTCTGGGGCAGGTTCTGAACTAAGGAATCTGCATTTTTCCTTTTCTGCAAATCCACTGGTTACAGAGGAACTTGTTTTGAGAGGCATGGCCATAAAATTGGGTTAATCACAAGGTTTGGACACTCCAGTGTACCGCAATTTCTTTCAGCTGAGAACCAAAGATTTGTATTTCTTTTTTAAATATAATATATATTTCAGAGAGAAAGGGAGAAGGAGAGAGAGATGGAAACATCAATGATGAAGGAGAGTCATTGATTGGTTGTCTCCTACCTGTGCACTACTGGGGATTGAGCCCACAACCCGGACATGTGCCCTGATGGGAATGGAACTCTGACCTCCTGGTTCATAGGTCGACACTCAACCACTAAGCTATGCCAACTGGGCAGTATTTCTTTAAAAACAATAAGATTTTTAAGTTTATTTTTACAGAGAGGAGGAAGCGGGGAAGAGAGAGAAACATCAATGTAATAGCAAACATGGATTAGCTGCCCCCGGCATGCCTCCTACAGGGGATGGAGCCTGTAACCCAGCCACTGTCGGTGCATGGGAGGACATCTAATCAACTGAGCTACACTAGCCAGGGCAAAAATTGTATTTCTTGATATTTTCCTAGCAATATTTAGCCACCAGAGCAAATTGTGTCTACAGAATACTCCATATTCTTCCTTTCTATTGCACTTAGTACTGTGATTGACCCAGGAGGGTCAGCACCTTACCTCCACTGAACTTGGTGGACAGGATTTTGGGACATAGAGGAAGAAGATTCTACCATAGCCACAATTCACTTAGCTTGATAGGAGAGCTTTGCCACTAATGGAGAAAAATTCCAACTAAAATCTATATTCATTTAAGGATCATCTTCGCTATCTTTCAAAGTATCTAAGAAAAAAAGGAAACTAAATTTGTATTTACCCACTGAATGGCCTGAAGGTATACTTTATAAAGGAAAAACCTAATTACTTGCTATTATTCATCAGTGAAGGATTTCATGCTGGCAACGATTTGGGCAAAGATCCCTTCATCAGGTGAAACAGAACCTTCCATATCAGTTCTGTTTCTGTTAGGTCTTGATTTTTTGTTTCAGGACAACCCATGTAACAGATGAATTCATTTTAGGATTTATACTTCTCCTAGAAAATTACTGCCGAAGAGACATAGGAAATAAAATGCTGTGAATAAGAAGATTTAAAGAGAAAGCTACCCTTTCAAAAAAAAAAATACTGAGATCTGCACATCTAAGCACTTTCAACCTGCTAGCATTTTGGCTCCTCATCATTTCTCCAAAAGAACAAGGATGCGAACATTAACATTTGCTCTAACACCTGAAGAACCCGGGCATGTGGGGAGGTGTAGAGCTGACTCTGACTCCCGGATAATATATGGGAGCCCGGGAATGAAGGGAACCCTGAGAGAGGCATGCCTGCTTCCCAGTGAGCGTGATGAGCACAGCAGAACAGGATGAGGAAGAGAGACACGCTAATTGCCCCCTGGCACCTGCACAGTCCTTCCTGTGTAACAGACCTGAATACATAGGCACTCTTTTTCCAGCGAAAGATCATGTTTTTCAAAGATGTTGACATGAAGCAAGACACAATAACGGATAATATGATATCGCCTCTATGTATTGGTCAGAGCACTAAAATACAGTTGATTCTGCAATATCCAAAGAGTACGGAAATAAGAGGCCATACTGGTCCTCATTCCAGCTCTACCCGGAACCCAGCCTGCCCACCCAGCATGACTTGGTGCCACGGAGGGAAAGGGTCACCCGGGCCAGGTCCCTCATCTCTGTGAATCAGTTTCTTGATTATAAAAGAGAGAAGGGCCCAGAGACTGTCTGAAGTCTGCTTTTGTTTTAACACTTGATTGTGCTAGTAGCAAAGGGATCAATACGTCAAGAAACTCTAGACCTAAATCAGAAAGGGCTTCAAAAGCCAGAGGATTCTGGGCCACAGAAGTGTGCTCCATCCAGATAATAACACGGTAAAAGCCTTGGGAAGGAGACTTCTATAAATTGCCTAGAAATAACAATAGATCAAATGTTAAAACAAAGAGCTGTTATTGGCTATTGATACGAGTTTTTCCATAAGAAACATCACTTCTGTATTCATCTCTGGATTGCAGGAAGGAGACTATAGATAAATTCCACCGCAATTCCCAAACCATATTTCAGACTGGAGTTTCGACATTTTTCTTTGCAAAACCTTTTTTCAGAGCTGATAACACGTGGAACAATGGATTGATCTTGAGTCTCAGCTCTTTGTTTTCCAGGGGGCCCTCCCTCTGGCTGAGCAGCTGGGAGCCAGGAGGAGGGGCGGAGGGGGGGAGGGATGACAAGCAGGGAGCTCACACCTTTCATAATGGCTGGTGAACAATCAAGAGCTGATGGTATTAGTGAAAGGTTATTATTTGAATTAATCATACAAGTTTAAAACAACTTGGCATTTCAAAATGTTTCTGGGTGGGCGTAGTTTCCAAACTGCAGCTGCTGGGAGTGTAAGGCTGGGCATGTGGGGCGGGTGTGAGTCTGCCCATGCAGCGGGGTGGGGTGGGGAAATGTCCCAGTGCAGCCTGTCACCCTTCAAGGGGGAGGTCACAGGGTCCTGGGCAGATCTGAGCACTGAATGATCCTTCTACTTCACGATTTGGGGAGACAGGAGAGAAGGGAGGGAGCTAGGGAAGAAAGGACCCAGGAGGAAGCCAGAGGAGAGGGAGAAATGAGAGAAAGTAGAGGTGGACCTGAGACCTGGGAACAGCTCTGTGCTAACTGGTGATTCAAGCCAATTGCTTCCTTTCTCTTTGTTTCTGTTTTCCCATCTGTAACAACGGCCTGGTTTCTTACTACATGGAAGTATTGGGTGAACCAAATGAGATAATATATGACAATACTATATGATAAAGAGGTAAAGTGCAAATTGACCATCACACCCTCACAAGATGGTGTCACCCACAGCAGGGGGGCGGGGGGCGGCTGCTTCGCACGCCTGCTGCTGGAGTCCCCTCAGCCCCGCCGGGGACCTCGGGTCCTCCTGCACTCCCCACTGACTGACAGCTCGCCCAGGCTCCTCCAACGAGCTGCCCATTCCTCTCTTCCTCCCTCCCCCGAAGCTGAAGCCTAACTGTGGTGTCCAACAAATTGGAAGTTATAACTCATGTTGTTGAGAGTATTCTCTATTCCTCAGCCGGGGCTGGCCACTCTGCACGCCTGCCACCAGAGTCCGCTTAGCCCCACCTGGCGCCTCGAGTCCTCCTGCACCCACCACCGTCTGAGGCTCAGGCAAGCAGGGCCAGCTGAGGAGCAGGCAAGCCTCAGATGGCGGCTGCCCAGCCGCCCAAGGCCGGCCCAGCTCAGGTAACCAGGACCGGCCAAGGCTTGCACTGCTGGCAGTGGCAGCAGCAGAGGTGTGAAGTTTGCCCTGGGCACCACAGTCACTTCCCCTCCCTAGACACTGCACAAGGAAGAAACGTTATAAAAGTGACCGCCAGGTAACTCCAACAACCGGTGCGAATATCAGCTGGAGGGTTCCGGATCCTGAGGCAGGTAAGTGAGTTCCACCACCCACCCGGAGGGCAGATCACATTCCACCCGCCCATCCCCGTTGAGATGGGCACCAGACGCAGGGCTCACAGCTGACGAGTGCAGCTATGGTGGCACAAGACTCGCCTGATCAGGACTGACTGGGCACAAGCCCCTGGCAGGAGCAGTGGGGTCAGGATGAGTGGGAGTGGCAGGCAGGAGTGGCAGGTGGTGTTGGACTGTGGGTTTCAGCCCAATCCCTGCAAGCCACGTGGAGGGACCCCACCCATGCACGAATTCGTGCATTGTGCCTCTAGTAAAGGAATAATCAATGATACAAATGTGTTTGTAAAAGAAGACAGTAGTAGGTAAAGTGGAATCTAAATACCTCTCTCTCTTTGAGCTGAGCAGTGCTTTCATGTAACAAACATGGGATACCTACTGGGAGCCAGGCACTGATCTGACCACTACACTAACCAAGGTCTTGTGAATAGAAAGATGGACAAGGTGGTCTGACATTGAGGCCCTCTTAGTCTAGTGGGAGAGACTCATACTTTAACAAGCCATTTTGATACGTTAAAGGTGTTGATATGATAATGTGTGCCTAGATTGGCACAGAGGCACGCAACAGACCTCATGCCTGGTCCTGGGCATGGTCTGGGACTGAGCCTTTCAGACTGAATGTGAAGAGAGCCAGGGGCTGGCCCATAAACTGCTCAGCCAGAGCCCAGGCTGAGAGGGTATGGAAGGTGCCATGTGCCTTGCTGCCAAGGAAGCACGATGCGGGATACACTCCTGTGAGGAGCAGGGCTGGGGTAGCACATGGGGCCAATTCATGTCATCTTACAAAGGAGTTTAGACTTGCTCTGCCCAGTTTAGCTCAGTGGATAGAGCATCGGCCTTCGGACCTAAGGGTCCCGGGTTCTATTCTGGTCAAGAGCATGTACCTTGGTTGCAGGTTCCTTCTTGGTCTGGGGCCCTGGTCAGGGTTCCTGCAGGAGGTAACCAATTGATGTGTTTCACATCGATATTTCTCCTCTGTCTTTCCCTCTCTCTTCCACTCTTTCTAAAAATCAATGGAAAAATATCCTTGGGTGAGGGTTAAGACAAACAAAAACAAACAAAGGAGTTTAGACTTCATTCTGTAAGTTTTGGGACACATAGAAGCCCACACATGACAAAGGTATCTGTGCACTTTATGTTATATAAACTCATGTGAGAAAGATCAACCTGGGAGCAATACAGGCTTAATGATGTTCAGAGGGAAGGCTGAAGGGTGCTTTGTTATTTATGGCCAAGTCCCCTGTTGTGCCCGCGCCTCATTCCGACCATGCTAAGAGTGTACCCGCCCTAGAATACACACTAGAATACATAGGAGAATACACACTGATCTTCTCTTTTTTTATTTTTGATTCCACTTAGGTTCCAAAACAGTGAGTTGTCACCATCGGTCATTGTACACAGGCTGTCCAGCTCTTATATTAAAAATCAACATGTCCAACATCAAATGCTAAATGGAATTGGTGACCAGGGTGTCGGTGATGAATCACTGCACCTAGAACTGAGTGTGTGCAAACGTGGGGTTGTGTGTTTTGTCCCTAAATTAAATACATTGGAGGATTAAAAGTAAAGTAATATTTCAGATGCACTTCATTGGGCAGGGATATTAATGACAAGGAGAATAGTTATTTTTTGGTTCATGCACTTAATTACAAAATTTTGAGATGGCAACATAATTGCGTTAATGACTTTTTTGTACCTACTCCTTGATTTTCATGTTTTCAGTAAAGGTACATTAATGCCACCAGCCCTCCAGTTGTTGTCTGATGAGTCCATGAATCAAAAAAGAAAAAAGAAAACAAAACAAAGGTAATGGTAGTTTAATGGTCCTATATTTTAGCGTTGGTGGAACTGTCTATTGTTGTGAAGTAATTCATAAGTTCTTAGAACATTTTAGTATGAAATAACTCAAAAAGAGCAATATTAAAATAAATGTTTTCCAAGGGACTAGAAGGGAATGAATTCATCAAAGGTTTAAAACAACTGTACATTTCTGGAGCATCATATATTAAGGACAAATCATTTCTAGAATGTTACTATTTATGCATGTCTGTGTGCTTTCTTGCAACATATCTTTATACACACACACACACACACACACACATATATGTCATATGCACTCTATAACGGCATAAATATTCAGCTAGCAATTTAAAATGTGTTAGCAAGCACAGCAAAAAGAGAATGGTGAAAAAAACAAAACTCCTAAAAATTTCAAATATCTTTGAAGTCACTTTGAGAAGCAATATTGTGAATGGGTTTAAAGTTTAAAAAACTTCTCAGGAATATGTCCCTAGGCTGGAGAAAGAGGAAATATCTTAATTACAACACCCCACCCCCTTAGAATTTGTTGAGCTGATGTCTTTCCTGCCCCTTTAATATTTATCAGTCAATCAGCACACATTTATTACCCATTTTAATTCTCCAGGATAAATAACTTTGGCTGAGTGGAAGCACAAAAAATAATTTACAACAACTTAACCAATTATTTAAACAATTTAAAAGGTTATACACAATATCTATCCATTCTTAGTTTAAATCTGATGGACAGGTTGTTTTACTGAATGTTCCTAACTGTATACTTAACACTGTAAGATGGGGACCAAATTCTTTGGGCTGATGAATGAAATAACTTTCCACATTGCACAGTTCATAACCCCTTGCCTTCCCAGGCACAGTGATATTTCAGATAGGAAAAATGAACAGAATATTAGGATGTCAAAGGGCTTAGACTGTCATCACTTCACAAAAATTAAAATGTCTTCTTAAGGCTGTGTCTGTCACATGTTGTTTTTTTTTTTTGCTAGAGCTGTGCTCACTATGACCAGAGGCTGATATTTAGAACATTATAACCTAATGAACATAAAGGTAGATATAGAGGCAGAGAAGCATCGAACAGACTGTCAAATTACAGCGGGAAGGCTGGCGAGTGTTGGGCAGGGGGTAAGAGAACAATTGAAGGACTTATATGCATGCATATAAGCATAACCAATGGACACAAGACACTGGGGCGGGGGATGGGTAAGGGCATGTTCCAGGGGGTAAGGGAGGCCGGGGGAAGGTCAATGGGAAAAAAAGGAGACATATGTGCTACTATTTGTAATACTTTAAACAAGAAAAAATAAATATATATATATATATATATATATATATATATATATATATATATATTGATTTCAGAGAGGGAGAGAGAGAGAGAGATAGAAATATCAATGATGAGAGAGAAGCATCGATTGACTGCCTCTTACACACCCCCTACTGGGGATGAAGCCCACAACCCAGGCATGTGCCCTGACCAGGAATCAAACGTTGACCTCTTGGTTCACAGGTCGACGCTCAACCGTAGACAACACTGGCTGGGCATCACCTTCCAGTTATTGGTCAGTCTACTCCAGTGTGTCCCCTGCCTTCCAACATAACAGTGTTGAAGACAGAATGCAATGGTTGTAACAAACTGATCCAAAAAAACTACTATTACTAAATCAATAGTTATTTCTCATCCTTCATCTTATTTAGACTCAACACCTTGACAATGTTTCTCTCTCTCTCTCTCTCTCTCTCTCTCTCTCTCTCTCTCTCTCTCCCTCCCTCCCTCCCTCCCTCCCTTTCTTTCTTTCTCTCTCTCCCACTCAGGTTCCTTTCTCATTTGAAATTTTGGTTCCTCTGTTTTTGTTGGTCTGTGTTTTGTTGGCTTATTTATCTCTAAATGAATTATGCTTATCAAAGTTGTAGTTCTAAATATACACAGGTTTCTTTTCTTTAAAATCTATCCTCTTTGGGCATACCTTCCCATGACTTAAATTGCTATCTGTACCCAGATGACTCCAACTTAAGTCATATGCTCAGACTCTTCTCTGAGTTCCAGATTCATGTATGTGTCTGCTTAGTTGACATCGCCACCTTCCATTGATTTTTAGAGAGAGTGGAAGGGAGAGACAGAGAGAGAGAAACATCCATGTAAGAAAGACACAGATGTGAGAGAGAGACACACCTATTGGTTGACTCTTGCAGGCACCTAACCAGGGCCAGAGATGAAGCCTGAAAGTCAGGTACATGCCCTTGACCAGAATTGAACCCAGGACCCTTCATTCATCAGAGCAATCTATCCATGGAGCCAGACGGGCTAGGGCTAAAACCTTGTTTTTACCACGGCCTACAAGGCACTAAATGGCCTGGCCTCTGGCTTGCATTCAGCCTCAGACGAACCCGCCTGCTTCCCATACGCCAGAAAATTAGCCTTTTGGTCTCCCAACGCTTCATTCTCTTTTTTGTTGCCTGGACTCTGCAAATATTGTTTCCATATCTGAATGCTTTCTCTCCTCCTACCTTCCCTTAATTAACTCCTACAAATTTGGGTATAATATTGTCATTTTAAAATTATATTTCTATTCCTTTCTAACCTGCTTTCCAAAGTAGGTCAGAAACTTTTTCATTACTCCAGCATTTTTGAGAATACAGTTCTATATGTATTTGATATTTTTGATTAGCATCTTTCTAACTCATTAAAATGTAAATTCTGCGAATAAAATGGCTGTAAATGTTTTGTTCACTATTGTGACCCCAGTGTCTAGGCCTAATGCAAAATATGGAAATTCGTATTTTTGGATGAATAAATGAATGAATGAAATAGCAGGAGTAAATTGATGCTGATTGCTAAATGCTAGGGAAGCTCTATGCTATTTAATGTGTACATTGAATATTATTGAGCTTTTTAATAAATACTGAGTACTTTAGATTTAATTTGATGATAAATTCTTAAACATATCTGTCATTTATTTCTAGACCTGCCCTTAGGGGAGGAGTGAATTTCTGCTATCTCTAACTTTCCAGCCATTAGCACTGAATTTGTTTTGCAGGACACTCACTAAATGTCTGTTGACTATATGTCAATAGGTAGAAGAGAAGACAGTTGCACAAAATTTAAAAAACATACACACACAATAACTCAATGCATATTTAATTTAATCTGTAAAAGTGGAAGTGAGATTAAAAGAGAAAAAAAGAAGTAAGCCACTCTTTTCTTTAAGACAATGAACAGGAACAAACAGGGGTGACTGAACATCCTTAAGTTTATTAGTTGTTTCATAATGGTAGTCTTGACTCAAGGTTACTATTCTCCAATAATGTTAAAAGAAAAAAACAAATAATGTTAAAGAAAATGGTGTTTTTGAGAGGGAGAATGAATTCTGCACACCAGGGCCTGGCTACTGTTGAGTGTTGTAGGTTCACTTTCTCTGAAGAGTGTTAAGAACTGATGGTGGTTTAAGAATAGTTCTGCCTAGAGCCATGGGGACTAATTGGAGGACCCTTCTACTGATCAGTTCCCACAGTGAAGAGTGCGACAGAATTCTCCCTGGAGACGGCCCCTAGCAACCAGGACCAAATAGTCGCTGGTCCGGGCACTTCAATAATCAAATGTCACGGAATCCATCCCAAACCAAAGCTTGTTATTTATCACCAATATTTGAAGAATCTAGAAATGTTTACCTTGTACATAACCTAATCACCCATCATAGCCACCTCTTCAATGGAATTAGAATATGGCTATTCCAGCCCTTAGTTTGATATAAATGAGTCAACTATTGGTGGCGTGGCCACGGGGTGTTTAATGCGTCATTAGATACTTGGAATTAGTAGTTGCTCCTTCGGGACTTATCAATGAACAGGAGAGGTAAAACCAGTGAAAATGAAATCTTTACAGACGTACAGGCGAAACTAGTACATGCAGAGAAATGCAATTATGGGAAGGTAAACATGAAATTCTGTAAGCGCAAGGGGAAATATTCCCGGACCAAGTGCCGAAGAAGAGCTTGGAAGCTGTACAGAGAGGAAATACTATGTTTGTCAGATGGAAGGGGATTCATTTAAAGCCCTTGGAAAGGTTTGTAAGACATGCATTTCCAGGAGTGGGAGGGGAGATTGTGTAAGCAGACAAGACGATGGATGGGATGAGTGGGAACAGAGGGTGCGGATTTGGTTTATACGCATTCAGGAAATAAATTGATCCTTCGGGATGTCTGTCTGGGCTACTTCAACATATGCGTGCAGTATCCTTGGCTGGGTTCCAGCCGTGGTTCCCAGGAGCTCTCTCCCACTCCACGCTGCCTGTGCCGGAGCTTCTGTGTTGGCATAAGACCAGATTCAGGCTAGTCCAGACCTGAGTTTGTAACTTAGCTCAGCCATATTCGGTGCTGCCTGTGTGACTCCAGGTAAGCTACCAACATTCTCCAGTCTAGAGACTAATGGTTTCAGTCTCCTCTGCCATAAGAGGAAGGTGCTGAATTAGGCAGAGGTTCTCAACAGAACTTGCATGGCCCCTGGGGCTGTTGAAAGTGTGTGCACATGCAGTTTTCATGTGACAACCACAGGGGGCACTGTCCCCATCCAGTGGGTGAAAGCCAAGGATGCTAAACACCTGGAAAGGCACAGGACACTGGGGATGGAGGGAGGTCCTGTCTCATATTGTGTAGGACGTGCTCGTGTAGATTTTCCAAGGGAAATCCTGTTGTAATTATAACCTAACCCATATAAATGGAAACACAAAATATTTGGGGCTACATTTTCATATCATAAACATTTCCAGGAGCGCAACAACCATAGCATGAAAGATTGTGCTCCATTTGGTTGAGAATTTTATTAAGGGTTGTTCGCCATGGAAAAAAATTATATCAGCAGAGGTAATGTTCCTCAGGGTATGTGAGTAAGAATAAGCTTTCAAGATTGCACGTGTGGCTCTGCATTCACTGTGCCCTGTGTGTAGGTACCACATGCAATGGGCTCACCAGGTCTCGGTGGTATGGCGCATGAGCATTCCCTCATCGGCACACGTATTCTTCTATTATAAACCACTCTCATCTCTCCTTTAAATGAATGCGTTATAAACTTTTGAAATGATTATACTCAGGTTACATTTCCTATGAATTTCATTTCACTGAGTTTACACAATAAACGATTTGATGTAAACGGGGGAATTGTGTCTACCAGAATCGAGAATCAGTGGATTGGACATTCTCAACTTTAAGCTGTCGAATCCCTGGGTTTATAAGTTTCACTCTGATCTGCAAAGAAGGAGAAACTCTTCAATGATTTTCACTAGTGATAGTCAACTCAATGTCTACATTCTAGAGAAGACTAATGTAGACGGCTGTGTATCTATTGTACCATCTTCCCACTTAGCTCAGCTGAGATGTGTAATCAGGAGGTGAATTCTAGCTGAGTACACACCATGTCTGGTACTAATAACAACTGTAAAGAAATGAGAAAGTAATTGTTGCCCTAATGGCACCTTTCAGACATGAACAGAAAATAGATTTCATTTCCTTTAAAGAAGGAAGAAAAGTGCTTTTATTAAAAAGTTAATTGTTTTCCAATTATACTAGAATTCTGTTCAATATTAGAAGGGGAAATAGGAAACTGAGGCATACTGATCTTTCCAAGCATGTGTCATATTTCAGGATTTTCACTGCTCTGACTCCTGGATAATCCATCTCTCTTTTGCCTACTGCCCTCCTCCCCCAACACACACACACACACACACACACACACACACACACACACCAATCACAAAAGTAATTAAGTCAGGCAAAGGCAAAACCATATCAGCTCTATGGGGATGCTGTTGAAAGGGTTTCTAAATAGGTTGGCATACAAATATTTTAGTAGGATAATCAATAAGTTCCATTCTATAGGGCTTTCTAATTTGCACATGTCACTCCTGGAGAGTAATGCACAATGCAGTTGGATTTTGTACAGTCATTTTACAGTCAAATACCTCGATTTTTGTTTCATATTTCACCTCTGAAGCACAACCATCTACTAAAATCAAAACCTCTGGGGCAGAAAGGCTCTTTCCCGTTTTTGCAAATCAAGCAGAAGCAGGGGTGGGTGCCAGGCTCCCCGGCAGCTCTGTGCTGGGTATTTCTCATTCCTCCATTAATGTGACCTTCCAGTGACAGAACTGGATCAAGAATAACACATTCTGATGGTCCTTGTGAAAGTAATGGAGCTGCTGTCAAAAACGCCCGGGATGACAATGAAACCTGCATACATAGTAGGTGCGGTGGGGATGCGAGCAGAGCTAATGTTTTCACTGGACATGCTTCCGTCTTATTAGTGTTTAACTTGCAGAAATTATTGACATCCAGTTTCAAGTGATAAAAAAATTGGTCCAATGGAGCCACTACAATTGAATGGAAGGTATAACAGCTTAATAATGCTGATTCATGGATGCTGACAGATACATTCATTTATTCATTCAAATATGTTTATTGGATACTCTATGAAAAATGATGTTAGTTGTTAAGGATGATAAAATAGGGTGTAACACTTTATTTACACTCATAGAGCTTTTAGTTGAGTCTAAGGCACTAGAAATATTCAGAGGAATATATGCTTAATGTCCTGTTTCATACCACACATTTGTCCATTGAGAGGGAACAGCTTCAGTTTCTGGAATGATCATAGAAGTCTTCTTGGAAGAAGTGCCATTTGAACTAGACCATGAGAGATGAGTAATAATTCTGGCAAGTGGCATTACAATCAGGTAGAATTGCATAAAATCAAGAACCCCAATATGTTCTCTGGGGAATAAGGAATAGTTAGTTCTATATGACCCTTGGGTAGTGTTGTAATGGAAAAGAAGACCAGAAGTTAGGTTGATGACAATGCAGAGAGGGATAAAGAAAGGATGACAAATCTGGGTTATACCTAGTAGGTAACTGCAAGCCAATAAAGTATGTGCTCCAAGAAGATTTTAGAAAGACAAATTAGCATGGTGAATGAGGCATTTCTATGCTCAAGCATGTGCTTTGGGACTGATAACTTTGAATAATTCTCTGTCATTTTGTCACATTCTAATCATTCTCCAATCCTGGGTAAATTAAATTATGATCTCTCTCTGTTCCTGGCCCCTGCATAAATGATGTTATTACTTCACAGAAGAGTCACAAACAGCAGTGCGGCTGTTTCCAGAGGGAAGGGGGCGGAGGGTGAAGTGGATCCTAAAATATGGTGACAGAAGAAGATTTGACCTTGGGTGGTGGGCACACAGTGCAATATACAGATCTTGTTACATAGAAACCCACACCTGAAACATATATGCTCACATTAACCAATGTCACCACAATACATTTAATAAAAAAGGAAAATAAATAAAGAGTCTATTATTACTTGAGAGCTTGGCATGCAACATTTTGAGCAATATTCAACGGATTCTACCTCTCCACTCAAAGTTGATTGGACCAATCACATGCACAGGCTTGCCAGAGGCCTCTGAGTGGCCCACAGTTAGTGTTCTGCCTCACAGGGTCCAGGGGGACCAGATGAACCAATTAGGCTGTCTAGAAGACTTACAGATAATGAGCAGCAGGGAGTGGAGAAGCCAGAAAAGAGAGAAGTCAGGAGAAGTTAGGAAGAGCCAGAGTATCTAAATAAGCAGAAATCAGGAGGCATAGAGAATGGGAAGAGAGGAGGAGGAAGAAGAGTAGATTGTGCAGATAAGAAGTTAGCCTAATAGGCTGGTCTTCCTTTGCAAGGAAGGTCTGCTTACAAGGTTAGCGCTTGAATGGCATCTGGAAATGTGGATATCTAAAGGGCTCCCACCACCCAAACTTGCAAGAGCAGCTCACTGTGCCTTAACTGTCTGCACAGACAATATAGTTTACGCTGAACACCTGCCTTCCTTCGGGGAATCTGGAATCTTGGGACATGCCAGGCAGTGGCTGCCTATGTGAGCCGCCTCCCATAGAAGTCCTGCTGCTGGGTGTCCAGGAGCTTCCCTGGCAGACTAGATCGCACACGTGTCCTGGGACCTCACCTTTGGAGGAGCAGCGTGGCCTGCATGACCCCCCTGGGGCAGGACCCTGGAAGCTTGTGATGGTTTCCTTCCGACTTCACCCCATGCGCATTTTCCTTCGCTGGTTTTGCTTTGTATCCTTTTTTTTTCTGTAATAAATCTACAGTGTCCCTATAGGCTGAGCCATGTGAATCCCAGTGAAATATTGAACTTGGAGGTGATCTTGGGGACCCGGACACGCAGAGCCCTTATACGTTAAGTCAATACAGATGCCTTTTCATTTGCCTGTGTCTGTAGCTGAGGGGGGAAAAAAAGCATAAAAACAGACTTGGATGTCAAGGATGAGGCTCGATTCTGGGTGGTGGGAACACATTGCTGGATACCTGTGGTCTCCTGAATCATTCTGAGTGACTCTGTTTTACTGTGTTCTTCCTGAAGACTCACTGGGGAGGGCTGAAACCCCACATTCCTTTATTTACAATAAACTCTAATAAACCCTGTTGCTTAGGGTCGGTCGGTCAAGCACGGGGCTTTAATTCTTTCCTAAATGAGCCTAATGAACAATTGCCAAAGCAAATCAGATACGCAGGTAAAATGATTCTGCTATCAATGTATAGTTTCCAGACTCAATAGAGCATTCGGAGCTGCCTGGACATGCATTTCCTGTCCTTATTCAGCAACCTTTCACTTTATCACCGTATGTCTTCTAACTTTAAGCTTCAACCCCACTCCTGCGGCTCCTTGCAAAGGACCTTGATCTCTTGAATGAGGATGAAATCCATTCGAGGGATGTCTTCCACCTCCGAACCTACCTGTAGGCTCCCTATTCTAATTGTCTTATCCACCATTCCACAGAAGAAAATACATCTCTTTTTCTCCAAGTAGAATTGAGGACCTAATTTCCGCATTGATTTCTATCTTTTTCTCTTGTCCAAGTCCTGACTCCCTCCATTAGAAGCTCCTCTTCCCTATTACCTAAGATTTGTCTCTTCTCTCTACAGTGTCTTTCTTCTATGTACACAAAACATCCAAAGCCCTTTCATCCTAAAATAACAAAACAATACAATCAAAAAGAAAACTCATTTGACACAAGCTATCACTCTGCAAACATTTTGAGAAATGGGCCATACTCAGTCTCCACTTGTTGAAATCTTACTCATTTATTGACTTTCACCTTATATCTTCATTCAAACACCCGTTAACTACAAAATGTAATGGCTTTTTCCAATCCTTGTCAAGCTTGTAAGGACTCCAAGGGCCACTTTAATTCATGAAATTTCCTTCTCCCTCCCATTCCCAATCCCTCACATTTCCTGTTTTTTTTTTTCCTGCCTCCTCTTGTGTCCTCAGCAACTCCCTCTGCCTCTTCCTCTTTAGCTTCCTTGAAATCACTGAGGTCCCTGTAGGTCCTCCCCTCTGTTTTCATGAGGCATCTTCCTATGTGCTATTCATTTTCTCCCAGAGCCCCTACACCTTTCTGTGATGACACCCAGGCTATATATCTCCAGATCTTCCTCCCTCCCATGTTCAGACCCATCCTTCCAACTGCTCCCCAAATATTTACACTCTGATAAAAATTTTAATGTAACATGTCCACAATTAGATTCAGTATTTTTCTTCTAAGATGTATCCCTATTCTTTCATTTTTATACTCAAGGCCTAATGCACAGAATTCGTGCGAGGGGCTCAGCCCTTGCAGCCTCAGCTGCCACCACCCTCTGCGGGGCAATTGGTTATGGCCCCACCCCCCACCCACTGGTCATTCTGGAAGGTTGTTCCACCACTGTCCGGTCTAATTAGCATATTAGCTCTTTATTATATAGGATGATTAATGATATAACATCTATATTGTTCTAAAACAAACAATGATAATACACATTCTCAACATCTTTCTCTCCCTCACACACAGCCAATGAATCCCCAAATACTCTCAGCACCACTGATCCAATGACAAAAGCTCCCTCAAACTTGTTACTCTTCCCCATCACTACTACCACATCCTTAACGATGCTCAAACTATCTCCACCTAGGAGGTCCCTCAGCCCGACTTGCACATTCTCACAGTCCAGGAGCCCTCAGGGGATGTCCTACTGACAGCTTAGGCCTCCCTCTGCGGGAGGCGACCAGGCCAATCAGGGGAAGGCTGCTGCTGTAGCTTCTGGCCTCCCTCTGCTGGAGGTGACCAGGCGAAACAGTGCCAGCTGGCGCCGCCCTGCCCTACCTTCCATCGCCCCTCTGCCGCTGCTGGTCGCTGCTGCCTCCGACCCATTGCAGTCCCCTTCCTCTGCCTGCTGGCATGCGCCGTGGTTGGCCTGGCATCGCCTGCTTGCCTGTCCCTCTCCCTCCCTCCCTGCTGACTGGTCATTCTGCATATTATGATTTTATTATATTGGACTAGAGGTCCAGTGCATGACATTTGTGCACTGGGGGCGGGGGAGGCATCCCTCAGCCTCGCCTGTGCCCTTTGCAGTCCAGGAGCCCTCAGTGGAGGTCCAACTGCCATGGCTGGGGGAGAGGCTCCCACCACTGCGGTGTGCTGTGCTCATCAGCCATAAGCCTGGCTCAAGGCTTCTGGCTGAGCCGCGCTCCCCTTGTAGGAGTACACTGACCACCAGGGGGCAGCTCATTTGTTGAGCATCTGCCCCCTGGTGGTCAGTGTGCGTCATTGCGACTGGCCATTCCACCATTTGGTCGATTTGCATATTAGCCTTTTATTATATAGGATAACATATCTTCCTTCTTATCTGAAAAACTGTTACATGTCCATTAATACTAAACAAATATGTGACATCTGAGTAAAGCTTACTGCTGTTATCCCTAAAAAATTCCTGAACTGAAGTCTCAAGTACATGATTTCACATTGTCATCATAGAATAGACCACACCTCACCGAAACCGGTTTGGCTCAGTGGATAGACCATCGGCCTGCAGACTGAGGGGTCCCAGGTTCGATTCCAGTCAAGGGCATGTACCTGGGTTGCGGGCACATCCCCAGTGGGAGATGTGCAGGAGGCAGCTGATCGATGTTTCTCTCTCATAGATGTTTCTAACTCTCTATCTCTCTCCCTTCCTCTCTGTAAAAAATCAATAAAATATATTAAAAAAAAAAAAAAGAATAGACCACACCATAGACCACAGCACAGTTCTCCTTCAGGAGAATGTAAGCTCTAGATCATGTTTCCAGAATGAATGAATGAACAAATAAATAAATGAATAAATAAATGTTGAAGGCTTTTTAAAAAGTCATAGTCCATTTCATCATATTGTGACTTAGGTATTACATTTCTCAGAAGTGTTTGTGTTAGATAAAAGTATCAAAAGGCAACATAATATTAAGCAAACAAATATCAAATCAGAATGAAGACTCAACCTGTGACTATTTAGAATGACTATGCAGGCCTTCTCTAAATCTTTCAGAATTTATACTGTTGAGTATGGGAAGTTCCAAACTATTGTAAGGACAACTGAAATACGAATGTAAATAAATACTTACTGCTCACCCACTGTGTGAAAGGTGATGCGTGAGATTTTCCTCACAGTACTGAAAATATAATTGGGTGAAAAAGCTAGGAATAAACAAATCCTAATAAAAGGCCAACTGTAAATACAATAAATGTCTTGAAAATGCTCTCATGCTCAGGAAAAGAATGGGAGGCTCTGTTAATAATAGGAAGGTACAGCAGGTTCTGCTTCTTGGAAGAGCCTGATGTTTGCTGAAGGCTTAAGGGATGAGCATGATTTGAACAGAGGCAGAAGGTAGAGAAAGGCTGCTCCAAAAGAGGAAAGAGCATATTAAAGATACACTAGTATGACATCGCTTAGCATGTTTAAAACTTCCCGGTGGTCTGATGAGATGGGAAAGCAGGCTTTTGGGAATAGACACAAAAGAGGGCAGAGGAATGAGTCGCTTGCATCGGGGCTAAGAAATCGTGGGGGGTACCACCCCTGGAGCATCTTTGCATGTGATTCACTTTGGAGCTACCATTACTGGTGACTGGAAGAAAATTCACTGATGCACACAAAATTTTAGATGCAAGAATTTGGATGCAGGAAGCAGACTGACTAAGAAAACAAATGGTTGAGCTATTTTTTGTGGTTGTGCCATAAAGCACAAAGTTGACAGGAGACAATTTCACTCAAGATAGAACAGGACTTGATATTTAAGTGAAGCATTCAAAATAACGCCCCTCCCCACTCCCACCCCCACACCCCCCCCAGACTGAGGGAAGGCAGGCATGAAAAACACAAGCTCATAACATGAAATGCTCACCAGGATAGTCAGTCCTATGCTCCATGGGAACAGCTTTATTCACTTAGTCTCACAAATTTACAGCCAGGGCTTCCAAGCAGTGAATTCATTAAAACCAGGAAATTGCTTAATTAGTTCAAAGTGACAAACACTTTTAAAAATAAATGTTTGAGCTCCATGGGTTCCAAACAAATCTATCACAATCAGAACAGTTACAGTATACCTATAAGGACTAGAAAATTAATTAACGACAATAACATGTCAGATCTCATGTTTCTTAACTTGTTTTCTTCCCCTTCATAAGAAGAACTTACTTGCTTAAAGGGTGTTGAGTTCCCAGCCATTGTTACTGCCAATGCTTGTATCATTTTGAGAGCATGCTGACTAGTTTGCAACCTGTTTTTCCTTCTTCTTTATTGCCCCCAAATATCTACAGATGTGATTACGGGCTATTATACATTAAGGATGCTCTTGTGTGTTTTAGGAACCTGATACAGAGTCTAGTCCATTTGCAATGTGTTAATATTACCCAAGCTCAACTTTTTTTATTATTATTGATTATTGTATAATTTTTATTGTTTAAAGTATTACATATGTCTCCTTTTTCCCTGATTGCCTCCCCTGCCACTCCCGCCCCCCAGGAAAAGCCCCCACCACCCCAGTGTCCATGTCCATTGGTTATGCTAATATACATGCATACAAGCTCAACATTTTTTAAAACATGTAAACATTTACACTTTTATGCTTAACTATGTGCTGTTTTGCAAAAAACACCAAAAACAACAACAAAACAAAACACAACATTTGTAAATATACTGAATAGAGGAATGTTGTGTTATTCCCATAGACATTTATTTTAGAAAATTAAAAATCACACAAGTAGTAAAATGACTAAATGTTTTTAACCACAGAGGATCCTCACTCAGGTCCTTGGATCTCCCTCCAAGACCATCCACACCTTTCACAAGAGCTTGCCCCCAACCCCTGGAACTTTTCACTTGAATGTGACCTAGCAAACACAGCCAATGAGATACAGATTCAAGTTGCTCCTGGCACCCAGATAATGAATAAGGACAACCTAGAGTAGAAGAGACAAGAATACCCTGCAGGCTAAGAATAACAGAAGCCAAGTGTAAGTGCAATTAGGATATTCAATTTAGTCTTTAGAAAAAACTGTCATCACATAGTAGATCTAGAATTTAAGATGCCATTTTTACCTTCTTCCAGGATCACCACTGGGAAGCAGAATGTGGCCAAAGGCAGGGTGGGAAGGGATGGAATGGTCAGGACTTGTTTCTCTTCCCATCCCCCAAAACATCTCCTGGGGGAGGTCCCTAGTCCGGTCCCGGAGCTTTCTTACCAGGGCCTCTTAACGGACAGTGCCAAGCAGCAGCCACACCAATAATTCACACAATGTACGTCTCGGATTGATTATGCCCACACCATATTAATGCTTGGCCATCAACTTTCAACTTAAAGCTGTTGTGTAAGATTTCAATAGTGAGTATTAACAACAACCTTAATGATTCACTAGAATATAGCATACTTTTTGTTAAAAAATATTGTTCTAATTGGGCTATAAATAGTTAATTTAAAATGCACATTCATTATTACTGGATTATAACAGTGTTCCTTAAAAGGGCACCTATTGTCCAAATAAATAGCAAAGAAATACCTGATGATTAGTATAATTTCAATGAATACCAAGTGGATAAATGGTAATTGGCATGCAGGTAAAAGAAAGAAAATGTGTTGCTCACTATTGGAAATTGTCAAACTGAATTCATTTAGTAGATACTTAATAGTAATGGTATTCATTATAAATTCCATTATTTATTGATTTTTTGTAGGAGTTTGACTGCCATAGGCTTTTACAGGGTTATTTTCCTGACACTGATTTTAGGAGAACACAGGTATAAACCACATTTGTAAAGTCACCAAGCAAGTCTCAGCAAATATAAATAATTGCTCAGAAAAACATATTCCTCTTAGAATTATTTTTATGTTTTGTGTGTAAAAGTAAAAATAAATAGAACATTTTAGTAGCTCTCAGTTTTAGGGAAAGGCCATGTATTTACTTACAAGAATTCTAGAAGTCAAAAGAACGAAATTCCATCACCAGCCTGCAAATTAACAAAATAACAAAGCCTAAGACAATATGATTTTACTCAAGCCACTTAATTGAATACAACTGATAAAACATGATTACATGATTCATGACTTAATGATAGGCATTTATATAGCATTGGTGATGGTAAATAATAATGTAACAACAATAATAAAAAGATGCTGATAAATAATAACGGTAACAATAATATTATAATCCTTCTTTCCAAAGATTAAACTGGGGCATATCATAAATCTATCATTTTTTAAAAAAATGCTATTCTTTCATGTTTTAAGCATTTTTTAAACTGCCAATTTGTTATATGCATGCTGAGGACAACAACCAGGAGATTAATATATTAACTGAAAATAAAACAGTGGAGTTGTAGTCTGAACGAGCATCCACATGTATTCAGAAATTCAGTTACAATCACAGGGAAACTGAGATTCTACACCATTGTGTTTTTTCCCCACAAGTCTTTACAAGCCCTTCTGGATATAAGAAAGACCACCTACAGCCTTTCCACAGCCACGGATGCAGCATTTGCAGTCTGGCCAAAGGATGGGTGGGAACGGATGGAATGGTCAGGACTTGGTTTTCTGCCAACAACTTGATGGCAGCGCTGCTGCTTTGACACTCTACCCAGATGCTCCAGTGAACTCAGAGCTGAGTCTGGTTGCCTCAGGGCATGGGCAAGAGTCTTGGTTAAGGCAGGGCTGCAGTTGTAGGGACCCAGCATCTCCAGCATTGATGTGCAAACGTGGTCCTGGGGTGGAAAGAGCATGGCGGTCTTGACTGGACACTCATATGGCTGAGGACAATATGCAACATATACTATGAATTCAGGTGTTTCTCTCTCCCTTGTTCTCATGGTCTTCTCTTTTCTATACCATCATGGCTCAGTGTATAATGATTTTATGATGAAAGATATAACTTTTATAGAGAATCCGTTGTTTCATAGCAGACAGTCTGACAGGGATTTAGATGTGCCTGTGTGTGTGCTTATAGATGCATAATGTTGACATCCTTAGGTTGACCTATATATGTCATCGGGAGATCTAACATTGGGTTTTGTGCAATTTCTTGAATTCTCTACCTCTGGAACTTATTATGAGTGTGATGATACGCAAAGAAGCATGGCCACAGATCTTTAATCTAGGAGGAGTCTGCAACAATGAGATGAGTTTTTAAATGGGTAGCAGCTTTTGTGCAAGCTGTGTGTCAAGATACTTGACAGAGTTAAGTAATACGATTGTAAAGTTAAGAGGCAAAGAAAAGATAGAAAATTCGTGTTTTCAGATGAGATCCGTGAGGGGGAGGAGAGTAATCTGAGTAGGGAGACATAAGAACCCTCTACAGTTAACAGGAGCTGGAGAGACATTGATTTGGGAAGAATGGGGCATAATCACCGTGTCGAATAGTGCATTCAATAATGAGCCTGATTCTTGGAAATGCTGATCAGAAGGCGGGGCTCAGAACTCCCAGAGTGACACATGCCATAATTTCCTCCGAAATAGAGCTACTCCTTACCCCTGATGCAAATAGTCTGCATGCAGTTCCAGGCGCTGTGTTGAGTAGAAAAATTGAGGCAAGAGTTGACATTGAGAAGTCTGAGGAATACGTGAAAGTGATTTCAGGGAACAATAAGCGCGATGGAAACAAGCCACAATTCAGAATCGGTAGCAATGCTGGAAAGTGAGGGTAATATCACCACCTGTTTGGTGGAAGGCGGCTTGATGTGGTAGCTCTATATTTTGCAAAGCCCCGAGAGGGAGAAGATAAATGAAAGAACTTGAAAGTAGAGACAATTTGAAACTATTACAAAGATAAGGAAATGGTGATGATTTAGTGACAATATATGTTTTAACAAAACATCAAGTGGAACTTTAGTAAGTCTCAGTGGAGTCACTTTGAATACCAAAACCTATGTTTACACAGTCAAACTAAACAGTGATCTTAGAGCAGCCCAGCTTACATGCAGGTGACTGGTGCAGTGCTATGTGTAACTGGTGGGAGGTGGTACAGGTATGCATAGCCACAGAAATCTCAGCTTTTCATGCCAGAATACACCATCATCCCCTCTGCTATTTAGGAAGAATTTCCTACTCTCACAAAGTGTACTTCCCACTTATCACATCACCGCTCAACTCTTCTCCCCTTTCTGGTCCTCTCTGTGTCATGCCTTCTGTGCAGGTTTCTACCACCCTGTCTACATGATTGGGCTAACCAGCCTCTTCAGAATAAAGTTTATCTCTTCTCAGTGTGTTTTATGCTTTTGTATGCCAAGTAGAGATAAGTATCATTTTCTGATTTTGTTTATTCTTATACCTTCTCACTGAGGTCCTCTAACCAAAGCCCTTCACTGCACAGCTCTGTATCCACACCCCTCTCCTCTGGCCAGTCTGTTACACCATATGGCGGGAGAGAGATGAGGTAGCCTGTGTGTGGTAACTCAACATACATAAATCATTCTAAGCTGATACTCCAAATATATATATATTTTTTCATTGAGCCTAAAATATTCCAGGATTTCACTTTAAATAGCATTATTTTAGAATGAGGCACTTGGAAATTAGCCTATTTAGGTTCATATTTTGTTCCAGAATTGTAATGCCTAACCTTTTGGCATATAAGAATTGATCCAGTGGGAACATTAGTGAAATAGAGAAAAGAGCACAATCTATCTGGGATCTGTTATTTGTCTCAATTGCTTAGATTGTTTCCATTTTTTAAAATTAACTGAATGGTGTCTGGCATCTGCCAAATATAACTCTGACAAACAAGAGGCTTGGCAGGAGAAAGCTGGCGTGTGGATCAAATACTGAACCCATCAGGGGAGCTGTGTCTCTCTTATTTCTTTTCTTATTTTTAGATTTATTTATTAAATTGGTCCACATGAACATATTGCACAAGGTGGTGGGCACATTGCGCAATAAGCTATATTTCATTTAGATGGAACAATGCTCTTATCACTTCACTACCCAGGTTAGGTGCCTATAACTCCTTTGCCTTAATATTCAAATTTAAGTTTTCCTTTTCAGATTTCAGTCTCCTATGCTACCCATTCACACTGTTGGCCTCCACAGCCCATCATTCACCAACCCTACTGCACCATCTGGTGAATTTCCCATTCATTCATTCACTTATCCATTCACCTTTGGGCACACCTCTGAACTCGGCATGGAGGTGGTTCATAAAAAGACATCTTCATTCTTTCCCTTGATATAATGAGTTTATAATCAAATTGAGAATTTCAAGATATTTTCTCATGAAGAGTTACAAAAGGGCAGACTATGATTACGTTCCAAATGAATGATATATGTACATATATAGAACTAGAGAAGTTAGGAGGGAGTAGAGATCATTGCAATTTAGATTAATTAATTAATTCATTCAACACAAACTATATCTGGCACTGTTCTAGATGCTAAGAATACTGAAATTACAAAAAATGTATATATTGTTTTTAGCTGGAGGGAGACACGTATAATGTTAAATAGCAATAAAGACAGAAAAAATAGTGCAGGTGAGTGTAATAAAATAGTTGAGGAAAAGTTTTAGTTTTAGATGAAATGTCAAGGAAAGTTCTCAGTGAGATTAGATTTGCATAAATAACTATACAAAATGAGTGAGTCATATGAACATCTGAGGCAGGAGCATATACAGACCTTGAGATAAGGTAGATCTGGATTATTAAAAATGAAATCTAGAAGGCCAGTGAGTGAACAAGGGGGAACCAGTAGAAGATGAGGTTGGAGAGTATGAGGACCAAGATCATGAAGGAGATTGTAGGTCTTAATAAGAATATTGGCTTTTACTCGAAACTCGATGTCTTTGGAGCTTTTTAAGCAGAAAAGTGACATGATCCAACTTCCATTTTGACAGGATTATTCTGGTGGTGAGTTGAGAATTATCTGACACAGGGGAGGGGAGGACAGAATCATGAAGATCTAGGAGAGAGATGATGATGGCTTAGAATAGGATGGTAGCCATGAAGTGATCAGATGTTTTCAGATTTTGAAGGTATTTGGAAGAAAGATCCTAAATATTCTGCTGACCAACTGAATACTGAATGAGAGAAAAAGTATTATTAAGGATGAAACCAAAATTTTTGGCATAAGCAATTAGAAAACTAGAAGGGGGAAGTATCTCTGAGTTGGAGAATACTGATTGGTCAGCCTGAATTTTCATTTCTTTTGGCTGCAGTTGTGTTAGAAATGTGCACTCGAATCACACCAGGACAATAAAACCCAATCTGGGATTTTGGTGAAATTATTAGAAACAGAAGCTCTCCTTCTACTTGAGTTGCTTGACTGGTAAGAACTTAAACCTGGATTTTACTAGTCAACTCTCTATCACAAGACAAAGAGGTGGCTTGAGAATGAAGCTCACAAGGAACCCCCAGGAGGAGGAAGTCAGATTTTTGATGGCATCACTTGAACACCTGCATCCATATGGGTCATAAGGCAACTATTTTCCTGAATTTTTTACTCTGCAACCCCAAATAAAACTAGTGGCCTCCCGATCTTTTTCCTTTTGCACAAGTCAACTTGAGTTAGAATTCTGTCACTTTTAGCCATAGGACTTCTAATTAACATAAAATGGTAAAAACATTTAATAAAAAACTATGCTGGTGCGGTGTGTAGACTGGAAAGAAGGAGGATAGTAGAGAAGGGACATCTGCTGGAAACTAACCAATCATCCAGCTCAGAGTGATTCGGTCTCCTGAGAGAGGTGGCTGCTGGGAAAGGGGCTATACTATGGAAGAACAGTTGAAATGATTTCATGTTTGGATAATGGATGTATCACAGATGACTTAGAGCTTTACATCTGTGCACATGAGAAGGAGTCAATCAGGAGGAGGGTTAAGTTCTGAAGGAGTGGCTGGACTATGCTAGTGACTACCACTGTAACTTGCATCTCCTATATCTATTATATCCTAATATGATTGTAACGTATAGCTGCAAATATAGCAAAGCATGGGACCAACTACGTTCCCTCAATGCTTGAATATTTTCTTATGGTAAATATCAAACTAAAGGCCAGAATGTATAGAAAATATTTGCTAATTAGCTGGTATAGAATCAGAAATTCTCATTTCCCTTAAGGAATGTTTTTTCAAAGTCTGCCCATTTGGGGGAGATTCCCAGAGTATAAAACCCCTATTTTGTGATTCCTGTATTTTTAAATAGCTTAGTATAAAACAGTTGTAGTATACTGGAAAATGTATTGGCCATATTTTAGAAGATGAGAGTTTGCATCCAGATTCTGTAAAACACTAGTGAAGATCCTTCTAAAAATTAAAGTATCGCTCCTCCTCCCAGCTCTTACCCCCACCCCTCATGTCTTCACTACCCTATTACCTGTGTCCATGGGCTATGCATATAAGTATATAAGTTCTTTGGTTTGGGTTTACCCCAGTTGTGTCAGCTTTCCTGGGACTGCTGGGGGTGCAATGTGCAGTGGAGGATGAAGAGGAGCCTCCATGCTGGACTGAGCTGAGTGGCCACAGGAAAGAGGATGATGGACAAGGGTTTTGGGGCTTTGAGGAAGTGGACGGTTGCTTCTCTTCAGATGTCTTTGGAACCCCGACTTGTTCCCTCGATGGGGGCGAGCAGCTGAAACGGGTAACAATCAGCCCGATCAAGCTGGGGAGGTTCAGCTGAGAGACAGTCTGCAGCCAGGAAAGACAGAAAACTCCTAAAAAATGCGGATGGTTGGAGATTGAGGCTGAAACCTCCCTCTGGGCGCCAGCGCAGCGGCGGGACCGCGCCATCTCAGGCAGCGTTCACCGGCATCCAGAGATCGGCTACTAGCCCGGCGGCTACTGACCCGGAGGCAGCGATTCGCAAACAGCGCGACTGCAAGAGCCAAGGGGAGACCTGCACCCCTCCACGGAAAGGTTGGACTTGCCTCGAAGATTCAAGCAACAGCGGCCTCCTGATCACCACACGCTCTGCCTGGGGAACAGTTGCTGCGTCTGAAGCCTCCCTCCACCAGCCAGAAGAGCCACCACAACTGTGAACAGCACTCATCAGAGGCCCTGCTATCAACAGAGGAGCCGCTGCTACCACAACCGCCCAAGGAGCAACCACAGACCGAGGAGCCACTGCCACCCAGGGAGCAGCCACTGCCACCCAGGGTCCAGCCACTGAACGATTCAACAACTAGTAATGTCAGTGAGATCAAACATGGGTAGACAAAGAAACCCCCAAAGGAAAGAAAAGGAGGACTCGCCAGAAAAGCAGCTAAGTGAGACAGAGATATGCAACATGACGGAAAAAGAATTCAGAATAAGGTTCCTAGAGTACATGCACCGGATGTTCAAGAAGCAAGAAGAAACAGATGAAAAACTCAACTACGTATGCAAGAAGCTAGAAGAAACAGGTGAAAAAATCAACAACTTAAGTAAGTCCCAAGAAGAAATGAAGAGCGACATAGCTGCAATAAAAAACACCATTGAAAGTATCAACAGTAGACTGGGAGAAGCGGAGGACCGAATCAGTGAATTAGAAGACAAGGAAGCAAAACACACTCAAACTGTACTGCAAATGGAGAAAAAAATTAAAAGGCAGGAGGAGAGCCTAAGGGAACTTTGGGATAACATGAAATGAAGCAACATACGAATAATAGGGG